>NC_092126.1:103984145-104287175 GCF_043159975.1 Macaca nemestrina
GGCTCAACTGAGAGAGAGAGAGGGAGAAAGAGTGAGAGAGAGAGAGAGAGAGAGAGAGAGAGAGAGAGAGAGAGAGCGAGTGAGCACAAAGTACATATAATTGGAGTCCAGGCATAGCTTTGGCTTCAGGTAGGACTGGACACAGAGGACTCAAGCAATATCATTAGGATGATCAGATCTTCCCATCACTTGGTTGTGCTTTCTTCTCAGACGGACTCTGTCAACACAGTGGATCTCAGCAGTTCCAGGCTTATAGTCTTCAAACTAAACTACCCTAGCAGAAAGAGGAGAACTTGTTTTTGTCCTAGGATATCTTAAAATTGCAAACCACTGGACTGACTTGCACACCTCTGAGCCTATCACCGAGGCCAGGTGGATGGAATACTCTGAGTACTAGGCAGGGTTTTCTAGAGGGACAGAACTAATAGGATATCTATATCTATATCTATATCTATATCTATATCTATATATCTTTGAGTTTATTAAGTGTTAACTCTTATGATCACAAGGTCCCACAATAGGCTGTCTGCAAGCTGAAGAGCAAGGAGAGCCAGGTCGAGTCCCAAAATTGAAGAACTTGCAGTCTGATGTTCAAGGGCAGGAAGCATCCAGCCAGGGAAAAAGATGTAGGCTGGAGGACTAGCCCAGTCTTGTCTTTTCACGTTTTTCTGCCTGCTTTATATTCTAGCCAAGCTGGGAGCTGATTAGATGGTGCCCACCTAGATTAAGATTGGGTCTGCCTTTCCCAGCCCGCTTACTCAAATGTTAATCTCCTTTGGCAACACCCTCACAGGCACACCCAGGATAGATACTTTGCATACTTCAATCCAGTCAAGTTGACTCTCAGTATTTACCATTACACTCTAATTGGTCAATCCTGATTCATGTGACTATGGATCCCTTTCAGGTCCTCCTCTGTACCCTCCCATTCCACTTTTCCCACACACTCTAGTGGCATACAATGGAGAGAAATCAGAAGCAGGGAAGAAGGGCCTGTGTTTTGGAAGTAGATAAAGACAGACACATGTCTGTATGTGTGTGCTGATGTCTAATTGTGAAGAATCTGATCACTTGCTAACTATCAGACAATATTGGTAAACATATTCAAAGAATCTGTGTGTAAGCCAGACCACTCCTTTTTTCAATGTTATGAAACAAATAGAAAACAAATATCCCAGCTGAAGTCCTGCGTCTTACTTCTATTCATATGAATGATTTCTGTAGAAGAGACCAACCTTTGAAAAGAAAAGCAGAAGGTGAGAGAAAAACTAGTATGTAGAGAGTTCCTAGTTGTATGCCAGTCATTGTCTTAGCACTGTATGGTTGTGACTTCATTTGACATGAAATCTATAGTGCTCATTTTATAGGTGGCCACACCGCAGCTGGATGATGTTAAGTCAGGTGCCGAAGAAGGCTCTGAGCCTGGACTGTTTGACCCCTCAGCCATGGTATTGTCACTCTTCTAGATGTCTTCCCTCAGAGAATGGTACTGGGAGAGGGAAGTCTGCTCTGCTGGTTCTGTGAATGAAATAAACCCTCTTCCCACTAGTCTAAGTACTACGATGTTAGAAAGGAGACACTTTAACCAAATAGAGCTTACAGTCGTACATGGTGTAAGAATTAGAAGCACTCCATCAGCACTTGTGAAATCACAAAGAGCTTAATTTTAAAAAAAGTAATTTGCTCATATCCCAGCTGGAGAAGCCTGTCTGTGTAGTCCACAAAGCAAGCAAAAAGAAAAAAATACAGATTACCTCCCTGAAGGCAGGACTTTGCCTGCAGGTGTTATGATTTTGTCCCCTGAGCCCAGTCCAGTGCCTGACACATTATGAGTGCTCAGTATGTATTTGGTGAGTGAATAAAAAAATTGCATACACATTAATAGTTCTTTTTTAAAACAATACTACTTTCTAAATGTCTTTCCATGACAATGAATAAATCATTCCATGATGGTTGTAATAGTTCAACTTATTTAACACTTTATTGAATTAACTATTTATATTTATTTGATACATTTAACTATTTAATTCCCTCTTTTTGGATTGGTGGGCAGTTCATATTTTTGAGGATAGTAAACAATGCTATGAATGAACATCGTTGCACTTAAGCTTTTACAAATTTTTCAAATAATTTATCTAGGGTATATACAGAAAAGAATTGCTTAGTTAAATGGCATGCATGTTTTAAGCCTTGTTTTGGAAATACACAGGCAAATACATATCCATGTATAATAAGGAAAAATGTGACTTATTTTGAAAATTAAAGGGATTTGCCTTTATCACAGTCTTCAGCTAAACCTAACAGTCATATCTTAGCACATTTAGCAGTCTAAAGTGAATTAGTTAATTTTTATGGCTTATTGTTTGAGGTAAGTGGGCCACTGGATAAAACTTGAAAGTTTATTGCTTGCTTTTTATTTCCACCATACTGTTCTGTGAGTCTTTGGGAAATCTCTGGAGCGTCTGAGTATCTTGTCTTTGGGTCTGCAATGCCATGTCTCATGTAGCTTATATCCTGGTTAGCCTCCTCTCCACCCCCAGAACCTCATTAGTGTCTCTCACACAGAGGATTCAGATTCCAAAAATATTTGTGGAATTAAGTGTTGGCAAGAGAGTGGGAAATCCAGACTCGCACACACTGCTGGTGGGAGTATTTAATTGGCACAGCCACTTTGAAGGCAAGTTGGCAGTGTCTATTAAAATGTAAAATCTGCGTACCCTGTGATTCAGCAATTACACTTCTCCATGTCTTCTCAAGAGAAACTTTTGCTCATGTGCAGATGTGCACTCAGCACTGATCATAATAGTGAAAACCTGGAAAGAATCTAAATGTCTATCAATAGGGAAATGATTGAAAAAAAATTGGAAGAGATTCAGTGCTGTAAAGTAGTAGTTAAGGAGAATGAAGTAGACCAGAGACAAAAAATTCAGGTTCTGAGGGCCAGATCCAGGCCAGCAAAAATATTTTATTCACTTTACATAGTATTCCCCTCCGCCACTCCTCGCCATGTATTTTATAACTATTTTAGCCAAGTCTATTCTTGTTATTTGGGGGTAGTTATGCTTTATAAAGTCACTGCATACACTGAATTAGGGGAAATACAGGATTAGATTCTTGTGAGCCTCTGGTCACATTTTCACTAATCAATCAATACATGACCTTGCTTTATGTGTGTTTTTGTTTAAAGACAACTTATTTAGTATATATTGTTTATTTGTCAACAATGAACTCACAGCCAACAGGACTATAACTCATACCTGAAAAAAGCCTCTCTAATACACAGAAGGCACATCACAGCCTCCTTGCTCTTAGGAACATGAGACAGCACTTCAACACTATGCTTGGGGGCTGTTTGTTTTTCATTTTTTTTTTTTTTTTCCCTTTAGATGAAGTCTCGCTCTGTTGCCCAGGCTGAAGTGCAATGGTGCGATCTCGGCTCACTGCAAACTCTGCCTCCTGGGTTCAAGTGATTCTCCTGCCTTGGCCTTCTGAGTAGCTGGGATTACAGATGCCTACCACCATACCTGGCTAATTTTTTTTTTTTGTATTTTTAGTAGAGACAGGGTTTCGTCAAGTTGGCCAGACTGGTCTCGAACTCCTGACTTCAGGTGATCCACCCACCTCGGCCTCCCAAAGTGCTGGGATCACAGGTCCTGGCCAGTGGCTGTTTTAAACAGCAAAATTACCAACAAAAAGCACAAAGATGGAAACATATGGCATTAAATACACCACAAAAAGGACACTTGTTTACATTGATGTGAGCTGAAGAAAGAAGGCAGAGCTCTCCCCTTGTTCATTCTGGGCTGGGAACACGCACATTGGGCAACTCAAATATTTTGCTGTTCTGTGCATGTCCATAAATGACATGAAAAAACTGGGAATATTGATTGTGAGGTGACAAATAAATTTTAGCAAGTAGGTACATTTGCAAATACGGAGTCATAAATAATGAGCATTGACTGTATATATCTCTGAAATATAAGGACTCTTTTAGAAACATCTCAATTACCGTTATTACTCTTAGATTCCTTAGTCTTCTTTTTTCATCTTTGTGTATAAACTGGAGATTCCTTAATATTATTGACTATCCAAAGTGCACATTTTCTCAATGTCTCACTAAAAATCATTATGACTTCATGGATTTAAGCATACTTGGTAAATTTTAATTAATGATATGATGATGACTATGAATTTTATTTCTTATTATTTTTTAACTTTTATTTTAGATTTGAGGATACATGCACAGGTTTGCTATATAGGTAAATTTTATGTCACAAGGATTTGATGTACGGATTATTCTGTACAATCTGTGCTTCTTAAAAGAATGGGAGGATCACCTGAAAAATAGTCACATGGTCTCCCAAACTCACAGTGAAATTAATGAGGGACTGATGGGCATGACTCCCCAAATTTGGATGATATGATTTGGCTCTGTGTGTCCACCCACATCTCATCTCAAATTGTAATTCCCACATGTCAAGGGAGGGAGGTGATTGGATCGTGTGGGTGGTATCCCCCATGCTGTTCTCTTGATAGTGAGTGAGTGAGTTCTTAGGGGATCTGGTGCTTTTATAAGAGTTTGGAAGTTCCTCCCTCATTCTTTTCTCTCCTGCTGCCTTGTAAAGAAGGTAGTTGCTTCTCCTTCATCTTCTGCTATGACTGTAAGTTTTCTGAGGTCTCCCTAGCCATGTGGAACTGTGAGTCAATTAAATCTCTTTCCTTTATAAATTACCCAGTCATGGGTATTTCTTTATAGCTGTGTGAAGACAGACTAATATATTGGGTCTGAATCCCCAGATTCCAACATTAAAAGTCCTCTGGAGAGAGGTGGTGCAGTGAATGGGTAAAAAAAAGAAAAGAAAGGAAAAAGTGTAATCATTCTTCCAACAGGGCCACTGCTCTTCTCTGTGATGAAGGTGAGAGCAACAGTGAGTGCACCATGGCATAGCGCAACTAGCACAGTTTTACAGCCAGATATTACCTGGCTTCCAGTTGAAGTCTTACTTCTTACCAGCTGCTGACCTAAGGCAAGTTGTCTAATTCCTTGAGCCTTAGTTTTCTTATCTGGACAATGAAAATAATCACTACCTCACAGAGTTGTTGGCAGATAAAAATCATATATGTGAAAAATATGGTACATAGTAGGTGTTTGTAAATGCTAATTAATGTTTGCTGTTGTTCTTTTTTCAGTGTTCAGTTTCATTTAATGACCCCCATCTCCTTGAAGGGCAGGTGCAGGCAGCTAGGCAATGGCAAGAGATGCTTACTTGATGATCTTGCCCTGACCAAAGGCTTGGCCCACACTCTTGAAGGCCCCCTCCCAGCAAAAATACTCTTGAACCAGTGCCTGGGTTTCCTTGCTGCCAGGATCCAGTTTTACATCATGTATATGACTTGTAGTCCCACCGCCAATCTGGACCCAGTGAAAAGGGAAGCTTCTGGCCCTGGAAGACCCAGACTCGGAGCTGCTATTGTTGGTTCCAAAGAAGACACTGACAAAAACATTCTTCCTCAGCTTGGCCAGTCCCTGGAATATTCCAGTGATGAGATTGCAACTCATGAAGATCTGGGTGAGTTCTTCAAGGAAGTGATACTCTGAGAACTACAGGAACCACCCATCCTTATCGAACTGCTCCCCAAAATATGGCAGCACCCCAGAGAGTGTGTCCTTCTTAGAGTACCTGCACTGAAATTTATCCAACACAAAGGTATTCTTGGATGGTGAGCAAAGGGGTCCTTGACCTTGGGCTCAGCAGCCAGCACCTGCTCACGTTCATCCATCTCCTCCTCAGGAGCAGGGGCAGCTGCCTTTTCCTCCTCTTTCTGCTCAGCCTGGGGCTTCTGCTTCCCTTCCTGTGAGCCCTTCCCTTTCCATGTGGTGTCCTGTTTAGGGTGGCTCTCGGCAAACTTTTAAACATCAAACTGGGCCATGTTCTCACACAGATTCACTTACCCCAAACAACCTGGAATTGGGGCTGGTTAATGCAGGTGAGGAACCAGCGGTTGGCATTGGGGAAGGCCTGGTGGAAAGAAGCTTCCAGGACCTGCTTATAGAACTACAACAATATGCAAACAACTGTGATATCAGCCAGTGGCACTTGTTCACCCACCAGAGAAGTCCTCATCTTCAAGTGAGCATGCAGCAGCCCCAGAATTCACCTCATCTCCTTCTTTGCACTCTTGGTGGCCTTTTTGTTATGCTGCATGATGCCCATGGTGAGGAACACCCAGGTACTGGCACTGTATCGCTGTCAGCAAAGCTCACCCACTGCACCACTTGGGCTACTGCCTCTGGAGTACTTCCCTGCAGCTCCTCATGTAGGCAATGGCATTGCTTTCAAACACACAGAATCCATCATCACCCTCAAATGCTGGAAACTTCCTGGCAAGAAATTTGCAGAGAAATTCAGGAGTATTGTTGGTTTGGCCGAAGTGGGGTAGGGTGGTGCGGACAGCACGTGGACCTGAGCCCCGCTGTACTGAACAGCAATGGACACCTTGAAAGCCCTCTCACATTTTCAGGACATGAGTACAGGGTCCCAGCTGCCATGGTGATTCTGCAGAGAAAGGGGGTGTTGCTGTTATTTTTATCATATGCCTGATTGCAGCTCTCTGAGGAAGGCCAATAGGCAGACTTGCTGTCTCCTATGAGAGAGGCCGTGGGGAAGGCAAGAGGAAAAGGCACTGTGGCCAGGTGAGTCACACCATAGTGGTAGGGTGGGGCTGAGAGTTGAATTCCTGGCCCCTGGTCCATAGCTCTGTCTAATTAAAAGGAGCCAGATTGTTGATAAGCCATTGCCTAAATGATTAAAAAACAAAAACAAAAACAAAACAGACTAGCTCTGGGGACAGGTGCATGTTTTGCCCTCTGACCCTAGGCCACCTTGCCCAGAGAGGAGGCCGAGCACCGGGCAGCCTTGTTTATCTGGCCTCTTCTCATCTGGGTTGTGGGTTTATCTGGAGGGAGTCCCAAACTGGTGACTTATGTTTCTCCCCCAGGCACTTCAGGACGGAGAGCTGCATCCATTGGGATGGAACATCCCTATCTAGAGTGACTTCTCTGGCCTTCTTAGAACACATTGCCCTTAGACTATTCAAGTGTGTGTTTGTGTGTGGGACCAGGACAGGGTGGTACAGAACTCTAATTCAGATTAATAGGAGATCTAAAAGGTGAAAAACTCCATAAGGAATATGAATCAGAAGCAAGAATCACTTCACAAGGAGACTCCCTTTCCCCTTTCTCTTTCCCTCATTCTCTCCACTGTTTTGATAAACTTGATGCTCACCCCAGCTGTGGCATCATGGTAAAGCTTTGACTTTTTCATATTATCAGTCTTCCCCATAAAGTGGAGTTATTCTGAAGAACTGAGCTACCCAATGTGAGCTAGTATGGACTAGTGGCAAAGTCAGTGGATTTGGGTACAGATGGCCTGAGTTTGTGTCCTGGTCCTGAAACGCTGGGGATGTGTGACCTGGAGTAAGCACCTGCTTTGAGCCTAAGCTTTCTTATATATGTAAATGATCTTGGTTTGCTCACATTTTCTATGTGCCTTACTTTTTTTTGCAATACTTGTGCTCTGATTGAAACTGGAACTGTGACATGTTTTGAGAGTGAATAAATACTGAACATCAATGTTGAAATATTTGGTGATTATAATCATGCCTTGGAGGCCGGGCGCGGTGGCTCAAGCCTGTAATCCTAGCACTTTGGGAGGCCGAGACGGGCGGATCACGAGGTCAGGAGATCGAGACCATCCTGGCTAACCTGGTGAAACCCCGTCTCTACTAAAAAATACAAAAAAATAGCCGGGTGAGGTGGCAGGCACCTGTAGTCCCAGCTACTTGGGAGGCTGAGGCAGGAGAATGGCGTAAACCCGGGAGGCAGAGCTTGCAGTGAGCTGAGATCCGGCCACTGCACTCCAGCCTGGGTGACAGAGCGAGACTCCCTCTCAAAAAAAAAAAAAAAAAAAAAAAAAAAAAAAATCATGCCTTGGAATGTTCTGGGTCATGTTGTTACTGAGCAATGGGCTTGCTATCCATGTGCATAGAAGCCAATACTATGGGATCAGCTTTTGAGAGAGGAAAAAGCTTTATTGCAAGTCAACCAGCAAGGAGACAGGAGGCAACGTTCAACTCTGTCTCCCTGAGCTGCAGCCTAGGGACAGATTTTAAAAGCAAAGAGTAGCAATGAGAGAGATAGGCAAATGCAATGAAGCATGATCTAAATTGGTTTATGCAAAGACGTGATGCTGAGTCCTTGGCTTTTAGGTCTGTACTGTGACAAAACAGAGCACCCCGTGATTCTTAATTTGGTTCCTGTTTCTCAATCCAAGCACTTAGATTCCACCTGTGGTTGACTTTGTTATTCTGGCTGGCTCTGGGATCACAAATTGGGCATGCTGGTTCATCTGGGTAAGCTCAGGTTATGTGACCTGCAACCTGGGAGTCCACTGCACTGAGAAACAGCTCTTCATTTTGTTACCGACAAAGTTAAAGCACATTGAAGTGGTTCTGTGGTTACAATGTCAGGGTGTCAGAGAAAAGGCCAAAAATGTTCTGAGGTACTGTGTGGGGAAGATCCAGAAGAACTGCCGATTTTATATAAGGAAAGACAAATCAATGTCTCTTATTTTTAATGTCAAGAATCAGAGCACTGAAATAATAAAAATCTCACACAATATGGACTATGGAGCATGACAATGGGTTATTCTTGGCAATCCTAGAAATAACAATGGGACCCAAACTCTGCTTTCCTATATTTGTCCTGCTTAAAAAGAACAACATTGGGGGCCATTGATGGCCAGGTGCCTAGGATCAGTCTTCTTAGTACCTAGGATCAGTCTGCTTAGAGCTAGAGTTTCATGCAAGCCACTGTTCCTGCTAGCGATGTCCTGAGACTGGAGAGTTTGTTGTTTGAGAGGTTCTACATTGGGTGGGGACATGAGGGGAATGAGAGAGTTTCACATCGTTCACTGTTTGACTGTCTTCTCATAATCCGCTTCTGCTTTAAGAGCCTGGGAGATGGGCTATTAATAGAGAAGGGAGGGTACTATATATAAACTTTGATGGACTTGGGTTGAATATATGGTAAAATGTGCTTACTGGAAGGTGAGGACTGTAGGAACTCTGAGTTTAGCAAAAGGCAGTGACTGGAAGGAACCCCAGTGTCTTAATAGATTTCGGTATAATGAAGCTAAACGAAGAAAGGGAGAAAGCAGAGGTTTTTGGATTTTAGGTGGCTTGCCAAAAGCCTTCTTCAAAAAAGCTTTGGTTTGAAGCTTTTTTGAAGCTTGTGGTTAATGCTGGGTCTTCTGACTCCGTGCAAGGTGCCATAGCACTCCTACCCATAGCTCCTAATCCAGGGGTCTTTCGGAACATCTGTCAAAAGGAGTGCAAGATAAGCATAATAAAAATGCTTTGTAAACAATGATCTTCATGAAACTTTAATCTTGTGTAACCATTGTTAACAATACGTTGATCTTCAATGGAGTGCTTTTATTAATTACAAATGAGGTATAGAGAAATCTCTCCCTAATATTTTGCTGCAAGTCTTTGTTGCTGTTCCAAGAAGAAAATTCTCCTAGGAATGTACCTTTGTGGAATCATTTCTGGATGATGCTATTTTCTTCTAAGTGTTTACTGGTGAATCCCTGGAGCAATATTATCCCCAAGATACATTAGTTTGAATAATATCTGACCTCTTATTCCTTTTTTAAAAAGGTAGTTTGCTTGCCATATGTTGTATGTGACAATTTATCATCTTTAAAGGAGTTAGAAAAAGAGATTTCTGTTCTGGTAAAATGGGAGATTAAAAAATCAGAAACCCTTCTATTACCACAGAACTAAAATGATAGATAAAATGTAAGAGACATAATTTTAAATGCATGGATGGCCCTGTAAAAAGATGAAGAAAGTTTTCAGAGACCAGGGATGAAGTGAGAGTGGGAATGAATAAGTGCTGATGTTACTGGCTGTCCAGAGGCATCTGTAGCCACAGACATGGAGGCAGACAAGGCATCAAGCCTGGGGAGAGTTGGCGTGGTATGTTTTCTCCACTCCATATGAAGATATGACACACAAAGGGCTATACTCTTAGTAAAAAGTAAGCCAAGAAAATCTCTCCTGCAGAGGCAAAATGCAAGAACACTTGTCTGTTTCAGCCTAACGTTGATTCTGGGAGAAGGGGAAAATATATCTTCTGTGAATCTGTGGACATGGGTTGGTCCTCAGGTGGGGTTGGTGCCTAAATGCCTTTTGCAAACTTTGAGAGTAAACAAGCTATAATTTTGATGAATTGGAAACGAGGCCCCAAAAGAGAAGACACACACACACATAATTATGCACACAGGAGAAAAGGGATTAATAGCAAGGAAAAAATAAGATGATAGATATAAATCCAAATACATTTGTAATCACAGTAAATGTTAATAGACTAAACTGTTTAAAAGACATAGATTACCAGACTAGAGAAAAAACCCCAATATATACTATTACAAAGAAAAAGAAGAGGACAGCAGAAGTTTGAAAATAAATAATAGTAAAAGCTATAACAGGCAAATAGTTACAAAAGAAAACTGATTTAATAACACTAATGTCAAACAAAATACGCTGTGATCAAGAAAGTATTTCTAGAGATTGAGAGTTCTTATATAATAATAAAGGTTTTAGTTCACTAGGAGGGCATATTTCTAATCCATTTATAGTTAATAATATAGCTCTGAGGTATATAAAACAAAAATGAACAGAACTGTAAAATCCCCAGCATAGTAGGATATTTTAACATATTTATCTGGGCAATAAATAGATCAGAAAAGAAAATATGCAAGAATAAGGAAAACTTGAACAACATGGTTACTTATTCACTCATTCAATATTTCATTGAATGCCTATAATGTGAGGCAGTGTGCGAGACACTAAGAAACAACAGTGAAAAATGGGTTCCCTTGGAGAAGTACTTACACCAGGAGATGTACTCAACAATGTCCATAGTGGTATTGTTTAATAGCAAAAAGTCTGGAAACAATACAAACAACCATTACAGAATAGTATATTCACATGCTGGAATACTATACAGCAGAGAAAACAATGCTATGCATTTTAATGGAGAGTACGATCAGAAATATAACATTGAATAGAAAAGCCAATTGCTGGAGAATTAATACACCATAATATTATTTTTACAAAATTCAAAGGAATGCAAAACTAAGTCAAATGACTTAGAAATTTGTACATCTGTTGCAGAACTATGAAGAAAAGGAAAGAAATGCTAAACATAAAGTTTAAGAAAGTGGATCCCTCTGTGGAAAGATGATGTCTGCCATCAGGGGCACTAGAGAATTGCAAAGGAAGCTCCCTGTTGTTCATGTTTTATTTTTCAAGTTGGCACCAAGGAGATTTATGGTGTTTATTTCATTATAATGCATATACTTTACATATACATTATATATTTTAGTACATGTAAAATATTCCATAATAAAAATGTGGTAGTGTCCCTATCCCTAAGGGACTTAAAATTATCCAAGGCAGGTAGAGAAGAGATAAATGAAAACAATATAAATGATAAGAGACTAGGACACCCAAAGGTCATTCAACCCAGGGTGATTTTAGAGATAGAATGGGACCAGATGTCTGCACAGGGACTGGGGAATACAAAGGTAAGCTAAAAAGAGACCTGGTCTCTAACGTTTGGAAGCTTGTCCAAAGGTGAATCAAGGGATTTCTTTCTTCAAGAAGTTCTTATGTCCTGTGACAGCAGAAGGCATCTAATTTATGCATATGAATATAAACTCTGTGTGTGTTTTGGTTATTGCTGTAACAGGTCATGTCAAAACTTAATGACATAAGGCAACAATCTTTTTATTATGCTCACAATTCTGTGTGTCAGGAATTTGGGCAGGTTATGGCAGAGATGGCTTGTCCCTGCTCTAAGTTGTATAAGGTCTTAGCTGGAGTAGCTCAAATGGATGGAGATGGCTGGGAAAACTTGACTGGGGCCATATATCTAGAACCCTTCGTTCTATCAGCTGGGTTCCCTGTTTTTTTCTCCACATGGCATCAGTTGGGGCAAAAACACCTAAAATGTTTTCACTTACATACTTAACTCCTGGGTTGTAGAACTGAAACAGTCAGGAGTTGGTTAGGCATCTTTCCATGCAGCCTCTCCACATGGTTAAGCTTGGGCTTCCTCACAGCATGGCAGTCTCAGCATAGTCGGATTTCTGACATAGTCCAGGCTTCTCACAGAATGAGTGTTCCCAGAGAACAGGGTTGAAGTTGCAAGGCTTCTTATGCCTAGACTCGGAAGTGGTACAGTGTCTCTTCCACCACATTTTATTGGTTACAGAGTCAGCCTGGATTCAGTGTGTGAGTGAGTGCATGTGCATGCACACGAGTCTGTGTGTGTGTGTGTGTGTGTGTGTGTGACTATATAAAGACATAAGTACTGAGAGGCATTATTCACTGGGAACTGACGGGGTATCTTTGGAGGCAGTCTTTTAAAGTGTATGAACATATATCCCTGGATATGGAGAGAGGAGACTAGAGACAACAGCTGTAAATACCATGAAATTGGTCTGCACACAACGTCTGTATACAGGACCCAGAGCTCTGGGATTTGTTGACTTTTCTCTCTAACCCAAGTGACTTTGGACTGTCACTTCCCTCCTTTGATATTA
Source organism: Macaca nemestrina (assembly GCF_043159975.1). Taxonomy (NCBI): domain Eukaryota; kingdom Metazoa; phylum Chordata; class Mammalia; order Primates; family Cercopithecidae; genus Macaca; species Macaca nemestrina. The sequence goes on from NC_092126.1 coordinate 103,996,820, forward strand.
CTTTGTTACTGAATGGGAGCTGAGGAGACCTGAACCCCTCCTATTCTCTGAATTTCATTGAAATATATGATCCAGTCATTAATGATTGATTGAGGGTTGAAAAATAATAATATCTAGTTCTATCATTTATTTTTTCATTTATGAGCTGAAATACTTCTCTGAAGAGGCATTTCCTTTGGTCTACGATTTCACTACCTAGTGGAGCAGTTCCTATAGAAAGACGGGGTTACTGATTGATTCTTTCCTTTATTTCCAGGTTTTCAACAGAGGGAGACAATTAGACATTATGTGCCTCTTGATGGAAGAACACACTTCTAAAGTTCTGCCTCGCAAAACCAAACCTGAATCTGATCTTGCCTTTACACACAGCTACCTGATTATAGGAAATACAGAGGACAGAGGGACATTTTGCACTATGCCAAGAGGATGCAAAGACAAAAACAAGAACAAACTGTTAATAGCATGTGGGAAACTTGATGAATCAAACAGTTTCCTTTAATCAACAGAAAGGGGTAAGGGCAGGGGGTGACAGAGGGAAAACCTATAAACAAAGAGACAAATGAAACTAAAAGACATATGAAATAAATTGAAGAACAGGCAAAGTTAAATTATATTGTTTAGGGATTTATCCTGGGCGATAAAACTAAAGAATTGCAAGGAAGCATTTATTATAAAGACACATGCAAGCATATGTTCATTGCAGCACTGTTCACAGCAGCAAAGACCTGGACTCAACCTAAATGCCCATCAATGATAGACTGGATAAAGAAAATGTGGTACAAATACACCATGGAATACTATGCAGACTTAAAAAAGAATGAGGTCATTTTCTTTGAAGAGACATGGATGGAGCTGAAGGCTATTATCCTTAGCAAACTAGCACAGGAACAGAAAACCAAATACTGCATGTTCTCACTTGTAAGTGGGAGCTAAATGATGAGAACACATGGGCACACAGAGGGGAACAACACACACTGGGACCTGCTGGAGAGTGTAAGGTGGGAGAAAAGAGAGAATCAGGAAAAATAACTGATGGGTACAAATCTTAATACGTGGGTGATAAAAATAATCTGTACAACAAACCTGCATGATACAAGTTCATCTACGTAACAAACCTGCACTTGTACCCATTAACTTAAAAGTTAAAACAATGTCAGAGTAGTGGTCTTGTTTGGAGAGTGTGTTTGTGTAGTGATTGAGATGGGGCACAGAGAGGGGCTTCTCATGTAGACTCAAGTTCTAGTTCTGGACATAGGTGTAATCACAAAAGCGTTTGACTTATAGTAATTCATTAAATTATATTTTTGTTTCATGAGTCTTTGTATATTCTTGTTTTATATTAGAAGAAAGAAAGCTTTTAGAAACCAACAGAAGGATACTTGCAATCTGGAAGTCCCTCAACCTCCCTCCATCCCCCCACATATGCATGCTCACCTCCTCTGTTTAGCATTGACTAGCAGTGCTAGTCTCTGGGAAAGAATACATCTTTGGAATTCAGAGACCAGGCTTTGAATTCCAGTAGACTACTTATTAGTTCTAGGGTGACCAACCCTTTTAGTTTTTCCGGGGCTGAGGGCATTCTTGGGATGGAAGACTTCCAGTGCTAGACCCAGGAAAATCCCAAGCAAACTGGGACAGTTGGTCACTCTGAGTTACCCCCTAAGCCTCAAATCCCTTACCTGTAAATGGGGACATGAATCCCTACAGTGTTGAATTATGAGGATTAAAGAAAATGAGAGATATGAAACCCCTGAATATACTGTTATAAGACTGTAAAAATTTCAGTTCAATTTTGCTCATCAATTACTAAACACATGTAATAAAACTACCATATGTAACATTCACTAAGTGAGGTAGCCTTCTAAGTCCTTGCTACACAAAGTATGGCCCTTGGATCAGCACACCTGGGATAACCCAGAAGCTTGTAAGAAACATAGTTTTTCACACCCCACCCCAGACCTGCTGAATCAGAATCTGTGCTTTAACAGGATCCTCACATAGTTCGTGTGCATGTTACTGTCTGAGGAGCACTGCTCTCAGCATGTGAAGAAACTCATTTAATCCTCAAGACAATTCTTTGGTTCACATTCTGATTCCAGAACCCTCATCCAGTCTTAGAGTTCCAGTACCCAGCGCAAGGCCTGGCTCAAGGTAATGATCCTGAATAAATGTATATTTTATTCTTTTTCCCATCTGGAAGGGTTGGGAGAGGGCTGCCAAGGGCAAGATCATATCTGGGAAGGATTTACATTCCATAGGGTTTAGAGGGACTTGGAACCCTGAGTCCTGGGGCTTTATCTAATTCAAGTTTATGGTGGAACAGAGTGAGAATCTGGATTCCTTACCCCAAAGCTCTGCAGCCATTGCTAGTCCATTAATTTACTCATTTCTTACAGAGGAAGAATTGAGGGAGAATAAGGAAATCACTGGTTTGATGGCCCAACCTTTCCTTTTGATAAATGGGTGTGTATGTGGCTGCAGAAGAGCCAAGAGGACCCTGAATGGGGGAACAGCCTTGAGAGTCAACAGCCAGGGAAGAGCTGGTGCCATTTGTAGATTGGCAAATGGATTGCTCTGGGTGTTTTAGAAAGCTCTTGCTCCACATCTGGGTTCCTCAGCACTTGCCCAGAGGGAATCATTAATCAGCCTGATCACCTTAATTAAAACTCCTCAACAATTTCATTGGGGATTTATATCTGTTTGCAAAAAGCTCAATTTTCAGCCATTAGGTGCAATGAGCTAAACTCTGAGTCATAGTGAACTCTAGATTCCATCAATACCTCCAGGGCCGAGCAATGCACGGAAGACTTTGAAGGTTTTACGTACGTAGAATAATTATTACTACCAACCACCATTACCACCACTACCACTACTACCACCATTACTAAATAACAGCAGCTACTGCTACTATACACCAGGTACTATACAAAGTTTTTAAAATTCATTATTTTATTTCATCTTTACAGTCATCCCATGAAGTAAGAATTATTATCCCTGTTTCACAAATGAAGCAACTGAAATTTCGAAAGATTAAGTAACATGCCCCCTGGTAGCAGAGCTAGTGAATGTCACAGCTGGGATTTGAATACCGTTTGAGTCCATGTCCTTAACCACTGCCTCCCAAGATGCCAAGGTTTTATTATGCTTCTCTCACTTTTGGGACCTCATGACATTCCCATGAAGATCTTTCTCAACCCTTTCATTGGTAAAGGGATTGTATGTGTTGAAATTTTTTTTTGCAACAAATATCTGAGTACGTGTCTCTATCTGGCTTAAACTATCAAGACATGTATCACCCTACATTGTTGAATAACGGTTCAGAGTAAGGTAGGCATCAGAGGGTGTATCATCACAGTGGCTCTGGAGCTGTGCCTCTGTGATCACTCTGGCTGGATTTCTGCCTGTGTGGAGGCTTCATTCTGAGATGGGCTTCTCTCATGGTGCCAGTGTGGCTGTAGCCACCCTGGGCTTTGCTTCCATACGCCAGAGGAAAAGAAAGGTGTGATTACTAGGAGTGTTTTTTTTTACAGTGAGAAAATTTCCCTGCCTGAAACCTTCTGAAACCCACACTCATGTCTTAAAGGCCTGAATTTGGTCATCTGCACATCCCTGAACTAATTCCTTGGATCGAGGAAATGGCATGAGCTGGAAAAGGCATGAAAAATTAAACATATACTTTTGTTATAGGTAGACATAGGATTAAGCTGGTTGGGTTAAAAATAGTAAGAGCAAAGTCCCCACCCTCAACCCCTAGATTGGAGTAAATTTTCCCCCAAACTTCTTGGAAACTGCATAGTAGGTTCAGGATGAAAAAGATGTTGGGAATACAATCAAAATCTCTCATTACTCCTTCCTCCTCCTCCTGGGTCCTATTTTCTTGGGGGCTACTAAGCAACTAACTAGAGCTATGTAGATGGCCTTGGTGTGCTACATTATAGTGGGTGGGGTAGACCTGTGACTTGCTGTTCTCTCATAACATGGAAATTCTGTGGTCTTAACTTGAACTGGAACCATTGATAGACTCTTGACACTGTAGCAGTGGACGAGTTATCTTCAGAAAAAAGTCCTTCTGACGTCCCTCATTCCACAAATGTTTCTGGGTGGTTAAAACAAACTTAGCAGTCTTGTAGGAAGAACATTAAACTAGGGTTCAGAAGAATAAACAAAATAATTCCTGTAAAGGACCTTGCCAGAGCCTGACATATAGTAGGTGCTGGCATATAGGAGGTGCTGAGTAGGTTGGCCATGTGCAACATCATTACATCCATATCGATCTGTTTACCAGCTCACGGTCTTGGGCAGGTCACTGAAATTCTTGGAGTTTCAATTTTCATATTAAAGGGTTTGGTTGCTCTTACCCATAAAATGGAAACAGTGCCGTCTTGCGGCACCTTGGGTGGGTTATTTTGTGGTTCAGATGAATAAAGGTGGTGGATGTGTTTGTAAACAGTAATGTAATCCTCAAAAGAGAGTAGCAGCAGGTTGCTTTGTCAATGCTTTATTTGGAGGAATGAATTAATATTTTCAATGAATGTTATTATTTACTATTAACTCAAATGTTATTATTACTCTGTGTTGGAGATGCAATGTTGAATAAGATCCATTCTTGGCCAGCAAGGAGCTCATAGTCTAGCTAAGGACACTGAGAAGTGACCAAGAAGTCATCCCAGGGCTCTCTGGGAGCCTAAGGAGGACCACAAACTTAGTATGAGCAGGATCAAGAAAGGTCTTTCTGAGACATGACACTTGAGTCTGAGGGTGAACTGGAGTTAATGAGGAGGAGGTGGTTGGAGGCAGTGGAAACAGTCAGCGAGAAGATAAGTGTGACACAGTTGGATCACTCCAGCCTGCCTGGAGCACAGCAGTGGGGGCATGGAGAGGGCAGGGAGAGGCTGGCAGTGGCAGATCACACAGGGCCTTGTATGCCACGCTAAGAATTTGGAATTCACCCAGAGGGGAAGCCCTTTGTGGGTCATTAACACCCACAATCACTGTAGCTGTTTTGTGGAAAATAGGTTGGAGAGGAAAGCACTAGAGCAAAGAGACCAAGCAAGAAGCTATTGCAGGAATTCAGGAAGTACTGAAGAAGGGAAAAAGAAATGGACATATCTGGGCCGGGCGCGGTGGCTCAAGCCTGTAATCCCAGCACTTTGGGAGGCCGAGATGGGCAGATCACGAGGTCAGAAGATCGAGACCATCCTGGCTAACACGGTGAAACCCCGTCTCTACTAAAAAAATACAAAAAATTAGCCGGGAGAGGTGGCAGACACCTGTAGTCCCAGCTACTTGGGAGGCTGAGGCAGGAGAATGGCGTAAACCCGGGAGGCGGAACTTGCAGTAAGCTGAGATCCGGCCACTGCACTCCAGCCTGGGCGACAGAGCAAGACCCCATCTCAAAAAAAAAAAAAAAAAAAAAAAAAAGAAATGGACATATCTGGGTGATAGTTAAGAAGTCAAATCAACAAGATTTAGGGATTGATTAGATGGAAGGGTGACAGACAAAGATTTTAGGGTCTCTGACTTGGATGAATTGTTGAGGCCATTCAGAAAGATGGAGAAAGTAGGAGGAATAGCCAACTAAAGGAAGCTGTACACTTTACAGGTGTCTAATGGTTCTGGGTGCCACTCTGGAAAACCTCCCAAGGATGGCTGTAATGAACATCTGGATCTGGGGTTGAAGCATCACTGCTGGGCAGAGTCTCTGTGCTCTTCTTCATGTCCTCAGTGAAGATGCCTTGGCAAGCAGACCACAGCAGTGGCTCGCATGTGTGCCGTGTGGATGAGTCCATACATGCTGATAATTGGTATTCTGTCAAACAAGACAGGCAGTAGGAGGACTTTTGTCTGTGTTTTTGTGGCATTTGCTTGGTTTGTCTCAGACAGATTTAAATGTCTCTTTGTTGCTTGCAGATGTAGCTGCATGAGAATACATTCCTTTTTCTTGTCCAAATATTAATAAAAATATTTTGCATAGAGCTGTGGGTGCCTTTCTGGAATGTCTAAGGGCTTTGAACGGCTCTGGCTGCGAAAGAATTGATCCCTGCAGGGAAGGAAGCCGTGTCTCTGTGTTGCACACCCGAGTTCCTCAGCTGAGGATTCAGAGCTGCTGGTGGTAAAGGGAATAGGACTCTCACTATTTTTTCAGAGGTGTTAGCATCTTCTGAGATGGCTCAGTTGCTGTTTCAGTACTGGGAGCCAATATGTCTGACTCTCTCCCGAGCTAAGCCTGGAAAGAAGACCAAATTCAATCCGCCCGAGTGGAGCTGAGCTTAATCACAGGAAGCATGGTTTTCTCCCACATTCCAGGCCACTCCCTACTTCTCATTTTGGACAAAGGAGCCCTGGGTGGAGAAGTGGAAAGAAATGAAGGTGTGGTACAGGTGCCAGGCTAACCACGTATTTCTGTTTGCCCTTTAATTTCCAAGATAGCCCTGTGAAGGAGACCATCTCATTCAACTTAGAGATGAGAAACAAAGCCAAGAGAAGCTCACTTTACCCAAGACCACACAGTGGCACTTTTTAATATCATTGTGAATATATTATTTCATCTAAAAATGAACTCATTCTAAGTGAAAAAAAAAAAAAAAGGGGGACGGCTGGGGTGAAGTCACGGCTCTGGTCCTAGAGCCATGCACCTTTCTCAAGATGCACCTTTCTCAATAGGATACAAAGAAGACAGAAGAGAAGATCCACAGGGAATCTGGGTGACAATCATGGTTCCTTGTGTAAAATGAATATGACAACCCAAATGCCTAATGAATCAGCAAGGTTTTGCTGAACTAATGGAAACCGTGAAAACTGAGGACAGAGTCAAGGTCCAAAATGGCCTCAAGTGGTTGATAAAAGGCCAATTCTAACAAGATGATATGGAATGAGTGCCATATGTTAGATTCTTGAAAGTAGCACTAATTAGACCTGCCCGAGCATTGTTACAGGTGCTTTATACAGAGAATCTCATTTAATGAGCACGATTACGCTCAGAGGTAGACAGTGTCATCCCATTTTACAGAAAGGGAGCTACCATGTAGAGAGGCTAAGTAATTGGTCAAGGTCATGATGCTAAGTAAATGGTGGATCCAGATCTGGCTCAGGATGAGGCAGTCTCATATGGAGGCCCTTCCTCTCGACTGCTATGCATTTTCAGCTTCTGATAGCAGCTAGCTCAAACCCTACTGAGTGAAGCATTAGTTGTGTTTCCATTAATGTCAAGGGAAGAAATAAGGATGCTCTCCATTGCTGCTATTTAATAACTTAAAAAATTGAGTAAATAGAGCAAAGGAATGAGCAGAATTAGGGCTGGGCTAATCATTACTCACGGATGATATTATCATCAACTTAATAAAAACAAAATAAGAGATTAAACTAAAAAACTGTTTATAGCAATATAAGATTGCAGTATGAGGGTGATATTTAAATATAGCAAAATCAATGATTTTTCCATGTCAGCAATAGTCACTTGTAAATCTTACTTTAAAAATCCCACTGAAAATAGGAATATAAATATAAAGGCCTTCGGGATAAACTCATCAAGAAATATATAGAAACAATATATAAGCTTTAGATAACAAAAATTCTACTGAGAGACATAAAAGAAAACATAAATAATTTAAGGGCCATACCAATTTGAGAGTGGGAAGACCCAGTTCTTATGTGTATCAGTAGTTTCATATTAATTGTTGAGTTACAATTCTGTTAACTGTATGTCAACATATTTTTAAAATCAAGAGAATACATATTCATAGGATGACAATAATCCTCAAATTAATTATTTGGTGCATTTCTTTTAACAATTGTATATTTTTAATATGGGTTTTAAAAATTGAGGTAATACATGTGTTTGATTAAAAAAATCAAATTATACAAAAAGACTTATAAAGAGAAACAATTCTTTCTTGCTTCATCCTTCCCATGGTGAGCCCCATTCTTCTGAGACAGACTGTTTTTTTCTTTTGAGATAGAGTTTCTGTCTCCCAGGCTGGAGTGCTGTGGCGCAATCACAGCCACCGCAGCCTTGACTTTCTGGAGGCTGTGTTGTACACTGCCTCAGCACCCCCTCCACTGAGTAGCTGGGACCACAGGCACATGCCCCCATGCCCAGCTAAATTTTGTATTTTTTGTAGAGACAGGGTTTTGCTGTGTTGGTCAGATTGGTCTCGAACTCCTGGGCTCAAGCGATCTGCTTGCCTAGGCCTCCCTAAGCACTGGGATCACAGGCATGAGCCACCATGCCTGGCCCAGAGACAGTCTTTATTAACACTTTTAGCTATGTCTTTTGAGCATAACCTCCATATCTTTAAAATACATTTTGCCACAATTTATAGATTGATCAATTTTAGACATTAATTACTGACTTCTTCCTATGACAGATGAAGATTTAATTCTCTTCCACCACCTCTGCATCTCTCCTTAATAGCTCAATATAATAATATCATTCTTCCCTTTTTCTATTGGTTACATTTGTTAGTTTTAGTGATTTGTTTATGGTTTTTTTTCTTATGAGGTCAATAAGAACATCTTCTGGCTCCTCATCTTGTAAGATGAAGGTGCTATCAGCCCTACAATCTCCTACCCCTTTCCGCTCTCATTATCTGCACTGAGATGTCTACGTTAAGGTGGAGGATGTTTTTATTGTGTTATTTGACCCTAAAGTCTTTTTGTTTGTTCTTGTTCAACTTTAAAAGTTGACAATTAGTAAATAGGGATTACACGGCTGTGACTACGGAATCATACTTCACTGTGAGGACAGTGCTTTTGCTGAACGTTTTTTTTTTTGTTGTTGTTTGTTTGTTTTTTGTTTTCTTCCTGGAGTTTAAAAAAAGACTTTTTCTTCTGTTTTTTTTTTCATTGTTTGCCTTTATTGTCTTTTTAAGTCTAAATTGTCATGAAAATGACACAAATCTCTCCGACTCCAGCCCCCAGTCTGCCTTCCGTCTCCTGTTTGGGCTGATTGCTCATCTTCCCAAGACTTCCCTCCACACTTGCTGATGCCTGCCTCTCCTGGTCCCCACAGGCTGCCTCTACGCCCTTATTTTGTTGGGCCTTATATCCTCATGACTTTCTAAGAAAAGACAGATGGGAAATAATTTTTCTCACTTTCACATAACTAAAATTGACTTTATTCCACTCTAATACCGAATGGCTTTAACTTTCGTTGATGATCCTTGCCTGAATCCTTTACTTCATTTAGGGCTGCAAACGGGTGATTTTCTAATTCCTTGGTTCCTTGCATATTTATTAACTGGCATTCTTCTGTAAAGATGATTTTTTCATCATCAGTGAGGTATGAACTATTACTCTTAAAAAGTGGGGAATTGCTTAATCCTTTTTTTTTTTTCTTCCAATTTTCTGGGTAAGGAGCTCATGAAAGTGTCACAGGCCATTTTTTTTTTTTTTTTTTTAAATGTCTAGTGAAGGTATGTGTGAAACAGAAAGCAAAAGTTGGGTTGCCCTCCTGTCGGGCTGACACATAAGCAATCCTCTGTGATGGATGGATTTCTTCCTAGTCTGAAATCAAAAGGACAGGGAAGGTTGGAGGGTGCTGCACCAAATTCAAATCCTAAACCCATGCTCAACACAGGTGGAGGAAGAGGATAGACCTTACCTACTGGGAAGGCTTCCTGGCCAGCCTCTCTTGGCAGGAGAGGCAATGCACAGCAAATATCCTGGGCACAAACTCTACCCATTGTAATTCTGGTGTTTTAAATTTTCATGCCCCAGATGTTTTTAGAATAATTGCTGTGCCTAGTGAAGCTGTGCCTGCCTCCACAAAGGCGATCCCTTCCCTGAGCTTCCCACAAGCCCCATCCTCTCATGGGGCTTAAGTAAAGGAAAAATATCTCAAATGACTTCCCAGTCCTATTTGGTTAATCTGTTGTGCTACGATGAATACCCCTGGGTTTGGAGTTCATTGAAGCTTTGCAGTAAAACGAGAAAGGGAGGACATTTAAAAGGCTTCATAATCCTCTTGTCTCTTGAAGCAAAGATTGTAATTTCTGGTTCAAAGGAACCATAGCACAAACAATCTGCTTTGTTTTGTTTGTCCCAGGGGAAAACATATAACCAATACAACAATACAACCTCTAGTTCTGTTCTGGACCCTGTGCTAGGCAAGGCAGCCATGGAGATGGAGCGCAGATGTGGATGTGTAACCATATTGAGGGGGGTAGAGAGTCATTTCCCCGCAGTCCCTCAAGAGAGCGTTTCTGCAGGCAAAGAATTTCCCTATCAGGAAAGTGATGAGGTGGAACTGGGCAGAAGTCCTGTTCACAAAATGTCCTGTACAGTGTGGGCGCAAAATAGTTAGTCTATAAATATCACCCCCACGCCCACTCTGCCCCTGAGAAAGGCAGTCTCTACAATCTCCTCTAGCTCTGCAGTTCTGTGCCTCCATCTGCGAAATGGACTGATAGGGAGCAACAGGTGGAATGCTTTGAGTGGAAGTAGCTGGGAAAGTTCTGTGCTCACAGGCAGCGCGCTTAGGAGTGCCACTTATAAATGAGAAAAGCTCTGGAGAAGACTCTTGGCCCAGAACCTCCCATCCCTGCACATGTAAAGGGAAGCATTTCTTTCTTTTCTTGGGGAAGGAGGGAACTGGAAAGGCACAGCTGGGGGTGGTGGTTTGGAGTGACCACAGGGACTGCAGGCCTTCCACATACTCTCCTGGAAGAGAAAGCAGAATCTAGAAGGCCTTATCTCCTTGCCCTCCATGGCTTCTGCTTCTGGAATTGAGTCTTTCCATGACTCCCACGTACTTTGCTATACACACACACACACATATGGCTCCCATGCCAGGCTTCCTATGGTTCCCACTTACTTTGCTATACACACACACACACACATATGGCTTCCATGCCAGGCTTCCCATGGTTCCCACTTACTTTGCTATATATATATGTTTTGTTTTGTTTTTGGAGACAGAGTCTCACTCTGTTGCCCAGGCTGGAGTGCAGTGGCAAAATCTCAGCTCACGGCAACCTCTGCCTCCCAGGTTCAAGCTATTCTCCTGCCTCAGCCTCCCAAGTATCTAGGACTACAGGGATGCACCACCACACCCAGCTAATTTTTTGTATTTTGGGGAGAAACGGGTTTCGTTATGTTGGCCAGGCTAGTCTTGAACTCCTGAGCTCAGGCAATCCACCTTCTTCAGCCTCCCAAAGTGCTGGGATTAGAGGCATGAGCCACCATGCCTGGCCCCATTTTGCTATTTTTTTTTTTTTCCTTTCAAAGTGGAACTATTTTTTCCTAAGACTTGAATATTATTTTAAAAATTCCAACCCTACAGAGAAAGTTCAGGTCCTTCTATCTCATGGAGGAAACTACTGCTAACAGGCAGATATACTGTCATTCAGACTTAAAATATAAATATGTAGATATCTGAATAACTTACATTTTATTACATAAATGGAATGCCTTTGATTCTGCACCCCCCACAACACACATATACATTTCTCCCCATTGTTGGTGTAACCTGGTGTCCTTAACATCCCTCCAGGTCTGCCCACATTTAAACAGAATTTGATCCTCTGGAGTTTCAGAGCCCCTTTCCTCTTCCTGGCTGCTCCAAAGACTTGACATTCTGCTCCGTCTGGGACTCCCTGTGGAGTTATTGCTGACTTCTCACCCCAACACACTTCCCAGGAAGGAGAGTTGTGGATGGATATACCTATGTTTTGGCAAATATTTTCCCCTCCGGGGCACAAACCATGGTGACATTCTGAGAGAGAGAGAGAGAGAACATGCACAGCACCAAGACCCTGATTGTTTGGGGACGCTCACTATTCATGAAATGTGCTTCATGGTTCTCTCCCCAAGAAGGTAAGTCTGAGAAGCGTAACCGGCCCTCTGCTCTGGCCTTTTTTTCCTCTTCCGCTTTTCATTTTTGATTAAAGCATAACTGAGATACAGTAACGTGCACACATCTTCTATTTACAACATCGTGTAAATAATATTGTAGCTGTCTGGTGTCAATTTTAGACTTAAGGGATTTTGATCTTTCAAGATTTCTACGTTTGGGATTATGGCCCAAACCTTCAGCCATCTGTGTAACCCTGTGTAACCTTCACCACGCAGATGAAGACCTGGACATTCCAGCAGGGTGCTTCCTCTTCCTGGCCTCCCTTCCCCCTGGCCCGCGTTGTAGAAGCTCCCAGGGTGCTTGTTAGGCCACCACTATCGGCTGGGCCACTCCATTTCCTACCCCCAGACATCACTTCCTCACTTCCCCCAGCACCTTTTTCGAAGAAGTCACTACCCTGACAAAAACCAGCCCCTTTCCTTCAGTTTCTTGGTTCTTCCCAACTTCATTTGCCCTGCATCCTCACTTAGTTCTGGACCCAGACGCAGACCAAAGCTCTCAGCAGCACCCCCGCCTGCAGTCCTGACACAGTCTAGAAAGGGTTAAACCCAGGCAAGCACCAGCTCCACGCAGTTAATCCGGGATTCTCGGCACTGATCTCTGTGCCTGTCATTTGCATTTCTCTCCTTTGTGCAGGCTTTTCTTCCTCCCTTTTCCTGGGCCCAGGCGCCGGCATTAGCATACTGCGCCCCGCGCGCCGGCTGCAGGGGGCCCCCCGCTGTGTGCCAGCCTGCGCAATCTGCAGGCGCCATCAATTTTTCAGCACTTTCCTCAGTTCTCATTACCGTCAGGCCCATGCGGCTCCCGGCTCAACACCCTCCTCTGCCGGCCGGCCGCACTGCCGGCGAGCAGGCAGGCCAGGGGCTGTCACGTCCCTGCCGACCCTCCCGAGCATGCACTTGCTTGTTGAAACTCCCACCGTAATTAATCACAGTATTAATCCTGGCCAAGCCTGTCTTCCTGAATAATTATGTCAACACGCTTCGGTGCCTGTGCCCGACAGAAATTTTACCAACCTTGAGAACTAGACTATATCCCTGAAGCCAGGACTGCCATGGGGGCCTGGGCTCCTTGCCTGCCCCATCAGGCACACTCGCAGCATGCACACACATACATGCGCCTGGCCTGCTCGCGCACATGGACAGGCACACACACTGCACAGAACCATAGGCGTGAGAGAGGAGCAGAACGCTGGAACTCACGGTAGACGGCATTTCTTTTCAAACAAGCAAGCAAGGCCACACAATGAAGTTATCTTTAGGTAGCCAAGTGGGTGGTTGTCATAGCGATGTGTGCATTATTAAGAGAGTGTTGTTCATCCTGGCAGCTAATCTCATAATGAGGTTGGCTCATTATCAGGTTGAGCCAAAGTTGGCCTTTGCTCTCCTTTTTTTGCTGGAGCCTGGGGTCCAGCGAGGTCTCGATTCCAGCTCCAAGCTGGATCACGGATTCCCAGCATCTTTTATTTGGTTACCCCAGCTTCCTTCTATGCTCTTCTAGCGGGGCAGATAAAGGAGGACAGGACTGGGCGGGGCTCCTGGTGCCTTCACCTATCGTTTGTCCTGTAGCAGGGTGCCTGCTATAGTTTGTGAAACACTTAACAGCACTTGAGAACTATGTTGTCCCAGGCAACTAGGACATGTGAGATTAAACCGCAGATTGGCCTGCAGACAATCAGCTCCTCTGCTTTCCTTCTGCACCTGTTTCTTTTGCCTGCTCAGTTCCAGGAAACCAGCCGTTAGGACCAAATAGTACCTTTTGCATCATGATCACCATTTAATGGGGCTTCTTAATTCCCAGTGTTCACTGCAATTTTGTGATTTTCAAGATTCGTGAAAAGTCTACCTGTCACCTCAAGTTTAGGTGCCTGGTGGCCGTTTCACCGTATGACCAGATGTCCAGTTAATTTTAAATCAATTTGGAGATTGTTTGCCATTGCTTTCTTTGTCTGTCTCTATTTTTTTTTTAATAGGATGCTACAATGGTCTACTTGGCTCAAAATTAGATTTCATGCTGCCTGTAATATTCATTCTTGCCTCATGTTTTAAAAAATCAAGTTGCTTCTAATTTTCTCACTGTTTGGGCCAGCGGAGCATCCTCTACAGAAGGAAAGGAGAAAGCAAACAAAATAATCTGGTTCAAAGCTTCACCAGGGAGATGGTGGCCATTGCCTGAGAGGTGAGTTCAGGAAAGGGAAATGGTTTGTACTTTTATCACTAAGTGTCCTGTTGCGGTGAGCAAAGATGTGCCCTCTCAGGGACAGCCCTTGGTGATGCTCCCAGCACTGCCCTTGCAGATGCCCCCAGCACTGCCCATCTTCAGTTCACCAGTTCCTCCAGAGCCTTCGGCAGTATTCTGCAGCCCAATGAAGGGATGGCATTTTGTGGTAGGTTTTCTTAAAGCACAGTCCACTAACATCACAGTCACTTGAGGGCTAATTAGAAATGCAGATTTTGGGGTCTCCTGACCAACTGTTCCTCTGCTAAGCATGATGGGCTTAGTTTTTTTTTTAATGAGCCTTTTTGGTTTGTTTCACTTAGTAGTGTTTTTCCTTGTCCCTTTTCCTTTTTAAAAAGTAATATTAGGCTACTGTAAAGCTGGTTTAAACAATGAAAAGAGAAAATGGTTTCTAGTCCCCAGTCTGTCTCCTCAGGGACTCCTATACTTTTCTGTTTTTATTTTGTGTGTATCTTTCAGAGATATTCTTCACATACATATGTATATAAATTCTTTTAAAATCCACAATGGCAGCTTCCTAAATATACTGTTCTGTCACTTGCTTTTTTTTTTTTTTTCACTATCAATGTATCTTGGCTATGGTTTCATATCAGCATATTAAGATCTTCCTCATTTTTAAAAATGACTGCACAGTACACTTTGTATGGGAGGTAGCGTGTTTTATGGGTTTTGAATAAAGCTGGTGTCTGCTCCTAATCAGGTACCTTTCTCTCCTCAGGCTTTAAGAATATGGTCTCATAAATCTGCAACAACCCTTGGGAAAAGAGATACTTTTTTTTTTTTTTGCCCTATTTTAACCATAGGATAGCCTATCTTGGTTTGGGTTCACCAGAGGTAGAAGCTGAGACCAGGATTCCAAGTGGGGTAAACTGGAAGGTGATCATAGGAAACACCTGCAAGTGAGACAGGTGGGAAGGAGGTCATTAAAGGGGGTGTAATCAAGCAGGTTACCACTGTGGGCAACTGGGGCTTAATTTTTCAAGGGCCACTCCAAGGCAGTGCAGAGCATGCCTTGGGGTTATTGCACCTGAAGTGTGGGGGAGCTGGCCACTGGTGACTGACAGGTTGCTCGTGGGAGTGGGGGTGCTAAATTCCCCTACCATTTCTGGCCTGCCTCCCAGGGCATGGGGAAGAAAACCCTTAGCCCAAGAGATGCAGGTGCCAGTAGCTGGAAGTTGGGCAGTGCACTGAAATGGTAAGGGCAAGGGGTATGCCTGTCATACCAACAGCAGTCACCACACAGGTGGAGACTAGAGCTTCTAAATTCATCTATATACTTAAGAAGAGCAAGGGACGTGGATGTGGTGCCAGAAACACAGACTGTTTTCCTAGCTCTTCTCTTATTGGTGACCTTGGGTGAGTTGAGTCATTCAAGCTTTTGGAGCTTAACTTTCCTCATCTGGAATATGGGGCTAGTGGCACTTACCTCTCAGGATAGCGTTGTGGACTAAATGAGGATTTCCAGTTTTGCAGAAAAGATTTCAGAGTCCTGAGTGCTAGTGATCACTGCTGCCATGTAGCAGCCAACCCCCAGGAAAGAAGGCCATTAACATCCTTCAGAACCTGCCCAAGATCACCACATTTGGTGAGATCAGAGCCCCCTTTCCCTGCACTCATGCAAATTATTTTCCAAAAATGCCAGAAGTCAAATTCAAACCAATCTAAATGGCACGAGTATGCCAAGAAGAAGAGTAGGACAATGCTTCCCAGGGACGTTCCTTCCATCGGGAGCACAGCAGACAGACCCTTTAATTCTGCAGTAGCAGGAACACCGTGTTGCTTTTCAGAAACAGCCTAGATTTTAGAGTCAGAAAGATTCTTCAGAGTCTCGCTGTATCGCTCATCCAGGCTGTAGTGCAGTGGCACGATCACAGCTCACTGCAACCTCCGCCTCCCAGGTTCAAGCGATTCTCCTGCCTCAGCCTCCTTTGTAGCTAAGACTACAGGTGTGTGCCACCACTCTCAGTTAATATTTGTATTTTTAGTAGAGATGAGGTTTCACCATGTTGGCCAGGCTGGTCTCAAACTCCTGACCTCAAGCAATCCACTTGCCTCTGCCTCCCAAAGTGCTGGGATTACAGGCGTGAGCCACCACACTCGGCCAGAAAGATTCTTAAAGCTTGGTTGGTTCATTTGTTTCAAGCATTTTTAGCCTTCAAATTCATTGTTTTTTCTGTGTGTGTGTGTGTGTGTGTGTTTTTTTTTTTTTTTTTAAGACGGAGTCTTGCTCTGTCTCCAGGCTGGAGTGCGATGGTGCGTTCTTGGCTCACTGCAACCTCTGCCTCCTGGGTTCAAGGGATTCTCCTGCCTCAGCCTCCCGAGTAGCTGGGACTACAGGTGCGTGCCACCATGCCCGGCTAATTTTTGTTCTTTTAGTAGAGACAGGGTTTCACCATGTTGGCCAGGATGGTCTCAATCTCCTGACCATGTGATCTGTCCACCTCAGCCTCCCAAAATGCTGGGATTACAGACGTGACTCACTGTGCCAGGCCCAAATTCATTCTTTAAAGAGAATGGTACTCAGAATCTTTGTCTAACAAAAGTGGAAGGCTCCTCAGGTATGATTTAGTGGGGATCCAGGCCCTCTCTCAGATCCTGCCACACCCACCTCCTCCTTTGTCCATACCAGCAGGCCTTAGGCTCCCCCAGGCTCTGCAGGTGCTGTTTAAAAAACAACTTGTCTGGTGCATCCCTTTTCAATGAACAGAAGGAGAGATAGGGCCCATGGTGACTCCATGCTGTGGCCTCTTCAAATGGGTGCAGGGAACCCAGGCCAAGGCACTTTGGTAGGGTAAAAAACCCTTGTCAGAGCTGTAAGACCCCATCTTGGAGAGGATGAAAATGGTGGTGACCTCCACCCCACTGCTCTGATTTTGTGCTTTAAGGATAGATTTTTGTGTCCTTTTGCCTCTGATCCCCTTTAACCCCTCTCCTAAGCTTCCAGTCTGGCCCCAGAAGCTTGTCAACTCATTTGCTGTCTAGCTGAGCATGCTCCTTCCCCCATTACCCTTTGCTCTCTGGCACATAGACCAACAGAGATTCCTGCTTCCTACCTGGCCCGGAGGCATTGTCCTGCTGGGCTCATCTCCCTCCTGCCAAGCCTTCTGCTTAGGAGAGGGGGCAAGATGCCCAGAGAGATGAGGTGACTCGCCTAGTGTAGCCAAGCTGGTGCAGAGCTCTTTGGATCACATGTGATTCTCAGAAGTTTTTAAGCCACTGTTTTCAAGCATCTTCTGTTTTGCCTTTCTTCTTACCCAGATTAGCCTCTTCTAAGGAGGCCCCATCTCCACTCTAGCAGTCAGCCAAATGGCACTGGAGAAGGTCAGATTCCTGATTACTAATGAGCATATCCTTTCTCCAGGAAGGAACAGTTGGAAATGGAGTTGGATGTTGTCATGTGGGTTGACAAGAACAACACTGATCTTTCTGTTGTAACTGTCATTTCCTGGCAGGTGGACGTCTGGAGCCTCAGTTTTCTCGTCTGTGAAATTGGCACTGTGACACCTTCCCTCTTGAGTTGCTTTGAATATTACATAGAATGACATATGTGAAAGGACTTTGGAAATAGGAAAGGCTGCAGAACTGGAAGAGATTGTTTTATTATTGTACTTTGTTGATGGCTGTGGAGGTATGACTTCGCGAAGGCTGAACACCAGCCTCATAGGGAGCCTGGTATGGCGGGCTGAATGCACCTGCTTCTTCAGGGAACCTCACTCTGCCTGGAAATAGCTGTTCCTTCGCATGCCCACCAGCAATGCGGCTGGGAGTTGGTGGATGGGGAATGGGAGTCCAATGACCCACTGAAAAACAGGCTTCCCATGCTGCAGTGGAAAGATTCTGAGTATATCCTACTAGGTATCTTAGAGGTTCCCTGGCAGGATCAGGTCCCAGTAACCTGCTTATTAATGTGTGCTTTACTGGCTTTTCTCCTTTCCCTGCCTCACTTTCCCCCTTTCCCTCATCCCTATTTCCTGGGGGTCTCCTCCCAAATAAACTACCTGCATCCAAGTCCTTGTTTCACAGACTGGTTTCAGTGGAACCCAAACTAAGATGCACAGCCACTTGGGCAGCAGTGGGAAGAGGACTGAGAGAGGATGTAGAAAGATCATAGAAGGTTAAGACCCCCATAAATGAGAGGGAAGCAGGGCAGCAGAGACTAGAGATCCTGGTTAAATGGCCCAGGAAGGCTATAGGACCCCTAGAACTACCTAACCCCTGCTGACTCGACCCCATCTGGACCTAAGGCTTCCAGCCCTGGCAGCTTGTCTTCAGAGTGTTCTCTGCCTAAGTGCACTGCTAGGCTCACCTATGTTCAGGTGTGGTGGGGACAGAGCACACAGGTGTTTAGTGCCATAGCAGAGGTTCAACATCTCAATTCAGTGCATGCCTGCTGAGCACTGTGCCACGTGAAGCCTTTGAGGCTGTGCCTCTCAGGCATTGGGGAATTCAGGCAGTGGCATAGGCATGGACACACATGGCACATTTAGGGACAGCAGGCATTCCCTGACTCAAGTGTGGCTGGCCACAGGGAGGGATGGTTGGGTAAGACAGCATCAGGAAGATGAGGCTGGTCAAGAAAATTGGGGGCAGGTTGTAAAGGGTCAAGTGTGGGGCTGAGGAGTTCAGACTTTATCCTGCGGGTAGTTGATGAAAGTTTTAATCAGAGGACAAGTTTAGGGTGTCACACTCATTTTTTGAGGTTTCTTCTTGTGTCAGCTACCCTATAAACCACTGATTCCTGGCTGTCCTGAGAACCTCTGGACTTTCACTCTGGCTTCCTAACCTCCTTTATGACCAGATCTTCCCAAGGCTACTTATGCTAGTCTCTTTTGGTCATATCCTACCTTGTCAAATAGAGAACCTAGGCCCATTTCTTTTCCCATGGAGTTTTTGGGAGTCAGGAAGACCTGAATTCTAATTCCAAGGCTACCAATTTCTGGCCGTGTAACTTCAATATATACATCCATATATATATACACACAGTATATATATATATAAACACTTTTATTTTAGGTTCAGAGGTACATGTGCAGATTTGTTAAATTGATAAACCGTGTCATGGGAGTTTGTTGTACAGATTATTTTGTCACCCAGGTACTAAGCCCAGCACCCAGTAGTTATTTTTTCTGATCCTCTCTCTCCTTCCACCATCCACTCTCAAGTAGGTCCCAGTGTCTGTTGTCCCCCTCTTTGTGTCCATGAGTTCTCATCATTTAGCTCCCACTAAATGTGTGAATATGTAGTATTTGATTTTCTGTTCTGGTGTTAGTTTGCTAAGGATAATGGCCCCCAGCTCCGTTCATGTTCCTGCAAAAGACATGATCTCATTCTTTTTAATGGCTGCATAGTATTCCATGATGTACACATACCACATTTTTTTAATCCAATCTGTCGTTGATGGACATTTAGGTTGATTCATCTCTTTGCTATTGTGAATAATGCTGTAATGAATATTCACGTGCATGTGTCTTTACGGTAGAATGATTTCTATTTCTCTGCACATATACCCAGTAATGGGATTGCTGGGTTGAATGGTAGTTCTATTTTTAGCTCTTTGAGGAATTGCCACACTGCTTTCCACCAATGGTTGAACTAATTTACACTCCCACCAACAGTATATAAATGTGTCCTTTTCTCCGCCACCTCACCAGCATCTGTTATTTTTTTACTTTTTAGTAATAGCCATTCTGATACTACAGTGATGGTATCTCACTGTAGTTTTGATTTGCATTTCTTTAATGAACAGTGATATTGAGAAAAATATGCTTGTTGGCTGCATGTATGTCTTCTCTTGAAAAGTGTTTGTTCATGTTCTTTGCCCACTTTTTAATGGGGTTGTTTGTTTTTTGCTTGTAAATCTGTTTAAGTTTCTCATAAATGCTGGATATTAGACCTTTGTCAGATGCATAGTTTGCAAATATTTTCTCCCATTCTGTAGTTAACGAATATTTTTAATCCCTCTGAGTCTTTTTTTCTCATCTATAAAAAAATCATGTCTGTGATGATTAAGTAAAATAATTCCTAGGCGTAGATCAAAGATTTTATCCTCCTTAACAGGTATTAAATTTCACTAATACTTTAAAAATATTCACAGTGTGGGAGATACCAGGATCATTAACACACATTTTCTGTTTTCTGGCGGCCCAGCACCTCATGGGAAGGTCTGGCTTGTAGTTTAAATGATGGTGTATAGTAGGTGCTCAGTTGTCTGTTTGTTCCTTTGTCTCTTCTTGATCACCCCATTCCTCTCTGGCTCCCACATGTGGTTCAAAACCTGAACACACACATGGGCCTGCTCCTCTTCTGACTCACAAGAGAAATGAATTGGCTGGCAGGAGACCAGTGTCCACCTGATGAAGCAATAAACCATGTGGCATGTAGATGTTGTCTGTAAACAGTTTCCCTTCATTATCTCCTTACTCCAAGCCCTTGTCTTTGAGTACCACGTCATCCCTTGGTGCTGACACACACAAACCAAAACTGGTCTCCCTAGCAATTGAATCACAGCCAGTGGTGGTCTGATCACACCTTCTGGTTGGCAACTATGCACAATTCCTCATTTTATTTCTGCTGCAGGACAGGTTGGCTACTGGCTGCTTTTTGGAACTAGAAACATGATTTTGCTCCTTAAAGGATGAAAAAAGGCACACATTGGGCTTCTTTGTGTTGGTTCTTTTGTATCTCCATTCCCTGTCCCTGCATGGATTATTTTGGTGCATGCTGCAGACATGCTTTTGGAACTTGAATCCTGAGCAAGTGAGAGGACTGATTGGATGCTGCCCAAGGCTCTGCATGACAAACCTTGCACAAACACAATGTGTGGTTACCGCTGATGGGGAGGATCATCAGCTAGCTGGGACGTAGGGAAAGATCAGGTGGCAAAGGTGTTTCAGGTGCAGGTGTATCTTGCCCAGGGTGCCCACCTCAGCAAGTGATAACAAAGGCTAGAGTTACAGTGCTAGGCCCTGGGCTTAGATTGGGGAGACAAGGACAGGATGATCACAACAGACATTCCTGTTTAAAAAGGGGAGGAACAACAGGGACATAATAGTCACTGGTCCATAGTAATTCTGAAATCTCACAATAAAGAAAAAGAGATGGGGAGAGAGAAAGCCTCATTTCTTTAAATAGGAGGGTGATGAATATGTATAGAAAAGGGGGAAAATGACTACATTTTCTCTTCCTGAATCTTCTGGGCAGACCCAACTTGCCAACTAAGGTGATGTCGTCAGTTGTGGCATCACAACACTTCTAACAGTGTCCCAATCTGGCAGGAGCTGTCATTGAAAACAATCGCTGGGGTTTGGCAAAGTGAGGTAGGTGGGGGCTCTACCCTCAGCAGTGACCAGCAGAATTAAAAATGGTTTGACCCAGGCATTACTAGGAAAACTGGTAAACTAAAATCAAATATGCATTGTTGCTTCTCCACCAACTCCAACGTGGGTTCTGTGTGGTACACGGATGTCAATGAAGTGATTATTTTATACCATATTTATCTGACATTGCCTGGTGCTTGTGGGTTGGTACAAGTGACTATTCCCAGGGAGAGCAGTAAAAAGGCATAAACAGCATTATGGAAAAGGGAGAAAGGGCAAGAAGGCACACAGGGAAGGGACCCACTGGAATATGGGGGATGGGGATAGGAATCTCTGATTCTCCCTAAGAGCTCAAGGGGTGTGTGTGTGTGTGTGTTTGTCTATGTGTGTGTTTTGTGCTTGTCTGTATGTGTATGTGTCTCTGCAGGTATATATGCCTGTGTGTGTGTGTGCGTGTGTGTGTGAAAGCATCAAGAAATAGCAAAAAGAGAAGTTCTGTTGTTGAAGGAGACATTCCAGAGTGAAGTCATGGATAAGGCCCGTGTGGGGAAGGTGGGAGGTAGGACATAGGGTCTAGGCAGGCTAAGGGAGCAATGCAAAGAGAAGGAAATGAGGTGGACCTGTGAGATAGAATAGGGTTTTTTTTTTTTTTTTCAAGATAAGCCAGGGACAACTATAGTCTAATTCAGTCTTTCTGGGGTGGGGCACTTGTGTGGGAATCAGTAGGCAAGGATCTGTGTGCTCCCCCAGGCTAGGCTGGGTGGACCCAAAGGAGTGCCTCACTTCTATGTTCTTTCTATCTTGAATGGAGAGGTGATGCTTGCAGCTGCTGCAACCATATCTTGATCAAGAGACAATAAATCACCAGTTTAAGTAGGGCATAGGGAAAATAAAGTAGAAAGATATCCAAAAAATGCAACTTGGGGGCATCAATGAGCCCTGAACTGCTACCTTAGATTACCACGCCTCCCCCTGTTTTTGCGTTTCTCTTCTGACATCAAGAAATGATAACACCAGCCCAGAATAGGAGACATCTGGAGGATGTCCAATTGGTTAAGAAAACCTGGGATCTCACACTAGGACCACAATGCACTATGGATTATTTTTATATGTTGCATAAATATGGAAGGATAATTTTTTAAAAATGTAAACCGATGTTTATATTTTTAGTTCCCTCATTTTTACCGTAGTGTCTCTCCTGCCCCCCTACTTTTCAAGAAACTAGGAGGCCATCCTGAGATAATTGTTTCAGAAGAAAAGGTGACAGTCAGAAAGCAAAATGTAGCCTGCAAGTTTCTTCCTGACTTTGGGCCCTGAAACTGGAGCTCTCAGAAGAGGAGAAGGACTGTGGGCATAGACAGAATGCTTAGGAGACATACCACGAAGGAGAGTAGAGTGTTTGAGGAGAAGAGGCTTCTCCCAGGGCTGGGGAGGAGGAGAACCAGACAGAAAGTATGAAAGCACAGGTTCCTGTGGCCCTAGAGAGATCCCAGTTGTAGCTGCTCAATTAATGGAGCATCAGGGAGGCAGCTGAAGCCTACACAGGCTGGTGAGATCTGAGAGTGGAGTTCCATGCTGTTTCCTCTGTGGAGTCCTGGGGAGGTGGGGATGGCCCTGTGGCATGTGGAGACAGCCTGATAGAGAGATTCTGTTGTCCTCCCCACTCCATGTAGCACAGCATAGAAATAGGGAATAGCAACAGGTTTGGGGGCCTGAGGAAGTTATGAGACAGGAACAAGGAACAACTCAAAAAACAACTTACACAGACTGGTGAATGGGGACAATGGGATAAGGACTTCTTATCTGATACCTAAGGGGTCAGGTGACTTGCTGATCAGTTGTTCAGTCCCATCCTGCCCTTGCTATGCCGTGGCCCTCTGGATGGTCTTAGGAATTTAAACTGTGCTAGTTACAGTTTCCCTGAAAGCAGAGCCTGAGAGAAGCATTCATGTGCAAGTAGTTTATTTGGGAGGAGTTCCCAGGAGGATTTCCAAGCAGGAGTCAGGGAGTGGGACGAGGGATTGAGAGAAGGAGGAAAAGTCAATAAAGGAGGCATTCATGAGGAAATTATCACTGTGGGCAACTGGGGCTCAGTTTCTCTGGGAACCCTCTGAGGAATGAGCCTCAAAATTGTCCTCCCAGAGAATAAGGAGGCTAGGATACATTGTCACTGAGGCAGCAAAGCACGGATGCATGGCAGCATGTGCTTGACTTAGGTGCAAGCAGCATGCCTATCTTCCATAACTTGGCTGAAACCAGATGCTTGAGGGGCCTTGGTGTGGAGCATCCCAAGTGCCTATTGCACAACCCTGGGAAGGGCAGAGTCAAGCAATTGCCTGAGTTTGTTATCATCACCCTGGCGGAATGAGCTTGAAAGAGAAATTAAGTGGGGTAATAGAAAACTAAAGAAAGTTGTATTTGTGACACATCTGTGTTTCTAAGTTGAGATTTTATGTTTGTTTTATATAAAATATTAAGACTAATGTCAGTTCCATATAATGGGATGAATATGAATTTTAGAGTCAGACTAGCATTGGATTTGAATTCGGATTCTGTCACTTACTAGCTGGGTGACTGGGGGTTTATCATGTCACCTCTCTGATTTCTGATCCTGCATGTGTCAAACCAAGAATGGTGACACCTACCTCAAAAGGTTGCTGAGGGGTTAAAAACAGTGACTCATGTGAAAGCCCCTTTGATGAGTTCTTCATATGCATCATTTTACTAAACCTCAGTTAGTTTCCTTTATATGGTGTTGGTCCACTTATTATTAAGAGAATACTGTCATTCAAAAAGTTCTTAGTAAAGCTATTCCTTCTGTTGTGAACAGATTTAAGTGGGTTGAACCCAGGTGTCATTGTCCTCAGGGCCTTGGAGCCTAGAACAGCCGTACCTGGAAAGTAGGCCACTCAGAGACTAGCATTTTGTTCTTTTTCTCTCCAAGCATGACACATATTGCACATGGACTCATTTTCCTAAATGACCTTTGCAAATTAAGCATCTTACTTTGCTACTTGTTTTTGGGTTGGAAGCAGTGTAGTAGAAAAATTCTCTTTCTCCTTTCCAATATCTCCTACTACAAGTCACTAAAGTCTGAATGTTTTTCAGTTCATTGCCACAAGTGGTGAGAAATGCACCTGTATTTGCAAAAGCCAAATTGACTACAGCTTGATACAGCTTCAATGGAGGATATGCAAAGCAGTGAGGTAGCAGCGCTGCCTGGTGCACAGTCATTCTTGAAAACCAACGGACTCAGTGGAGACTCCTGCAGACAAAATGTCTGCCCTCCTCACAGGACTGCACTGGAGCACATTGCAGTACTCTGAGCTTGAAGGAAGGTATGGACTGTGGAGCACGTGACACTGCTCTAGACTTCCTTGTTCCCCGAGGTTCCCAGCAGAATGGTCTTTGCTGCAGTGGACAGCAGCCACTTTGGGAACCCCAGATTGACATTTCAGTATCTGAGCACACTTGGAATCCTCAGTGGCCCCTCTTCACTCACGTTGCAAGCCTCAGGCATGCTATAGAAAGTCCTGAAGGCTCATCTCCTAAACCTGGCTAGGCATTTGATATGGTTTGGCTCTGTATCCCCACCTAAATCTCATCTGGAATTGTAATCCCTATGTGCCAAGGGAATTGATTGGATCATGGGCACAGTTTTCCCCGTGCTATTCTCCTGGCAGAGTTCTCATGAGATCTGGTTGTTTGATAAGTGTATGGCTCTTCCCTAACTTCCCCCTCTTTCTGCCTTATGAAGTAGGTGCTTGCTTCTCCTTCACCTTCTACCATGATTATAAGTTTCCTGAGGCCTCCTCAGCCATACAAACTGTGAATCAATTGAACCTCTTTTATTTATAAATTACCAAGTATCTTTATAGCGCTGTGAAAATGGACTAATACAGAGAATTGGTACCTGGGGCACTGCTATAAAGATACCTACAAATGTGGAAGCAACTTTGGAACTGGGTAACAGGCAGAGGTCAGAATGGTTTGAAGGGCTCAGAAGAAGATAGGAAGATGTGGGAAAGTTTAGAACTTCCTAGAGACTTGTTGAATGGTTTTGACCGAAATACTGATAGTGGTATGGATAATGAAGTCCAGGCCAAGGTGGTCTCAGATGGAGATGAGGAACTTATTGGGAACTGAAGCAAAAGTGACTCATGCTATGCTTTAGCAAAGAGACTGGTGGCATTTTGCCCCTGCCATAGAGATCTGTAGAACTTTGAACTTGAGAGAGATGACTTAGGGGATCTGGCATATGAAATTCCTAAGGAACAAAGCATTCAAGATATGACCTGGCTTTTCCTGAAAGTATACAGTTATATGTGCTCACAAAGAGATGGTTTGAAATGGTAACTTATGTTTAAAAGGGAAGCAGAGCAAAAAAGTTTGGAAAATTTGTAGCCTGACCTTGTGGTAGAAAAGAAAAACCATTTTCTTGGGAGAAATTCAAGTCTGCTGCAGAAATTTGCATAAGTAACAAGAAGACAAATGTAATAGCTGAGACAATGGGGGAAAATGTCTTCAGGGCATTTCAGAGATCTTCACAGCAGCCTCTCCTATCACAGGCCCAGAGGCCTAGGAGGGAAAAATGGTTTCTTGAGCTGGGCCCAGGGCATTGCTGTTCTGTGCAGCCTTGGGACATGGTGCCCTGCATCCTAGCTGCTCCAGCTCTAGTCGTGGCTAAAAGGGGCCAAGGTACAGCTTGGGCTGTGGCTTCAGAGGTTGCAAGCCTCAAGTCTTGGTGGCTTCCACGTGGTGTTGGTCCTGCAGGTGCACAGAAGACAAGAGTTGAGCTTTGGGGGCCTCTGCCTAGATTTCAGAGGATGTATGGAAATGCCTGGATATCCAGGAAGAAGTCTGCTGCGGGGGAAAAGTCTTCATGGAGATCTTCTACTAGGACAATGCAAAGAGGAAATGTGGGGTCAGACCCTCCACACAGAGTCCCCACTGGGGTGCTGCCTAGTGGAGCTGTGAGAAGAGTGCCACTGTCCTCTAAACCCCAGAATGGCAGATTCACTGACAGCTTGTACTGTGTGCCTGGAAAAGTGGCAGGAACTCAACACCAGCCCATGAAAGCAACTGTGGGTGCTGTACCCTGCAGAGCCACAGGGGTCGAGCTGCCCAAGGCCTTGGGAGCCCACCTCTTGTATCAGTGTGCCCTGAATGTGAGACATGAAGTCAAAAGAGATTATTTTGGAGCTTTAAGATTTAATGATCACCTGGCTAGGTTTTGGACTTGCATGGAACCTGTGACTTCTTTGTTTTGGCCAATTTCTCCCATTTGGAATGGAAACATTTATCCAATGCCTGTACCCCCATTGTATCTTGGAAGTAACTAACTTGTTTTTGATTTTACAGGCTCATAGGTGAAAGGCACTTGCCTTGTCTCAGATGAGACTTTGGACTTGGACTTTTGAGTTAATGCTGGAATGAGTTAAAACTTTGGAGGACTATTGGGAAGGCATGACTAGTTTTGAAATGTGAAAAGGACATGAAATTTTGGAGCAGCAAATGGAGGAATGATATGGTTTGGCTCTGGGTCCCAACCCAAATCTCATCTCCAATTGTAATTTCCACATGTCAAGGGAGGAACCTGGGGATAGGTGATTGGATTGTGGGGCGATTTCCACTACACTGTTCTTGTGATAGAGTTCTCAGGAGATTTCGTTGTTTGATAAGTATGTGGCTCTTCCCCGTGCCCCACCTCCTGCCACCTTGTGAAGAAGGTCCTTGCTTCTCCTTTGCATTCCACTGTGATTGTAAGTTTCCTGAGGTCTCCTCAGCCATGCAGAACTGTGGATCAATTAAATCTCTTTTCTTTATAAGTTACCCAGTCTCATGTAGTATCTTTATAGCAGTGTAAAAACACCTAATTTCTTACTCATTTTCTTAACCCAATTACCCTGGTCTGTTGTCCTCAGTTTTCATTCCACCTTGAGCTTGACTCTCTGCTCAGTTCTCTGGTGAAATATCTATTTGGCTTTTATATTTTCTTTTCACCTCTAGATGCTTTTTCTTAGCTGGACTACCTAGGCTTTTTGCTTTGAGGGAAGAGTTTATCTCACTCTGTCAATCACAATGTATACCAGCAAATTTTAATTACAATGATACAGCATAAGAAACAGCACACATTGATTGTTTTTGGTTATTGCTCTGTCGGGCAGTGAATGTGTCCCTGCTTCTGACTGTGGGTTGCTGGGGGCTCCTCCTTCTGATACCAGAGGCTCCTGGAAACATGTCCTTCTCATGTCAGATGGCAGAGGCTCAAGAAGCCAAGCCAGGCAAAGCAAGCACATTTAAAGTCCCCGCTTGCTTCATATTCATACAAAGAAAATGACAGATAGGAGGCAGGACTAACTTGCAGCTTCCACTTGGATTGAGAGAGCAGCGTGTGGAGACTCACATCATGAACTTTTGCTCCAAGAACTACTGCAGCAACATACAGGAAAGCCAGAGAATCCATAGACCCTTTGAAGAAAGCAGATTGCTGCTGCAGGCCCCAGGAGACAGCTGAAAAACTATGAGTACTCAAAGTGTGAAGGTGTGAAAGGGGGATCATCCGTCCCTGAACACACACCCTCAATGGGGTACCTGAAAGTCCAGATCATTGGACAAAGATTTGACCTTACCTGGAGCTGAGACAAATTTAGAAAGCTGAGTGAAATGTAGGGGTAGAAGAAGCAACAAGAAGAGTCCTGTGGGCACTCTTCGTCCCCAGGAAAGCCATTTCTGACTTTGTCTCACAGGGATTCTCGGGGAGAGCTGCCAGAGGAACTGGGAAAAGACCAAAAGGAGAAGGAAACTTCCAGCCAAACTTTGTAACAATTTCAACACAACACCAAGTTTCCTGGACAGAATCTCAGGGACATGGTGAACCAGGAGTGTAGACACAGCACGGAAGCTGCAGCAGGAGTGGAAGTGTAAAACGTGAAAGCCCTGTTTGCTTTCTCAGCTGGGTGGCTGGTAGCCTAAGGCAAGTTCTCAGCCCTGCTCATCTGCTGCTGGGAAATAAACTCAGTGCTGCTGGGGGGACATGTTGGGAGTAAGACCAGCCTTTTGGGCTGTGTGGGAGCTGGGTGAGGCCTTTAACTGCTGTTTCCCCCCACTTGCCTGGCAACCTGCATGACACAGCAGAGACCGCCATAATCCTCTGGGAATATAACTCCATTGGCCTATGAACCACACCCCCATCTCTCACAGCAGCTGCAGCAAACCCCACCCAAGGAGAGTCTGAGCTCAGACATGCCTAACCCTGCTCCCACCTGATGGTCTTTTTCTACCTGCCCTGGTAGCCAAAGACAAGGGACATAATCTCTTGGGAGCTCTATGGCCCTGCCCACTGCCTGATCCTTCCTATACTACTGCAGCTCATGCTCTCTTGAAAGCACCACTTCCTAAATGGAGGCCAACCAACACAAAACTAGTGCAATAAACAAAACTACAATGAAGGACCCTCACAGAGTTCACTTCACTCCCCTGCTACCTCCAATGGACCAGGTGCTGGTATCCACAGCTGAGAGACCTAAAGATGGTTCACATCACAGGACTCTGCACAGACGCTCCCCAGTACCAGCCCAGAACCCTGTAGCTCCACTGAATGTCTAGATCCAGAAGAGAAATAACAATCACTGCAGTTCAGCTCTCAGGAAGCCACATCCCTAGGGAAAGAGGGAGAGCACCATATCAAGAGAACACCCTGTGGGACAAAAGAATCTTAACAGCAGCCCTTGTGTGCCAGATCTTCCCTCTGACCTAGTCTACTTAAAGGAGAGAGTACCAGAAAAATTCTGGTAATATGACAAAAACAAAGTTCTTTAACACCCCAAAAGATTATACTAGCTCACCAGCAATGGATCCAAACCAAGAAGAATTCTCTGACTTGTCAGAAAAAGAATTCAGGAAGGTTAATTATATAGCTGATCAAGGAGGCACCAGAGAAACGTGAAGTCCAACTTAATGAAATAAAAAAATGATACAAGATATGAAGGGAAAAATCTTCAATGAGATAGATAGCATAAATTAAAAGCAATCACAGCTTCTGGAAATGAAAGACACACTTAGAGAAATGCAAAATACACTGAAAGTCTCAGCAATAGAATAAAACAAGTAGAAGAAGGAAGTTCAGAGCTTAACGACAAAGTTTTCAAATTAATTCAATCCAACAAAGACAAAGAAAAAAGGAATAAAAATAAAAGGACAAAGCCTCCAAGAAGTTTGGGATTATATCAAATGACCAAACCTAAGAATAATGGTGTTCTTGAGGAAGAAGAAAAATCTAAAAGTTTGGAAAACATATTTGAGAGAATAATTGAGGAAGACTTCCCTGGCTTTGCTAGAGATCTAGACATCCAAATACAAGAAGCTCAAAGAACACCTGGGAAACTTATTGCAAAAAGATGATCACCTAGGCACATAGTCATCAGGCTTCTAAAGTCAAGAAAGAGGAAAGAATCTTAAGAGCTGTGAGGCACAAGCACCAGGTAACCTATAAAGGAAAACCAATCAGATTAACAGAAGATTTATCAGCAGAAACCCTACAAGCTAGAAGGGATTGGGGCCATATCTTTAGCCTCCATAAACAAAATAATTATCAGCCAAGAATTTAGTTTCCAATGAAACTAAGCTTCATAAATAAAGGGAAGATACAGTCTTTTTCAGACAAACAAATGCTGAGAGAGTTTGCCACTACCAAGCCAGCACTACAAGAACTACTAAAAGGGGCTCTAAATCTTGAAACTAATTCTCTAAATACACGAAAATAGAACCTCCTTAAAGCAAAAATCTCACAGGACTTGTGAAACAAAAACATAATTAAAAACAAAGGTATTCAGGCAACAAATATCTTGATAAATAGGATAGTACACATATCTCAATACTAACATTGAATGTAAGTGGCCTAAATGCTCCAATTAAAAGGTACAGAATGTCAGAATGGATAAGAATTCACCAACCAAGTATCTGCTGTCTTCAAGAGACTTGCTTAACACACAATGACTCACATAAACTTAAGGTAAAGGGTTGGAAAAAGATATTCCATGCAAATAGACACCAAAAGTGAGCAGGTGTAGCTATTTTTATATTGGACAAAACAAACTTTAAAGCAAGAGCAGTAATAGAAGACAAAGAGGGACATTATATAATGATAAAAGGGCTTGCCCAACAGGAAAATATCACAATCCTAATATATATGTATTTAACACTGGAGCTCCTAAATTTATAAAACAATTACTACTAGGCCTAAGAAATGAGATAGACGGCAACACAATAATAGTAGGAGACTTCAATACTCTACGGACAGCACTTGACATGTCATCAAGAAAGAAAGTCAACAAAGAAACAATGAATTTAAACTCTACCCTTTAACAAATGGACTTAACAGATATTTATGGAACATTCTACCCAACAACTGCAGAATATACATTCTATTCATCAGCACATGGAACTTTCTCCAAGATAGACCATATAACAGGCCACAAAACAGGTTTCAATAAATTTAAGAAAATTGAAATTATATCAAGTACTCTCCCAGACCACAGTGGGATAAAATTGGAAATCAGCCCCACTTAAGGGAACCCTGAAAACCATGCAAATACATGGAAATTAAATAACTTGCTTCTGAATGATCATTGGGTCAACAATGAAATCAAGATGGAAATTTAAAAATTTCTTTGCACTGAACGATGATAGTGACACAACCTATCAAAACCTCTGGGATACAACAAAGGCAGTGCTAAGAGGAAAGTTCATAGCCTTAAATGCCTGTATCAAAAAGTCAGAAAGAGCCCAAGTGGACAATCTAAGGTCACACCTCAAGGAACTAGAGAAATGAGAACAAACCAAACCCAAGCCCAGCAGAAGAAAAGAAATAATGAAGATCAGAGCAGAACTAAATGAAATTAAAACAAAAAATACAAAAGATAAATAAATCACAAAGCTGGTTCTTTGAAAAGATAAACAAAATTGGTAGATAATTAGCAAAATTAAGCAAGAAAGGAAGAGAGAACATCCAAATAAGCTCGATTAGAAAAGAAACAGGAGATATTACAACTAATACCACAGAAATACAAAAGATTATTTAAGGCTATTATGAATATCTTTATATGCATAAACTAGAAAACATGGAGGAGATGGATAAATTCCTGGAAATATACAACCTTCCTAGTTTAAACCAGGAAGAAGTAAAAACTTGAAATGGTAATAAAAAAAATTGCCAACAAAAAAGAGTCCAGGACCACACGGATTCACAGCTGAATTTTATCTGACATTCAAAGAATTGGTACCAATCCTATTGACACTATTCCACTAGATAGAGAAAGAGGGAATCCTCCCTAAATCATTCTATGAAGCCAGTATCACCTTAATACCAAAACCAGGAAAGGACATAACAAAAAAAGAAAACTACAGACCAATGTTCCTGATAAACATAGATGTAAAAATCCTTAACAAAATACTAGCTAAATGAATCAAACAGCATATCAAAAAGATAATCCACCATGATCAAATGGGTTTCATACCAGGGATGCAGGGATGGTTTAACATATGCAAGTCAGGCTGGGCACGGTGGCTCACACCTGTAATCCCAGCCCTTTGGGAGGCTGAGGTGGGTGGATTACCTGAGGTCAGGAGTTTGAGACCAGCCTGGCCAACATATCGAAACCCCATCTCTACTAACAATACACAAAATTAGCTGGGCATGGTGGTGGGCACCTGTAATCCCAGCTACTCAGGAGGCTGAGGCAGGAGAATTGCTTGAACCCGGGAGGTGGAGGTTGCAGTGAGTTGAGATTGCACCATTGCATTCCAGTCTGGGCAACAGAGTGAGATTCTGTCAAAAACAAACAAACAAACAAACAAACAAACCACATATGCAAGTCAATCAATGTGATACACCACATAAACAGAATTAAAAACAAAAATCAAATGATCATCTCAATAGACACAGAAAATGCATTTGACAAAATCCGGCATCCTTTTATGATTAAAACCCTCAGCAAAATTGGCATAGAAGGGACATACCTCAAGATGATAAAAGCCATCTATGACAAACCCACAGCCAACACTATACTGAACAGGGAAAAGTTAAAAGCATTCCCCCCGAGAACTGGAACAAGACAAGGATGCCCACTTTCACCACTTCTATTCAACA
The DNA here is from genome assembly GCF_043159975.1 of Macaca nemestrina. NCBI lineage: Eukaryota > Metazoa > Chordata > Mammalia > Primates > Cercopithecidae > Macaca > Macaca nemestrina. The sequence continues at coordinate 104,029,377 of NC_092126.1, forward strand.
TAGTACTGGAAGTCCTAGCCAGAGCAATCAGACAAGAGAAAGAAATAAAGGGCATCCAAACCTGTAAAGAGGAAGTCAAGCTATTGCTGTTGGCTGATGATACGATCATATACCTAAAAAACCCTGAAGACTCTTCCTAAAAGCTCTTAGAACTAATTAATCAATTCAGCAAAGTTTCAGGATACAAAATTAATGTACACAAATCAGTAGCTCTGCTATACACCAACAGTGATAAAACTGAGAATCAAATCAAGAACTCAACCCCCTTTACAATACCTGTAAAAAAATAAATAAATAAAAGAAAGACTTAGGAATATACCTAACCAAGTAGGTAAAAGAACTCTAGGAAAATTGCAAAACATTGCTGAAGGAAATCACAGATGACACAAACAAATGGAAACACATCCCATGTGCATGAATGGGTAGAATCAATATTGTGAAAATGACCAGACTGCCAAAAACAATCTACAAATTCAATGCAATTCCCATCTAAATACCACCATAATTCTTTGCAGGATTAGAAAAAACAATTATAAAATTCATATGGAACCAAAAAAGAGCCCACATAGCCAAAGCAAGACTAAGCAAAAAGTACAAATCTGGAAACATCACATTACCAGATTTCAAACTATACTACAAGGCCATAGTCACCAAAACAGCATGGTACTGGTACAGAAATAGGCACATAGACCAATGGAACAGAATAGAGAACCCAGAAATAAAGTCAAATACTTACAGCCAACTGATCTTTGACAAAGCAAACAAAAACATAAAGTGGGGAAAGGACACCCTATTCAACAAATGGTGCTGGGATAATTGGCAAGCCACATGTAGAAGAGTGAAACTGGACCCTCCTCTCTCACCATATACAAAAATCAACTCAAGATGGATCAAAACCTTAAATCTAAGACTGGAAACCATACAAATTCTAGAAGATAACATTGGAAAAATGCTTCTAGACATTGGCTTAGGCAAAGACTTCATGACCAAGAACCCAAAAGCAAATGCAACAGAAATGAAGATAAATAAATGGAACTTAATTAAACTAGAAAGCTATCTACCCAGAGCAAAAGAGACAATTAGCTGAGTCAACAGACAACCTACAGAGTGGGAGAAAATCTTTGCAGTATATGTATCACAAAGGACTAATATGCAGAATCTACAAGGAACTCAAACAAATCAGCAAGAGCAAACCTTGACATGAATAGACAGTTCTTAAAAGAAGATATACAAATGGCCAATAAACATATGAAAAAATGCTCAACATCACTAATGATCAGGGAAATGTGAATCAAAACCACAATGTGATATCACCTCAGTTCTGCAAGAATGGCCATAATAAAAAAATAGATGTTGGCATGGATGTGGTGAAAAGGGAACACTTTTACACTGTTGGTGGGAATGTAAAATAGTACAACCACTGTGAAAAACAGTGTGGAGATTCCTTAAAGAACTAAAAATAGAACTACCATTTGATCTGGCAATCCCACTCCTGGGTATCTACCCAGAGGAAAAGAAATCATTATACAAAAAAGATACTTGCGCATGCATGTTTATAGCAGCACAATTCTCAATTGCAAAAATATGGAATGAGCCCAAATGTCCATCAGTCAGTCAGTGGATAAAGAAATTGTGGTATATATATACCATGTAATACTACTTGGCCATAAAAAGGAACGAAATAATGGCATTTGCAGCAACCTGGATGGAATTGGAGACCATTATTCTAAGTGAAGTAACTCAGGAATGGAAAACCACACATCATATATTCTCACTCATAAGTGGGAGCTAAACTGTGAGGATGCAAAGGCATAAGTATGATACAGTGGATTTTGGGGACTTGGAGAAAAGGGTGTGAGGGATGTGAGGGATAAAAGACTACACACTGGGTATAGTGTACACACTGCTTGGGTGATGGGTGCACCAAAATCTCAGAAATCATCACTAAAGAACTTATTAATGTAACCAAACATCACCTGTTCCCCAAAAACCTACTGAAATAAAAAAATAAAGCCCCTGCTTGCTTCATATCCACTGACATTCCACTGGGCAAAGCAAGTCACACAGCTAATGCATTATCAGTGGTGTGAAGATGTATACTTTACTTCTTTCAGACACTGCAGAGTCACATGGGGCATTGCAGTGTCATGTGGCAAAGGACGTGATGGGGTCAGGGAAGAGTTGGAAAGGGAATCCAACTTATCACACCATACCAGGCCCCATGGTCTGGGCAGCCTCTTGGCAGCCTGGGACAGCCATACATCTGACTGTTAAGGAGATAAATTACCCTTGGTGGTGAATCATCTTTCTGTGAATTACCAAAAGATGCCCCTTGTGGCAGGTTAATTATCAAAGGTGCCCCTTCCTTTAGAATAACACAGTCCCTAGTCTGGGTCTTTGGCTTGGCAAGCAGAGTACAGCTTGGAACTCAGCCTCCACTTGCTCCCCGGGTGGGTCACGTAGCGCAGGGGACACTACAGTCTGTGTGCTGTAACCCTGTGCACACCCAGTCAGTGGTTTATAGGGTCTAGGAAACTACCTTTGTCATGACTGACTCTAAGCTATGCAGGTTGGAGCAGTCTTGGATAGCTTTTTTTTTTTTTTTGTCAACCCAAGTCAAAAAGCTTATTTTTATATATTTTTTTAATTTATTTTTTTTACTTCATTTTTAGAAAAGCAATGGAAATTTTTCCCTTTTCAAAAGTCACCTTGCCAGTCAACCACATAGGCCAAAGCTAATGTAGAAGAAACTGATGGCTATGGAACATCCCTAATTGTAGAGTAGCACACATGTCTTTGAAGAATAGGCCCTGTTCTTCTTTCCCTGGGAATGACCACATAACCTGCAATTACCCTCGCCTTCCAACGTCAGAGGAAATGCCACACCTCTTCACATAACAATAATAACTGAGTCTGACCATGCAGGAGGCTCCTGAGTGCCATGGTCTGCGTTGACTGGTTCTGCAGTGTAGAGGAAGTGGGCAGTGTGCTCCATCACTGTCCTACAGTTTTTGTGGTGGCCAGATGAGGTCACAAGGTGCCATTCTCACCTTCGTCCTGCCACTTATCAGAAATCTAACAAATAGATTGGAACTCCGGAGTCTCTATCAGCATGGCTTCCGTTTGGGTTGGGAGGTGAGACTCAGGCTTTGGTCCACGGGATTATTGCCCCGAATCTTTTACCCTGTTCTACCTCCTCACCGTTGACACGGCCTCTTTGTGGGTAGTTCCCCACCCCTTGACTTTGACAAATGATACATGGGCAGAAGCGAGGATGTGTCACTTCTAAGCCTAGGCCTTAAGAGGCCTTGGATGTTCCTGCTTTCTCTCCGTGCCTCGGAGAGGCACCCCTGGGTAACAGCATCCCCCTTAGTCTGGTCCCGGGAGTGGATACATGTGGAGTAGATATGAGCCAAACCTCAATGAGAGCCAAGACCAGCTACACTCACAGTTTGAGGCAGAGCCACTCAGCCAAACCCAGCCTCATCAGCCAACCCCCTGCTGACCTGTAAACACACAGGCCCACAGATCTGTGGATGCACAAATGAAAATGTGTGATTATTGCTAAGGTTTGGGGTGGTTTGTTATATAGCATTATTGCAGCAACAATTAACTGATACACTTGTTTTTTAGTAGATTGCCACAGTATGTTGACCTTGTACACCAGCCATGGCTGGGGCACAGGAAGCACCCCAGCAGAGAAGCCACTCTCTTTTTGACTTCAGGGCCAGGATCTGCATGAAGGAGAAAGCGTGTGACTCAATTAAGATACAATTAAGATCCTCCTCCATGGTCTCCCTTTTATCTACTGTCCTCATTATGCTGGTTTCTTTTCTTCTTGCTGTGGGAACGGCACTGCCGTTGCATGCTGATGAGCATGTCTGTGGCCCAACTTCTGAACTAGAGATTTCTGAGTAATTAATTTGGATTTAAGCTTCTCTAGCCAGCCCTTGACAGACCCATGATTGAATGCATTGGAAGGCCTTGATTTCTCCTGAGCACGTTTTTGGTGCTTAGAGGTCAAGAGTCATTTGGTACCTGCCTATCCAAAGTGAGTCTCAAAGTGAGTTTTGAAAAATATGCCATTGTTTCAAGCAACTACTCCTGGGATCCCAAACCCCTCCCCAGTGCTATGAACGTTTTTGCATTTCATCTCTACCATTTTGCCACACAGAAATCTGACCTCATGAAAGTACAGAATACTTGCTGGCCATAAGGCTTGGCTGGAGCTCAGGCAGAGTACAGGCATCTTGACACAAGGCCCTTACTAGACTGAATAAAGTGATGAGCAGGTAGAAATAAAAATGTAATTCCAAAAGACAAGTGGAGAATTCTCTCAAGAACTAATAGCCCCAGTTTTGAACGTTGTTATTTGTGGATATACAATGTACTTTCTGATTTTTCCTGTATCCAAATCTTTAAGGCCTAGTCTTCCTAGATGTCATCAGGTTAAGTAAAACCACTCTTGCTCTGAAATTCTGCAGTGTTTACTACAATGGCTTTCAAATTTTTGCTGTGTTCCAAGATAAGAAATGAATTTTGTGTATTAGTTCCACATATTTTTATAAAAGTCTAGTTTAAAGTTTTACTCTGTGTTCTCCTAGAGGTAGACTTTGAGATAAGGGTTTATATGCAAGTGGTTTATTTGGAAGACAATGCCAGGAAAGACTAGGGAAGAAGAGAAGTGAACCTGGAAAGGAAAGGCAGACATTAAAAAGCTCATTATCAACAGTTGCTTAATTTCCCTGGGGAACACTGGGAAACACTTTTGTGGGAACCAACCTTCAAGTTGGCCCCAGCAATCCTCGCCTGCTGTATTCATGCTCTTGTTTAATCCCCTCCCACAACGAACCATATGTGTGGCCTGTGTGGCCAATAGAACATGCCCTCTGTGGTTAGCAGCCCCTGAGATGGCCCCAGTTATCCCTGTCCCCTGGTAGTCATACCCGTGTATAATCCCTTCCCCAAGAGTGTGGGCCATTTATAACCAATAATAAGGGAGTCACTTGTAGCCGATAGAATGTGGTCAAGGTCATAAATGTCAGTTGTGAGATTAGGATACAGAAAGACCCTGGCTTTCTTCTTGTTTATGCTCTCTTGGTCTTTTCCTCATTGGCTCCGAGGAAAAACTAGCCACCATTCTGTGAATTGCCGTATGGAGAGGCCCATGTGGTGGAGGAACTGAGGCTGCTGACAGCCTGGGGAGTGAGCCTGGAAGTAGATCCTCCCTTAGTTGAGCCTTGAGACGCCTGCAGCCTCAGCCAACACCTTGAGAGAGAGCCTGCAGCCTCAAAAGAAACCTTGAGTCAGAGGCACCCAGGTAAGCTGTGCCCAGATTTCCTGATCCCTAGAAATTGTGTTAATCATTTTTTAAAGCTGCTAAGTCTTGGGGTAATTTGTTTTGTAGCAATAAATAATCAATGCAGTATCTGACTTTTGAGGCTAGATCATAAAACATGTTGCTCTTCCCACTTTGATCTCTCTTTCTCTTGGATTACCAGCCCTGGGGGAAGCCAGTCACAGTTCATGAGGAGACTCAAAAAGTCCAATGGAGAGGTCCATGTGGTCATAAGCTGAGGTTTCCTGCCAATAGCCAGCACCAACTTGCCAGATCTGTGAATGAGCCATCTTGGAAGCAGATCATTCAGTGTGGTCAAGACTTTGGTTGGCTGCAGCCCCAGAAGACATCTTGACTACAATCTCATGAGCAATCTGGAGCCAGAACCACCAAGTTAAGTTGCTCCTTAATTTCTGACCCATGGAAACTGTAAAATAGTGAAGTTATTGTTATATTAAGCCACCATGTTTTGGGGGTAAATTGTTTTGCACCAGTAAATAGTGAATGTAGTGTAGAACAAGAGACTCAGAGTTATCCTACCTAAGTAAAGGAGCTGGGGTATTTATACACCAATATCCATCTATCAATGGATGAGGGCTGTTTCTAGGGTCTCTTAATTCTCCAGCAGTTCCCTGTGGGCACAGAGGGCTTCAGTGGTCGGAAGAAGCCTACAGGCAAAGAGATGCAGATGTCGGCAGTTGGAAGTCAGGCCTGGGTGTACTGAAAAGTAAAGGTGAGGGGATATGGGATGGGGTGCTCACGGGACTTGCTAACTTGCAAACTCAATTGCAATTTCATCTACATTACTTCCCTCCTCCCAGGCAAGCTTGGAGTACCTACTCCTTCTTTAGGGTTTGATCCCTCCAGGGGGTTTTCTGGTAGAAGGAAGAGGAAAAGGATGAGCATCTCTTTACATAACTGTTCCTATCTCTGATATTCCCTTTGTTGGGTGGTGGTGGTTCTTGGGCCAGCACTGGCTGGTTGTTGATGCCCTCTGTGGCAGGAGTTCAAAGGCTAGACCTCCTTCCAGTGTGCGTGTCTAGATTTTTCTGAATGGCCCTGTGTCAATTCCCTGATGGATATTCACCTCTTCGACTTCAACTCAGCTTTCACTACTGCCTCCCTTTGACTGGTGGGCAGCCCAGTTGGGTGAAGTAGAGGCAAGTTAAGTCAAGTGTAGCCACTTTAGGTGATGTTGCTTGACAGTTGGGGGATTCACATCATCAGCCTCACCAAACTGCCAAGGTGCAGGTTGTTCTGGGATTTCCTCTGCCACGTATCTCCTCTTTAGGAGTATGCCCTGCTAGGGTAGACACAGGACACAGGGCATCCCCATCTTGCAGTAATCTCAGATCATTACCACTGATTCAGAGCCCTTTCGGTTGTCTTCTAAATGCGAACAGCAGTCACACCTGTTGGGAGGAATCATTTCTCATCCAACACTACTTTCCAGTTGGTGACTCAGCTGTGCATCCCAGCTTCTGTTTTTGGAGCAACAGAAAAAGTCTTGCCAAGCACCCTGTAACACAAATAAAATGCTTTCACAGTGCTGGGCAGTGGGTACTCCACGAATGTTCATTTCCCCCCTCTTCTCAGTGATGACAATGGAGGATGCACAGGTGTGGCTGGCTTGAAGACATGAGGTTTAATACAATAGGCTCAGAGAGAGAGGGAAAGAAAAGAGCTCATGCATTACTGGCTCTAGTGCAGAGCCTAGCATGGAGTGGGTGCTGTAGGTATTCACTGAAAGAAAGAAAAACAAAGCTGATGTAGGAGTCTTTTCAACAGAAAGCAAATGCATAGAGGCACAGAGGTCCATTGCACCATCCTCTGGGAAGACACAGGATGGTGGCCTTACCCTGTTCATCAGTCGCCAGCCCCTTCAGGTCAGGGGCCTTTCCTTCCCAGCCAGGCTTCCGTTATTTGGCACCAAGCCTCTGCCATCCCACTTGCTTTTTTTTTTTTCCCTGTAAAATGTAGCCAGACCCAAGTCCCTCACCATACACCCTCCCTTCCAGAGGGAGGCTGCTCAGGCTCCCTCCCCCTTCCCTTTCTTCCTTTATTTCTTGTTGCATCCATATATTTCTGTATCTACTACAAAGGTCAGAAAAACAAATCAATGAAGAGAAGGACCGAATAATCCTAAGACCTGACTCAGAGATGGGGGGTGGGGAGGGAAGCTGCTCAATAAAAATGAAAGAGAATTTAAAAATTCCCTGAACAAGGCACAGCATGGGGTACCGATCAAAGGACCAGGCAACTTTGGTCCTCTGTGCACGAGCTGGATGCTCTGAGGCTGGGGGAGAGATGGGCTCCGGGCCTCGGTCTCCCTCCCTGTCTCCTTTGCATCACACACACACAAAAACATACACACACATTCTCTCTGTCTCTCTCTTCTTCTTCTTCTTGGACCACCATTTGACTGTTAAGGAAAGATCTGACTATGGATTTTAGGAGTCTAGGAGGCAGAGGGAAGAAGGCATTGACAGCTTGTTTATTTCCCTGTAGTGGTCCCATTTGCCAACGCTGTGCCCAAGATCCCATCCACTACGAGAGAGGTACCAGGCAAGGGTATTGATAGTGGCCGAGGAACGGGATGTTACAAATCCCACCTGGCATTCTCTGAACCTGTCTTGGAGGAAGGTATGAAAATAAAAGCTGGTGAATCTGAAAAGAGCTAAATCAGCTTCTAAAGTCCCTTCTTTGTGAACAGCAGCTCTTCCATGCAGTCCTTCCTGACACCTATCACCCCTAACCCCCAAGGAGCACTCTTTCCTCAGAGCATCCACTATACTCTAGTCTCTTCTACCAGAGCACCGGGGCTGCATTTTCAGTCTTCATTATTTGTCTGTCCCATTCTATTCTAGGAGGGCTGAGGGTAAAACAGATCAAGGGCAGACTGCCTGAGCTCAAATTGAGCCACCATCCTTTACTGGCTGTGTCATCTTGGACAAGTGACTCAACCTTAGTTTCCCTATCTGTAAGCCTTTGTGGCTTATCTCTTCCAGATTCTATAGCCTCTGTTCTTCTCACAGTTTTTCATGTAACATGGCTTCCAAAAACACCAAAAAGGTGTTTTTTTTCCTTTTTTTTTTAGCAGGAACAGCATCATCAGAATAAGACTAGAAGCTTTGGGAAAGCTCCCTTGGATGTATATGTTCTAACATGTTTGCTATCAAGTGACACATCACTTTGTGCTTGTTGTGCAGAGCTATAGAAAATATGTAGCCTTCCATATATTCCTAGGTAGAGAAGACAACATATGTGCGTGTCTATGTTTCTGTGTATGTTTGTGTGTGTGTGTGTGTGTTCTGTGTGTGTGTATTTGTATGGGTATATGTGATTATTTTCCTGCTTGTTTCCAGAGTTTTGGGGTGGCTAGCTGATTGAAACAGAATAAAGATTATGGGAAGGATGCAGAAATAGATACTTTAAGATTTCTGAGTTGAGCAGATTAAACATGTATGGGAAATTTGGCTTTTTCTTTTCTTTTTTTTTTTTTTTGAGATGGAGTCTCACTCTGTTGCCCAGGTTGGAGTGCAGCGGCCCAATCTCAGCTCACTGCAAGCTCCGCCTCCCAGGTTCAAGCGATTCTCCTGTCTCAGCCTCTTGAGTAGCTGGGATTAGAGGTGCCCCACTAATTTTTGTATTTTTAGTAAAGACAGGTTTCATCATGATGGCCAAGCTGGTTTCAAACTCCCGACCTCAAGTAATCTGCCCGCCGTGGCCTCCCAAAGTGCTAGGATTACAGGTATGAGCCACCACACCTGCCATTTGGCTGTTTTTTTGTTTTTATTTTAAGTTAAAATTCTAAAGGAAACCTTCTTGGTTACCATGTTTTATTGGGAGGAGGAAAAATGGTTTTACTTGCTGTCCCTAACTATTTCTTACCTCCAATAGGTCAGAGAAATGGCAGCTGCATCCAGGAAGATGAGAAATTTGAGCAGGCTTAGAAGTTGGCAGCCTACAACACATTGGTTTGTGTCTGTCTTTTTTTTTTTCAAGCCTACCTTTTCTTTGTCTTTTTCTGATTTATATAGCTACAAACCAAAGATAAATCTTGTATTTGTAAGTCACTTTCCCCATTGTTCATCTAATAACCCTCTGTGTGGCATACGCATTATTTTTTTCCATAAACTGAGGCATCATAGAGGATAAGAATGACTTGTCCACTATTTGGATATACAATTTATCTATCAATTCTTTTGCTGATAGACATTTCAGCTATTTGCACTTGGGGACTTTTATAAATAAAGTTACTATGAACATTCTTGTACAGGTCTCTTTGTGCATTTGTGTTTTCATTTTTTGCCAGGTCATATAATAGGTGAATGCTTATTAGAAATTGCTCACCAGTTTTCCATAATGGTTTTTACCAGTTTACATGCCCACAAGTGGCACCCAAGGGTTACAGTTCACTACATCCTCATCAATGCTTGGTATTGCACCTTTGGTTTTAGCTATTCTTGTGGGTATGCAGGTGTAACTCATTGTGGTTTTAATTTGTATTTCTCCGATGGCTAACAACTTTGAGCATTTTAATACATGTGACCTGGCCATTTGAATATCTTCCTCAGCACCAAAAGGAATGAACTCTTGCTATTCACAATAACGTGGATTAATTTCAAGCACACTGTGTTGAGTTAAATAATCTAGACACAAAAGAGAATCTACTGTATGATTCAATTTTTATGCAATGAAAGAAAAGACAAAGCTGATATATAGTGACAGAGGTCAGAATAGTGACTGCCAAGGAAGCTGGAGGTGTAGAGGGTGTGTTGATGGATGGGTCATTAGAGAAGTCTCTGGGGGTAATGGGAGTGCTGTTGATCTTCACCTGGGTAAAGATTACACACGATTTGTTTCTTCTGGCTTTATGAGCTCAGCCTGGGCCTGTGCCAGAACACCTCTGTGTGTGGTCACCGAAGGCCAGTGGCTGACACGCCCTACTCCACCAGCCCAGGAGGAGGCCAAAGAAGGGGGCCTGGCAAGCCAGAGAGCCACATTCTGCCTTCTCCCATAGTGTTAGTGTTTGCTTCATCATATAACTAAGCAAAACCACTTCACCCAGTTGTTCACTTTGTACATTGTACAAAGTTACCTGGCAGAAGAAGTGAATAGTACTGGAATCCAAGCTGTAGGCCCTGGCAGTTTCAGATCAGAGCAGGTGCCCTTTCCTAATCATCCTCTGAGAGGGAAGCCTTTTAAAAATTTTGTAGAAAGTCATGCTTTAAGCTAGCATGGCATTGTGGCTAATGTTGGGTCATAAACAGCTGTTCATAAGCAAAGTTTGCCTTGGTACTTGTTGAAATGGCATTCTAATCACTTTGGTGGGGAGACATCTCTTTGTAAAATAGAGGCACATTTGGGAAGTTTCTTTTTCCCCCCTAAATAGAAGCTTGTTGTGTTGCCCAGGCTGGAGTGCAGTGGTATAACCTCAGCTCACTGCAGCCTCCACTACCAGGGCTCAAGCAATTCTTGTGCCTCAGTTGCCCAAATAGCTGGAATTATAGGTATGCACCACCATGCCTGGCTAATTTTTTTTTTTTTTTCAGAGACAGGGTTTTTTCATGTTGGCCAGACTGGTCTTGAACTCCAGGTCTTAGGCGATCTGCCTGCCTTGGCTTCCCAAAGTGTTAGGATTGTAGGCGTGAGTCACAGTGCCCAGCCTTTGGGGTATCTTTATGCTTGTTCATTCATTCTTCTTCCATCCATCCATCCATCCATCCATCCATCCATCCATCCATCCATCCACCCAATGTTTTCTGTGTACCTAGGATGGTGCATGCTATTTACTGAGTGCTGTGTTAGCTGCCAGGGATGCAATGGCATTTTTCTTTTTATGCTCATGTCTCTAACTCCCCAGTACTTTGAAACATCTCTGGCCAGGGTATGCAACATATTTTTGATTTCCTGGCTGAAGAGTACAGCTTTGCCCTTGGATGTCACATACAAGTTGGAGAAATCTTCATGAGACGGTGTTTTCTCAGCTTCACACCATCAGCTCCTCTTTGTCTGTGGTTAAGAAAAAGTCCTGCCTGGTTGGGCTCACCTGTGGTGCTGCCTGCTCTGGTTTTGGGCCACCAGAAGACTACTTGGAGGGACTGGTGTAAAATGTTACTGCTTCTTCTAATTTAGACTCAACTAGAGAGTATTCTTGCATTCTGAAATAGGGGAAAAAATGAGATGGGGTGTCATAATAATCAACGTGATAATTCCTTATGTTTGTATAGCATTTTAACTATTTCCAAACCATTCTCACATTAAATATCTTAACATCCAGTGATAAGGGGGTAGATGTTATTAATGTACACAGAAACCCCATTGGGTTGACTGGCTAGATACTCTGCCCCACTGCCTGCTAATTAGAACTGGGTCCTGACTTCTGGCCTTTAAGGAGCCCCAACAGATAAGAAGTGTCAGTCAGTTACCTTAGAATTATCCAAGCAGTCCCAACATTCTCTCGAGATGAAGAGATTACTATTAATGCTTAGCATTCTTGTTCAACAGCACTTCTACCTAGCCGGCCTGGGAGTTAGAAGTCTAGAGAGGTGATTGGCAGCTGGTAGTCCACTCCCATTGGGAACAGAACGAGGAGAGAAGGAATAAAAGGCTCAGGGAGACAAAGTGTCTCAATAAATACTTCTGGTTGGGTTGATAGCAGAACCAAGAATAGAATTTTAGATGATCAGATGGTACAAATTTGTCTCGTAGCAACTGACTTCATGTTGCATTGTGAGATTTTTGTTTCAAAATAAAGATTTAAGTCATTTCCTATTAACCTTTTTATAATTTCTCATCTAGCAATGGACTTTTCAGAAACAAGATGATGTCATGTAAGTCAAAGAGGACCAGCCTTGAAGAGAAATTGCCCTGATTTCTGACTGGAGTATATAATGTTAATATCAAGTTGGCCTGGAGAAGTTGTTAGCCAAGAAAGGCTATGGCTGTACTTGGAAAGTGGGAACATTGGGAACTTACTGGAGGACTCCTGGTACTCAGACTTGGAGGGGTCTTGGAGACCTAGGTGGGCTAGAGCTGACTGAGACAGTGTAAAACTGGATGGTGCTTGGCTTTGTAAGGCATGCTGATGTTCACTGTAGCAGGAAAGGACCTTGAATGTGGTTATGATGGAGACATGGAACCTGGGCATTGACAAGTAGGTGTCCAGGATAAAGGCAGACATGGAGAAGAAATCTGAAAGGCCCTTAAGCCATGTGGCAGAGAGAATCAGACTCTATACTGAGAGACCTAACACAATACTTGGTGTTTAGTGGGCACTCAACAGATATTGGCTCCCCTAAGGATATTGGGTGTTCAAATTTGAATAAATCGAAATAACCACAGTGCAGTTCTAGGAAAACATTTGTATAAGGCGTAGCAGGATCTTTGCAATAAGAAGTCAATGGCTTCTTTGTTGTAAAAATTGTGGATGCTGTGGTTGAGGTAGTGTGGGGAGGCCCAGAGTTCTTCTGCACTGCTATTTGGTGTTTGCCTTTCCCCTCAGAGAATCTGTGAATCACCTTCTGGGAGTCCTCATAGTTCCACGGAGCACTAATCTAAAAACCAGTAGATTAAAGGATCTCTAAGGACAATTCTAACTCTAAGCATCAATAACTTTTATCATTAGCAAATTTCTCCCTAAGTCATCTTTTCTTTTGTCATTCATGTGGTGTCCTTGGTTTACTTTGGCACCCATGACTTAGCTGTGTAGATACTGGGTTTGGATATCAGGGATTGTGGAGGTGGCCACGTATGGCCTGCTACAAAAGGTAGCAGAAGGCTGTCTTTTTCATCAATTTCACTAAGAAGTTTTCCAAAGAAGTCCTAGACATGGATGTGAATCAATTTTGCCCCAAAAAACCTTTGAACAGAACTATGGTGGATGGCAAACATGGCCACGATCATTTCCTTCCCTGTATTTACATCCCTGTACAATGTGACTTTGCAGGTCCTCTCATCAAGCTATGGAGTCTATTTCCTCCCCCTTTTAGTCAGAGAAGAATGTGATAGAAGTGACACTGTGCCTGTTCTGAGCACAGACCTTGGGACACCTTGCAGCCTCTGCTCTAATCTGCTCTCAATAATCAAAGTGATAATTCTTTACATTTGTAGAGCATTTTAACTATTTCCAAACCATTCTCACATTAAATATCTTAACACTCAGTGATAAGGGAGTAGATGTTATTAATGTTCACAGAAAACCCCATTGGATTGACTGGCTAGATACTCTGCACCACACCCTTTTGGAACCCTGATCAGTCATTACACGACTGACCAGCCCAGGGTAGCAAGCTGGATGATGGAGATCATGTTGCCTAGAGATGAGCTGTTTTGGCGGAGGCTACGCTGTATCAGTCAGTTTCCAGCTGGCCTTGCATTTGATTGTAGAGGCACGGGTGAGTCAAGACCAGAAGAACCACTCACCTGAGCACAGCTCAAATTGTCAACCCACAGAATTGTGAGCTAAATAAATTATCGTTATTTCAAGCCATTGGGTTTTGGATAATTTTTTATGCGGCAAAAGTTAATAGATGTAAGGAGTCAATTAAGGAAGTGACCAACAGACTCTCTAGAATCTTAGTGCAGTCATCATGAAGGCCTAGGGTGATCCTTAGTGACAGAGATCATGTTATGTGTTTCACGAATCATTTCCTTTTCTTGTTGGGCATACAAGAATACCACATTTCCCAGCCTTCTTGTATCTAGATAAGGCCATATCACTAATTCTGGCCAGGTGTAATGTGAACAGAGATGGTGAGAGTCGTTTCTGTGCTAGGATGATAAGCCTTCAGTATGCTTTCTCAAATTTTCTCTTTACTTCATCTGCCAGCTGGGTGAAATCATGACTTCAAAGACCATGATGGCAGAGCAACCAGATAGAATTGAACTGCTTAGAAGTGAGTGCCTAACCTGTATCCACCTCTGATGTGAGCTATTTATATTATATTAAGCTACTGACATTCAGAATTGTTTATTATAACAACTAGCATTTATTACTCTAATACCTAGTTAGAGACAAGGCATAGTTAACATCCTAGAGCTCAAAGGGAATTTATTTTTAAGATACTAAATATATTTCTTTTTAATTTTATTATTTATTTCTAATACAAAAATAAGACAATACATTCACCTACTTCAAAAATCAAAAGATAAAGAAGGGTTTAGAACACAGACAATAAAACTCTTTCTTATACCTATCCACTAGCCATCCAGATCTTTCTTTGAAGGCAATGTCAGAGATTTCTTGTGTATCCTTCAGAAATATTTTTGCATATGCAAGCAAGTGAATGTATGTGTGTTTGTGTGTAGGGTAGCATGATGTTTTACACATTGTTGTGTACCTTAAAATTTTAACACTAAATTTTGGAGATCTTTCCTTATAGTACATAAATAGCTTCCTTATTTTTTTCAGCTGCATACTAGTGCATTGGCTGGATATATTATAATTAACTGAACCATTCCTAAGTTGATTACCATTTGGCTTGTTTCTACCCTTTTGCTAAGACAAACAATGGTGCAGTGACTCCATCCTTATACATATGTCATTTTGCACAAGTGTGAGTTGACCTTAAAGAAAAATTACTAGAATTGGAATCAAATGGCAATATACATTTACATTGTTAAAGGAGGTTTCCAAATTTTATTTGTAGAGATTTTACAATTTAAACTTCTTACAGCAATATATGAAAGTGCCTGTTTTTCAACACCCTCCTCAACACAGTGTGATAATCACAATTTCAATGTTTGATGAGCTGATAACTTTTCTATTATATGTAGTTTGTTAATCTTTTCATATGGTTAAAAGTCATTGGTTTTCTCGTGAACTGTCATTTGCTAATTTTTCTATGATACTGAACGACTCGTCTTTTTTCATTACCTGGAGCCATAGGAATAGATAATGTTCATGTTGAGAGGAAGACAGGGTCTACCTTCACTACCCAAAACTGAGTACAGCTCAGGGAATCCAGACAGTGAAGTAACCACTGCCAATCCATCTGGACAGGAGGAGAAGGGAAACTCTAGCTTTGTTCAAGATCATATCCATAAGGCCTCCCAGGATGCCTGGCACACAAGAAACACTCAATAAATTTTACTAAAGTTTTAATTAGTAGATGAATGAATGTCAAATGATGGAGCTTGGCAATTCTTTTTTTTGACATGAATTCCTATCAGAACTTGATTTCTGCCCTTACGAATGGATCCACAGGAAGGTCTCAAGTGTTGGTAATATAGAAACTAAGGATTCTTCTGCTACATCAGCTAGAAGAGCGTGCCAGAGGCTGCTTACGGCAGGACCTTGTGCTCCAGAGACTCGCTGCACAATCTCAAGGCTCCAGGCAGTGTCGAGGAGCCAAATGATGACATGTGTGGCGGCTGGGATGGGTTCCCCAGTTGCCACTTGGTCCTTCACGTTACTATAGCAGAACAGAATGAAACAGGAGATATTGGTGAGCTTTATCTCCTGGGAACTCCAGAGCCTTCCTTCTCCTGTGGAGCCCAGTGCCTTCCCTCTCCTCCTCAACATCAAAACCACTTTTAGAAAATATTTCTCTGTTAGTCATCTTCCTGGTTTGGGTTCCTATAACAATCCACCCTGGGAAAATAATTTGTGTGCAAGTAGTTTTTTTGGGAAGTGAAGACAATTCCAGTGGACAAGTGATGACCATCAGGCAAAGAGATACCAGCACTGGTGACTGGAAGAGAGACCAGTGGGCACTTCAGTGGTCTGGGTGAGGGACTATGAGTGGGGCACTGATATCTTCTGCTCCAGCCACTTATACTCTAGCCTTGTCTCCAGTCTGGCCCCACCCTTTTCTTCCACCCATTTTTTCCTAGCACCCGGAGTGATCTAAAATGAAAATCAATCCCTTCACTTTTCTGCACTTAAAGCACAAACTCCTTGGCAAAGCCTCATAGCTTACAATTGCCCCTTGCCCTTCAGGTTTCAAACCAGAGACACCTGTGGTTCCCAAACACCACTCCCCCCAACCCCACCACCCCCTGATGCAATCACTTCATTGCCCTGTGATTGACTGACTGCCTTGTCTGTTCTTCCCTGATGCTCCAGCTGATGGGAGCACCTCCAAGGCCAAGACTAGGTCCCTGGGCTTCTGTATCCACAGCCCCAGGCACCTGGCATGCAGCAGGCCCTTGCTGCCTGTTGAATGGATACGTGAATTTAAATGATAGAAAGAAAGCATCAGAAAGGGCATCAGGAGCAGGTAAGAGAACGGTTTTTTGTTTGTTTGTTTGTTTTCTGAAACGGAATCTCACTGTCGCTCAGGCTGCAGTTCAGTGGCACAATCTCCGCTCACTGCAACCTCCGCCTCCTGGGTTCAAGCGATTCTCCTGCCTCAGCCTCCCGAGTAGCTGGGACTACAGGCACCTGCCACCATGCCCGGCTAATTTTTTGTATTTTTAATAGAGATGGGGTTTCACCATGTTAGCCAGGATGGTCTCTATCTCCTGAGGTCGTGATCCACCTGCCTCAGGCTCCCAAAGGAGGCCTGGGATTATAGGCATATTTTGAGGGAAAGAGAACAAATAGGTATTTTGCTAAGCATCCACTAGGAACAAGGAGCTTTATAGACATTATCTTATTTAATACTCATAATGATCCTGTTACTATTCCCGTCTAAAAAAACAAAAAAACTTAGGCAAAGAGAGGTTAAATGACTCTCCCCAAGTCACATGGATGGTGGATGGTGAGTGTCATAGCCAGTATGCAAATGCTGCTCGCACAAAGAAATGACCAGAAAGCCCACACACTTTTTAATCACACCACTGCTTGCAATTATACCCTCTGCGTACACTGCAAAGTCTGCTTTACGGATGTGAGTCTTGAAACCTCTCAGCTCAGAATGCCTATCCCTTCTTTCAGGCAGTGAGGCCTGAAAGCAGTAGGGGCAAGGAGACCATGCCCCACCCCTCTTCCTCTCCTAGCCATCACTCATGGAGTTGCTTGCAATGCTTGGCTCCTCAGAGCCTCTCTTGGTCCTGAGCGTCAGCATTTCTGTTATCACACGTTATCAGTGCCAGGTCTCCCTGGGACAAAGTGCTTATTGGAATCCTCCAGAAGCCCACTTATCACACGTCCCACACCAGAGAGGCCCTGGCTCTCTGGAAACAAGCCCCTTTCCATCAGTCTGAGATGGAATTAACCTCCCAAAGGACCCCATGCAGCCTTTATGAACCAATCAAAATTGGTTCCACATTGAGTTTCCATGGGTTTTATTTTATTTTCCCTCCAAATCTCACTGCTGTTGCATTAGGCACCAGCCTCTGCAAGTTGCTTAGAAACTGCTTTGCGTCAGCCAGCTCATCCAGGTCCCCATGTGCAGGCAGAATGATAAGCACCACTACTTATTTTTTTTTTTTAAATACAGACATATAATTAAGGAAAACATTCTGATGTGTGCAAAGTCCAGCTGGCAACAAACAGCCAGTGAGAAAGGGCTCAAGGTGGAACAGAGCTGAGGATTTCAATGTGAAAATGAATAAATAAGACCCCCATTCACTCCTCACTTTGCAAACCTAGGGTCAACACCAGTTTTAGGTGACTCGCTGTTTTTTTCCAAAATCGGTTCTACTCTGGGTTTGCCCAATCCTTCAGAACTAAAGATGTTTCTCAAGGGGGAGACACTTCTAATTCCATGTGTTAGTATTCTGAATGAGAACAAAAAAGAGAAGAGAAGATACTCCCTGGCAGTGGACATGTGTTGTGTTTGTTAGCTCAGCCGCCATGCCACCCCCTTCTGCAAATGGCACTTGGATTCTGCTTTGGGGTGCCACCTCCTTCCTGTTCCAAGTCATGGGATTTGTGGGGGTTACTCAACTCATAAGGCTCCAGGGAGTAGACACATGACACGGGCCTGGCCAGTGGAATTGCTGAGGGCTTGGACATGTGACCCGCACTTGTTCCAGGAGAGTCAGCCCTGACACTTGGTTGGAACTCTGGGAAAGATGGTATTTTCTCCCTGTTGTGTTTGCAGCCCTGGTAGAGTAGATACCTGATTCTGCTGGTCATCATCTTTGCTACCAAGTAGGAGGGCCTGCTGAGGATGAAGCCAAAACAGAGTAAAATTAAGAGAGAGAGATCATATTGCTGTAGCCACTGAAGCCAGACTTTCCAGTTAAATGAGTCCATAAATTTCCCTTCTGTTTTGCTTAAGTCTGTTTGACTTGTGCTTTTTGTCATTTGCAGCTAAATAGTCTTGGAAAGCAATTGTGCCAATCTCTCACTTTCACCGAAAATCTGCTTCCTACCTTTTAGATAGGGCCAGCACAGAAGGACTCTGCTTTGTGGGTTCTTATGAAGGTCTTGATACTCATTGGTAAACTACTTCTCCCCTATAGGGAGAGTGGGGGAAAGGGGAGTGGGTATGTGCTCAACAACATGGGGAAGGGGAATGATGTCTTGAAATTCTCTCTTTTTTTCCTTCAATTTTTATTTTAAGTTCCAGGGTGCATTTGCAGGATGTGCAGGTTTGTTACATAGGTGAATGTGTGCCATGGTGGTTTGCTGCACAGATCATCCCATCACCGAGGTATTAAGCCCAGTGTCTATTAGCTATTCTTCTTCCCCCAACCCCCCAACCCCTTGGACAGGCCCCAGTGTGTGTTGTCCCCCCTCCAATGTGTCCATGTGTTCTCATAGTTCAGCTCCTAGTTATGAGAACACGCGGTGTTTGGTTTTCTGTTCCTGCGTTAGTTTGCTGAAGATAATGGCTTCCAGCTCTATCCATGTCCCTGCAAAGGACATGATCTCTCTTTTTTTTTTTTTTTTTTATGGCTGTGTAGTGTTGCATGGTGTATATGTACCACATTGAAATTCTCTTTGAAGTCAGCAGAGATGTGTGCACGGATACAGTGCACGGATGTGGTGGCTGAAAAGAAACGTCAGTCATGGGCTCTTAACTCCAGGAACTTAGATGTTGAGAAACGGTGACAGGACACATGTGTACTAAAGCTAAAGACAAGCCACAATATAGGCCCTGACAGAAGACCTAGACAGCCAGAGTTGTAGGACTTCTTGGAAGGTGGAGAGGAAGGCTTCCTAAAGCTGCTGGGTCAGGGAGTTAGAGTGGTAGGTAGAGGGAAAGGTGGAGGGATTGTACCATTGGAACCACTACAAATTTGCAAGACTAGAGACTGCCCAGGCCTTTAAACCCATATATCCATTTCTGGGTGAGAGGTCCTCCTCTTGTCCTCTGTTCCCTTCATTCACTCTACATCCTCTTCTCTTCTCCTACCTTCTCTCCACCCCTGAAAGTTTCCATGGAGCTGGGGACTAGCGAGAGGCTGTGGTTGCAGGGAGTCTCTTCTGTCTGCTCTCCCACCCCTGGGAATCCAGCACACGAGCTTTGATTTATATTGGGGCGGAAATAGGTTAGACCGAAGGAAGAACCAAGCAGGACTCCTGAAAAAGCCCACATCAGTTGCCATGACAACATGCTGACTCTTTCCCTGAAGGAATTTTAAAATAGGTCACACTTTCTTTTTTATGGGAGGTTGAGAGTCCTGCCAGGAACGATGATGGGGCCGGCAAAGGACTCAGTACTGAAAGGTCAAATTCTGTCAAATCACAGATTTCGTTTATAGAAATCTGTACAAAAAGATAGCTCCCTCTCCTCTGCTGGGATGCTCCCATGTGCTACCTGTCTGCGCAGGCTGGGAAGCACATGTGGTGGTCCAAGTGATGGAGACGCCGGTGTGGTTATGGTTTCTTGACATGCCCCTCTCCATGCGTTTAAGCATTACCCGGGTGCACCCTCCCTTCCTTCACAGCAAGTGCTGGTGCCTCTTTGTGGCTTTCCTTTCAGTGCCAGAGTGAGATCACCTTAAGCATCCCTGTCTTCTGTTACTAGCTCCTTTGGATCCAGATTTGACTCCCTTATTTACCACTTACTGAACATGAGATGCAATCAGGCTACTGCAACGTTTGGAGCCTTGGTTCCTAATCTGCAATAACTGGGGGCATATCACCTACCTGGAAGCATTGGAGAGGAGAAGCCAAGATAGTCAAAGAAATGGCCCATCCCTGTCTCTGGCACAGAGCAGACATATAGTCATTAACTGTATCCTTTTTCTCTCTTTTGGAGGAAATTACTGAACTTAGGGCAGTCATACCTTTTTAGGAGCTGGTCCCAGCTCAGCTCAGGTGACCCTTAGGCCAAGATGCCTTTCCTGAAGCCCCACTTTATGCAAATCTCACCTCATACTCTCTCCTGGCCTCCTTCATTCTCCTTTCAAATCTGTACTTACATGTTTATGATCATTTGATTAACATCTGCTTCTGCGGTAAGAACGAGCATGCAGGCACCGTGTCTGCCATGCTCTCTGCTGTATCCCAAGTACCTGGCACACAGTAAGGGTTCAGTAAATGTTTGTTGAATGAACAAATGAGTGATCAGAAACCCTGCTTGGTAGTTGCATATGTCTTTGCTTAATAAGACACAGGGGAAATGAGGACATTGCTATCTAATAAATGTAATTTCTTTGGGAGGAAAAAATTGTTGCCAACATGAGCCCATGTGATGTTTATAAACAATTAAATGGGCCCTTGATGGCGAAAAAGTGAGTAACTCCTAGAGTTACATTTTCTGGCTGAATTTTGTTTTTGTTTGCTCTAGTTTAATGCAGCAATCTTCAAAATTTGCATCTTTTTCTTCCACCTGCTGAATTCCATGGACTAGATTACATCTGTATTGCTTTAGGTTCTTAGAAGAGGTATTCAAGTCAGCATCTATGCCTAGTTGTTGCCTCTCAGATAGCTATTGATGTGTTTCTTCCTTCCTACATGGAAGCTTGGTCATGAGTAGATTTGTGCCTTGCACCTTCCTACTTGTGTTCCCTTGGGCTTGGACACGGTGATAGCTATATCACAGGCACAAGGCATGCATGCCTATGCATGTATGTGCACATGTGTGTAAGCACATGTGAAGGCACTGGACAGACAGGGCCAGGAGGATGATTTGTATTTGTCTTCTGGGGCATGAAGGAGCTATTCCTGTGGGAATGAGTGCTGGAATTGGAGTTGAGAGAGTCAAGAAAAGAACACACACTTGGTCATTGAAGAGCTGGCCCTCTTGCCATTAAATAGAAGAGAAACTAAACAAAAAGTCTGAGGGGATCTCTCTGTGATGAGAGAATCAGAGATGGGTGATGGGAAAAAGCAGTGATGCTGATTTTTGAACTGGGCCACATGGAAGCTCAGGATAAGTAAGATCTCCAGCTAACTCCCGTAGCTCCCTAGACTCTGTGTTCATCATTCCAATTGGAGATGCACTTCCTCATAATCAAAGTCTCCTTTATATCGTCAGGGACTACATTAGGGTTTCTTGGACAGTCTTGCAGGATGAATGATGTCTGGTAACCCTTCCATAATTCCTTTAGTAACAGAGAAAGAGATGGTGGCAGAGAAGGGTAACTGTCTCTTCTCCCCTTCCATGGTAAATGTTGAGATGGGAAGAGGTTGCCCAGCCAGGGATTGAATTTCCCACTCCCCACTTGGCTACTCTTGCACTGGTCATGTGACTTATTCTTACCAATAGAATATGACAGGAGGTGATGTGTGCCAGTTCTGCAGCAAGGCTTTTAGGAAGCCTGTGAGCATGTGTATCCTCTGCACCTATTCCCTTTCTGCCAATTGGATACAGATGACATCTAGGCCTCAGGGAATTGGGGGTAGGGGGGAATGACATCAGATGAAAGGACCCTGGTCCCTGAATGACCATGTGGAGGGAAACCACCTACAGACTTAAACACCTTTCTAGGTATGTGAGAAACAAACTTTCATCATGTCAGACCATTACATGTTTGGGTCTGTTTGTCACAGCAGCTTGGTCCACACTGAATAATACAGACGGTGTATTAGTCTGGTCTGGCAGCTGTAACAAAATATCATAGAGCAGATGACTTAAATAACAAATTTGCTTCTCATAGTTCTGGAGGCTGGGAAGTTCAAAATCAAGGTATGGGTAAGGCAGATTTCATTTTGAAGCCTCTTCTTTTAGCTTGCAGGTGGATACTATTTTGCTATGTGCTTACATGATCTCTCTGTGTGTGTGTGAGGAGAGAGAGAGGGGGAGAGAGAAAGAGAGAGAGAGCATACTAAAATGTTCTGCATTTTACATTCTTTAACAATAAATCTTAGACACCTGTATTAGTTCGTTCCCGCTCTGCTAATAAAGACATACCTGAGACTGGGTAATTTATAACGGAAAGGGTTAATGAACTCACAGTTCTACGTGGCTGAGGAAGCCTCACAATCATGGTGGAAGGCAAATGAGAAGCTCAGGCAAAGGAGAAGCAAAGGCATATCTTACATGGTGGCAGGCAGAGAGAGTGTGTGCAGGGGAGCTGCCCTTTATAAAACCATCAGATCTCATGAGACTTATTCATTATCATGAGAACAGCATGGGAAATACCTGCCCCCATGATTCAATTACCTTCCATAGGGTCCCTCCATGACACATGGGAATTATGGACGCTACAATTCAAGATGAGATTTGGGTGGGGATGCAGTCAAACCATATCAACACCAGTCCATATCAGTAGATAGAGAGCTTCTTCTTTTTCACAGCTATGTAGTGTTTCATTAAATAGCTACCATAATTAATTTAAGCAGTCCCTCCTTGATGAATGTCTGAATTGTCTCTACTCTTTTGTTGTCACAGACAGTGCAGTAAAGAATAATCTTTTCATGAGTGTAGAAATATCAATAGGACACAATTCTAGAAGTGGGATTATTGGGTCAAAGGGCAAATGCATTCACAATTTTCATGAATATTTGCTTCTCCCTTTTGAATCTAGTTTCTGGGAGGGTCCAAGGCTCAGCACTTGGTATTTCATTCCTTTAGAGGCTCCTACTACCAGTGGAAGTACTCAGCAGAGCTCAGAGTGTGTGGGCAAATCCTGGTCGTGGTGCAGTATCTTGCAACACTCCAGGGTAGATGCTGCGGTCCTTTCAGATTCTTTGTGTCTCTGCCCACCAGAGGTTGTGTGCCTGTGCTCTGTTCTCTTGTAACTTGGTGCCCACCAGAGCTGTGGGATCTGAGCTGTAGTTTCCATCTGTCATATGGGGAATAGAAGCTCTCTGGCCCCCACGGGTTGGTGGCAACACTGAAGTGAAGCAATGCATATGGCAGAGCTGCAGAAGCTGTGTGTGTCAAAGGCAGGGCTCTGTACTTAGAACACTTGGGTTTCATCCCCCACTCCATCTTTTCTTAACTCTGAGCCTGGGCAGGTGTTTAACCTCTTGAGAAGATCTTGATTTCTTTAGCTGTAAAATGGGAATGACAATAACAGAGTTCTTTTGAGAATTGTAGAAAATAATGTAAGTAAAACACTTAGCACAATGAATGACACAAAGTAAGAGCTCAAAATATATGTCAGTATTAAATGTTCTTTGATGAGTCAGCAAGCATGATATGCTTCTCTGATTGGCATTGTATCTGCCCGTATAACTCTTTTCATGCTCTTCATGCTTCAGACTGTGGTTGAATGATATTTATAGGACACCAGCAAGTTCCTAGCTTCCGTCACATTTAGTCTACTGATCAACTCTCCTCGATGACAAACTGACCTAGCATAGTAATGGCATATCTCGAGTGGAGGCTTTTGGCCCGAGAGTCATCAGCTCAAACATTAAATGAAGTCATAGCCTAAAAGGATGATAAACTCATTGAAAAAACATCCCCTACCTCTTTTAAGCTGTTTTTCAATTTGGCCAAACCAAGTGACATTTATACTGTGTCAGTGCAGCACAGAAAGAAATTGAGAGCAAAACAATTTCTAGCAGAGCTGGGTGATTTAGACAGATAAGCCTCATAGATTGGTGTCCACAATGGATGACCTGGCTGTAGTTACGGTTCTGAGGGCCATGCCATTTTCACAGGGTAGATACAACGTTGATTGAGGCTCCTCTTTTTATCCTTAGAATTTACTGGTGTTCTTGATGTGTATTAGGCATTCAGAAAATATTTATGGCATGAATGAATGAGCCAAGGAAGACAGACTTCATTAGTGAATAAGACATAGAAAAAAGGAGTAAATTAGTTTTGCAGAGGACTAGTTTTTGTTCCACTGTGGGCTTTACTTCTCTTTGTGGGCCATCACTTCCTCTGACCCAATGTTGGTTTTATTCAATAACCATGATTTATTGGGTGGTGCTTCCTGTGTGAAAGCCTTGTGCTAGAAGCCTGGTGGGCATATAAGGGTCACCAATAATTTATGTGGTCTATTTCATTTTAAATTAGTAAATATGTTCTCCTGGCAGGGATTGAGATATCGTAATAAGCTGTTTGGCCCTGTAACAATTGTGCTCCAGAATCACTGACTTTAAAAAATGCAGCTTGAAATGTTCTCTGACTATGAAGGTCCAGGTATGAAAATCATGACCAAATAGGAATTAGGGCGAAACACAAGGAGTCTGACCCATAATCCAGGCCTAAATCTAAAGTCAAACATTCTCCTACTGCCAGACATCCTGCATTGCTAGTGAGAAGGGAGAGAAGAAGGCCAATGAACAAGCCATTTCTGGTGCTTCAAGGATTTCACAAGTTCCAGTGGCCTCTGCCTGTCCCTTAGCCCTAGCCCCACTTCCTGCCAATTATCTTGCCAATAGTTAAATGCAGCCTAGGTCCATCTTTTAAAGGCAGAGACCCACTCACCTTTTGAGGGAAGACATGAGTGTATTCTCAGCTGCCAACTGACTTCTGACCTTGGCCATTTAGGAGGGCTTGATAAACTGTATCTGAGCACACATCTTATAACACAACCTTGTTAAAAATGTGGCCTGATGTGAGCATCCTGCCTTTGTTTTTCATAATAGTTTTTCATAACTATTATGTTTTCTGTTTAAATGATGCCTGTAAGGATATGTTCCTTTTTATTTTTATTGTTTATTTGTTTATTCTTACTGTCCTATGCCAAAGACCATGCCAAACCAAATTTTCTGATTTGTACAAACTCTGATTCAGGTTATGGATGACTGCTTAAAGACAACCCCACCCCACTGCCTTCAGCAGTGACCATGTTTCCCTAATGTAGAACAATTGTAGGGCTACAGAGAATGTCTTCCACCAACATCTACGTGTGTATGTCCTAGATGCAAAGGGAAGTGCGTAGTTATGTTTCATTGAGAATGGGCTGTGCTAGCCATTGTGCGACATGCTCGATATGTATTAGCTTAATTCTAACTAAGCTTAGTTCTAACAAAATCTTTCAAAAAGGGGCCATTTTCTCATTTTATAAACAAATAAATCAAAGCTCAGAAACACTGACTC
Source organism: Macaca nemestrina (assembly GCF_043159975.1). NCBI lineage: Eukaryota > Metazoa > Chordata > Mammalia > Primates > Cercopithecidae > Macaca > Macaca nemestrina. The sequence continues at coordinate 104,055,006 of NC_092126.1, forward strand.
ATAATGGACCATGCAACTGGTAAGCTAAGAGGAAGTGTTGATTCCTTCAAGGGGTCTATATCATCCAAGGCAGAAACTGCAAACTGTGGGCCATATCTGGCTTTACTTGGCACACATAGTGTTTAAAAACCACCAGAGTTAATTTACTACATTTAAGAGCCAGGAAATTTTTCATGAAAATCTAGGTTTTGGACTTCTCTTGAAGAATATCCAGCCACAGCAGACCTGCACACGTGTAGGGTAAAAATTGGCTGAAAAGTTGCTGCTCTCTCAGGTGGAAGGAGCCCTTCCTAGATCACCGAGACACCCATTTGGCTGGATTTGTTCATTTTTATCCCTTGACTGGTCCTTTGGCCATTGGAACTTGATAGCTCTCATCTAGATTTCTCTATGAATAATGGTAAGATACGTGGTATGGAGTAGGGGTGGTACTGTAAAGGATGAAGAAGTAGGTAGAGCTGTAAAGGATGAAGAGTGATGAAGCAGGAGACATTTTCTAGAATATTCTAGAGCCAACTTAGCCATTTCACGCTGAGTTAGCCATTCAGAGTTTGGATTGCTTGGGGTCAAATGAATGGGCTGCATTAGTTGATTTCTAATTTTCTATCTAGTCCTGAGTTTCTCTTTAGATCTTGTCTCCCCTAGAAAACTATATGCATTTCTTACTGCGAGTGGGTTTGTCATAATTGCTATTGGAAAGTGACTTCATTATCCAGGTTACTATTGAACAGCAATTTTGTGTTGGTCAGCACTGCTAAGTTTACAACTGCAGGGTTCCATTTCCATGGTATTCTACATGAAAGGTGCCTCCCGGGGTTTTGCAACATGGCAGCCATGTGGTGGTATGTCCCATGGTTCTAGATGGATACTGCAGTAAGATAATCTTTCCTCGGGGGCTTCATGTCTAAGACAATGATGTACACTTGTAAAGGACCCATGGACAACTAAAGAAATGTGTCAGCCCTGTCCATAGAGTGCTATACTAGAATACACAAAAAAGTATTGAAAGCAGGGAACGGTGTTTCAAATTTGGGCAGGATGAGACTGAAAGCTGTTATGCTGCTCCTCACTCTCAAAAGGTGTCACCAAAAAGGCATATGTTTATGAGCTAACTCATGGTGGGGAAGCTGGCCAATTGGGCTGGGATCAGGAATAGGAATGAAAGGAAAGAGGAATAGCAATATTTTTATGGAAAACAAATTTGCCTAAGAATTTTTCCTTCCATTTAAAAAAAAATTCAGATGAAGTATTTCTTTGGGTATGAAGACAATTATTCAACAACAACAAAAAAGGATTGCCGCTTCATTTTTATTGCCCTCAAATGATTTAAAAAATCTACATACTAGGAAAAATTTCATGTACAATTTATATGTATTTTCTGCTAACCACACATTCCTTTTTCACTAGCTCAGGTAAAAATCAAGTGTTTTTTTTTTTTTTTTTTTTTAATCCAAGTGTATTTCCAATTTCAAGTGCAAAAGAGAGCCAAGTCAAGGACTGTATGAAGAAACTAGATGTAAGAATTTGCTCTCAGCTAATCCATTCAGTGTCTCAGAGCCTTGTGACTCATTGGATCACATTAGAAAATGGGCAGTCTACTTAGGATTTGCTGTGAAATTTCTAGGGACTTAGACCCAAGGCCACTTGCACTTCTAGTAAACTGATGGACCTTAGAATTCTGCCAGACATGTTTTTCCTGCAACACAGCAGCAATAACTTTATACAACACACTCTCTAACTTCTTCCTTTCTCACGGACTCCTAATTCTGTCATCTTCTGCATGTTATAAAAGAATCAGCTCATCTTTTGATCTGCATACATAAGGGTACAAATGTGGAGAAATAGAATGAATCCTGAAGAAAACATGAGTTTTGTTGTCATCAGTTCCCCATCCCATTCCCTCAGAATTTATTAATATTTTTAAAGACAGAGGCTGCTACTGTGACATTTGTGAATTGCCTTGAGAGCTTTTTATCTGTCTCCGCACACACAGCCTGCATACAAGGTAAGCCAGAAAACAGATGTTCTGGAAGCAACTCTCAACCAATCATTGAAAGGAGGGCCTTGAATTTCTCACTCCTTAATAAGTCTGCAGTATGTTGTCCTACACTTGCTCCCAGAATTCCCCACTAATCATGCCCCGGCTGCCCCAGGAGCACCTTGACAACACTTGACAGGCTGCCTGTCCTTCCCTATCTCACTTCCCCACTCTACTGGTATTTCCCAGATCACCTCCCAAGTCAACTACTTGCACTCAGTCTTTGTCTTAGGATCTGCCTTTAGGAAAGTCCAAACTAAGACATCTATCGAAAGGATAAAAAGGAAGCTCCACCAGAAGCAGGAATTGATGATTCTGATAGCTATGAAAATGACTGATTAGATAAAGTTAAAAGGGGCAAAGGCTGAATCCAGTGAGTCTGGGACTCTTTGTAACTCCTTCTCCACCCCCCACCCCAAAGCCACTTTGTTGAAAAAGAGGCCTTCTATGTTTATTAGATATTTAGAAAGAAAGTTACAATAATATTTTTGACATGTGGATATATGACATCTAACAGAGTTCCCAGCACATAGTAGGTACACAGAGTACTTGCTGAATTCAAGAGTATGTAGCCTCAAGTCAGATTTGTTTTTTCTATTACACCCCCTCAGTCATTTAAACACATGAATTATTGTTACATCCATTCTCCACTTCCACTCTTCATTTTGAACTGTCTGGCTGATTTTTTTTCCCTCTTCAAATGTGGGTCTTTGTTTTCACTCATATTGACCCTTTTCTTGTTAAATTTACCCAAATTTCTAGTTACTGAGGTTCTTTTGGCTACTGTTACTGTCATCTCATTCTTGCATTCTGCTCACTTCACATTCCCCATATTTTCCCTCAGGACACCATCTCAGTTCTCACCTAAGGCAGGAGCAATGTTAAGAACCAGGACAGAAAATCATGTGAACTATGCCACTACTTCCTTTTATCTTAGGGGTGTTAGGTAGCCAAGGAACAGAAAACTGCTCAAATTATCTTAAGCACAGGAGGGCTGATTTTAAGCATTCTGGGAAGCTTCTTGCACTTTGATTTCTCTCCACCATCTGGGTCCTTGTTGTTTCTTTGCTTTGGCAATGGCTGCATTTTCCTCCCTCTGCAGACTTGTAAATCTGCTCATTCACTGAGGCTCACAATGAGCCATTGTGGGTGCCCTCATGGAGTTCCCTCACACTTCAGGACCACCTGGCCTTCTAGCTCAGCCCTCCACATTCACATAACTCTTGGGATTGGCCCAGTTTGATACAAGTGTCCACATCTATTCCAACTATCTGTGGCTAAAGGCAATATCATATTGTATATTGAGCTGCCCCTTCAAGAATGTGAGTGGGATGATTTCTCCATGTTGGTGTGTGGAAGAGAAGAAAACAATTGTGCATATCTGGAGTCCTCCAAAGGCCAAAAATACCTCTGCAGTTAAGCGACTATTCATAGGTTAGATTTTGGAGACAGCATCATTTCAAGGCCTCATGACTTCTGGGTTGGCCTGCTATGTGGTTCCTACAGAAGACATAGCCTTGTCCATCCAGATGTCTGTTGGAAGCTTATTTTCATTGGGAAGGCTTTTATTTATTCATTACTAGGAAAACCCAACAATTTCCTATGGTCCCATTCTGATTTTAATTAGAATATTAATCAGCTGTACTCAGCACAACTTTGGCTAAAAATCCACAATGCAATATATGAAAATTCCTAGGAACAGAGCCAATTTAATTTGTATTAGATATTTTGCCCCAGGATAGCATTAGGGACTTATTATTGCATGTCTTGTGTAGCTATTACTATTATAAATGTGCATATTGTGCAAATTAAAATCATATTTCATTCAGGGCAAAACCTTTCTGTTTGTTTGAGTCCTAGTGACTGCTTCCCTGTTCTTAAAGGAATTAAGGGCTTGCAATACCTCTCATGGTAGATCTTGCAGGAAACTACTCTTCAGACACGGTGCCACTTATCACTTCTGGAAGGATGTAGTTTAACCACTGATGCAGTAGCTGTACTTAGGGCATAGAAGAGTAGTAGATAATGACCCTCACTGTATCTTTGTTCAAAAAGCTTTCAGCACCCACAATAATATATGATAAATATTATGATGGGGAGGTGCAGAATGTTAAGATACATTTGGTGGGGTCTCTAGCCTTGTCTAGATGTCAGAAAAGGCCTCCTGAAAGACAGGATACGTGAGCCAAGATCTGATGACTGAGTAGGAGTTAAACAAGGGAAGAGAGTGTGGTGTATGGGAGGAATGAATAAAAGTTCAGTATGGCTGCACTATAGAGGGTGGGGTGGGGATGGGCAAAGTCAGGACTGGAGATCTGGGGTAGTGTCTGTAATGGAGAAGCTGAAGGCATGGTAAGGAATTTGAACTCTACCATGAGGAAAGAAAATCAGTGAAGTTTTTAGTAGAGGAGTGAGATATGAAATTTGCATTTTAGTAGGATCTTCCTGACTAAGATGTGGATCATGAGTTGAAAGAAATGAACAATAGAAGTAGAGATGGTAGTTAGGAAATCATTTTCATGATGCAAGCAGGAGTAGATGATGGCCTGGACTATGAGAGTGGCCACAGAAATGGAGAGAAGTGGATGGATAGAGAGATGTTTAGGAGGTGGAACTAATAGGTGATGACAATTGGTTAGCTGTGAGGTGGAGAGATAGAAGGGAGAATTCCATGTTTTTTTGAAACATTTTGGTGGGTGATGGTGCCTTTTACTGAGATGAGAAATAGTGACAGAGAGAAGCATTGTGGCAGGAGGAAAGGTGGTAAGTTCAAAATTGGACATGCTGAGTTTGAAGGTCTGGAACACAGGCAGATGACGCTGTCTTGGAGGTGGTTGCATATATGGGTTTGCCCTTCAGAAGAAGAGACCTGGCTGGGAATAAAGAATGAGAAGTCTCAACACAAGGAATGTCTCTGAAGTCATGAATTTCACTAGAGTATCCCAGAACATGTCACATGAAAAGAGAAGTCCTAAGATAGAACTAAGATAGAGAAGTCCTAAGATAGAAAAGATAGAAGTCCTAAGATAGAAACATCCTAAGAGTGGAGGAAAAGGAGTATGCAAAGGAGACCGAGAAGGAGTGGCCAGAGAGGCCCTGGAGGGAAAGCAGGAAGCACTGGTGCCACCTAAGTTCAGGAAAATGTGTAATGGAACTCAGCAGGCATAGTCAACGGTCTCAAATGCTACCGAGCACTCAAACAAGATGGTTCCCAGAGGAGCTGAACTCAATTCCCTATGTCTATCTATGACCCCAGTGTCCACAGTAGCCAACAGTTTTAGCCCAGATTTGCTGTTGCATATTTACATCCTGCTTATCTTTTTTTTTTTTTTAGCTTAAATATATCTTCATAGTTTAAAGAATTTTATGCAGCATCAATAAGTCTTCAGTACAGTGGGTAGGTTTCCTCTTGAACTCTTTCTGTCATTTTGATTATAAATCTTTATCCAGAAATATATAATCATTTATTTTCTGAACTCACTGTTATCATCATCACATGAATGTGTATTTATTTATATCTTCCTTTAAAATCGTGGTTTTAAAATGTGGTTTCTGTACTAAAATCATCAGTGTCACCTGATGTAGTTGGCAGAATTCTAAGATGGCCCCAAGACTGCTGACTCCCTGGGGTACATCCTCTGTTTAATCCCTTCTCTAACCTATTCTCTTTGAATGTGACTGTGACTTGTGAATATGATGGCATATTACTCCCTTGATTGTATTATAAGAAGAAGGTATTTTGCAAATGTACTTAAGGTTCCTACTCAGTTCACTTTGGGTTGATCAGAAGGGAGATATTTTAGGCTGGGCCCTTCTTGAAAGAATAGATTTAAAGCATAAAAGAAATTTCTTCTGCAGGTCTCAAGATAAAGAAAATTGCCTTATTGTGAGAGGCCTTTGGAGGGCTATATAGCAAAGACATGAAGGTGACTTCTAGTCCCTGGCTAACAGACAACAAGAAAACAGGGCCCTAAATCCCATACCCCCAAGGAATCGAATTCTGTCAACAGCCACCACAAGAGCTTGGAAGAGGACCCTAACTTCCAGAATGGAATGTAGCTCAGAGCCATCTTGACTTTAGCCCAGTGAGAACTTGAACAAAGAACCTAGATTGGACTTCTGACTCATACAACTGTGAGATAACAAAGGTGCTAAATTTGTGGTAATCTGTTACTCAGCAATAGCAAACTCATATACCTGGGAAGTTGTTAGAAATGCAAATTCTGGGCCCCTTCCCAGACCTGCTGAACTCTGGGTTTTAACAAGCCTTCCAGATGATTCTGATTCTTATTAAAGCTCGAGAGTTGCTGTTTCACATGGTCTTCTAAGTGCTAGGTTTGGTTTCCAGGCTACAAATCTTACCTGGATGTCATGGCAATGATTAATAGTATAGTACAATGATCATTTATGGATTACCTTACATATGAAGCACTTTCAAAGACATTATCTTATAGAATCCTGCATCCTTAAACTCTTACAAGATTGTCACAGTTCCATTTTACGAAAAGAAAGCTGAGGCAGAGCTGGGATTGAATTCAAATTTTGGATTTGTTGAAGTGGTATTAGAATAAAATCTTGCATTGGACAACACAGCCCTTATTAGTCATCTGTTCGATTCGGGAACATTTTATAATGTATCAGTCAAAAAATGAATTTGTGGAGTACAAAAAACTTGTGCTAGATTCATGTGACCCTTGGAGATCACCCAGTATTTTCTTCCAAGGGTTTATCAGACAGCAGAAGTAAGCTTCCCTCCAAGATAGACCAGGAACTGCATTCACTTTCCACTCATGGACACTCATTAATTATTCCCCTCCATTCTTATGATGGGCACCTGCCTAGTGGTAAAACCACACTCGTGGCTCCTGGGCCAGGGATGGTGGCTGGGAGCAAGATGGCAGTGATGAAAACCTGAGGAGCTCACTTGCTTAGAGACCAGAGTCCGGGCTGCTTTTGCCTTCAGTAACCCATCTTTAGAATGCATGCAGTTTGTGTTCTCACTCATAAGTGGGAGTTGAACAACGAGAACGTATGGACACAGGGAGGGGAACATCACACAACGGGGCTTTTGCGGGGTGGGGAGCAAGGGGGAGGGAGAGCATTAGGAAAAATACCTAATGCATGTGGGACTTAAAACCTGGATAACAGGTTGATAGGTGCAGCAAACCACCATGGCACATGTATACCTATGTAACAAAACTGCATGCTCTGCATATGTATTCCAGAACTTAAAGTTAAAAAAAAAAAAAAAAAAAGAAGAATGCATGCAGTGTGATATTTTCAGAGGTAGACACTGTGATGGAAGTCAGGCTATTTTTTGATTAATGTAAATAAAAATAATCCCCTCTGTGCACTCTAGTAGTTTCTGGGAGGCTCAGCCTGACTGCACTTGTGATATAGTAACGCTGACATTCATACTCATCCAGACCCACACCAGCCACCACAAAGGCTGCATGTTTAGCAGTCTGGCCATTGATTAGAGATCGCTGGACTGAGGGTTCTGCCTGGTAATGTCAGTTCATTTGTGGCAACCCCCTATTATCCCAAACATCAAAACCACTGAATGCAATGATTCTTATGAAGTACAATTATTTTGGTAAACTAATTAAAAAGTCACCAGAAAGGAGAGAGAGAAAGAGTGAGAGAAGCTGGGAGGGGGCATAGGATACAGAGATAGTGAGAAAAAAACAACTGAGCTGAGGGCCACCAAGTGACTGCCTTTGGCAGGGAGATGATCACACAGTTTCACAGTGTGAGTTAGAACCCCTAGTTTTCACAGGAGGGGAGTTTAGCAGAAATACAGAATTTGATTCAAAACATATCAAAGAGAACTATGGACTCTTGTCTCAGGCATTAGGACACACCAGTGCTCTGAAGGACAGTTCTGAGTAAACACCTACCGTGTGTGATAAATGTCGGAGAATACCTGTTGATGCACGTTGTTGAGCTGGCATGGAAAGTGGGGCTCCTCAAAGGCCAAAGCAGCATGAGAAAAGGAACTGAAAGGGGTTGGGCAAGCCCTAAACCTGGCCTTCACTCAGGCTTTCTCAGCCGAAACACACAGACCTTGGTGGTTATAGGAGCACGGGAACCGGCTGACAAGGCCTGGGTCCAAGCCACGTGGGCGGTCTTGTACAAAGCCTCACCATAACACTGGGACGTCAAAAGTCTACACCTTCAAAGTCAGGGTGCATGAGAAGTGAATCTGCCATGTCCAACAGCTCTCTAGACCTGTTCTGTCCCATGTAAGAGCTACTAGCCACAGGTGGCTATTGAATACTTGAAATATGCCTGCGATTGAGGAACTGAATATTTAATTTTACTTAGTTTGATTTAACTTTGAATAGTCACACGTGGCTACTGGGTATCCTGTTGGACAGCACAGAACAACAGGGCATACCAAGAGCCCCCAGAGAACTTTAGGAAGTTCTTTAGGTCACACAGGTGGTGTTAGGGTCTTCGTCATGTCTGTTGACATGGTTACATAACACCCCACACTTGTCTGAGAGTGTGGACCAGCGGGCAGGGAGTTCACCTGTCACTCCTGCTCCTTGGGCCTCAGGGAAGAGAGTTCCAGAAGGGCATGGCAATCTCAGGGGGGATGGGGGTGGCTGCATGGAGAGACCATCTTAGTAAAGGGCTGTGGGGCCATGTGGGGCCACTCTGGGGGAATGTTTTCTGCTGCTAGCAAGGAACACCAGCAAATCCCACCTTGGGTGGCTCTACTCCCTACACTCACACTTGTCACCCCCAGGTTGTAAACCCACTCCTCCTGGGGCAGATTCACCACGTGCTCCCCGCTGGGCTCATTGCAAGTGATCAGAGGGCAAGTGCTGTGGCCATGGTCACATAGCACTAAGTGGTGAGCACTAAGACAGGACCCATGGCCAGGTCTGTGAGTGCACCCACACTTAATCGTAAAACACAAAACTATGAAACTCCTAGAAGTTAACATTGGAAAAAATCTAGATGACCTTGGGTTTGGTGATGACATTTTAGATACAATACCAAAGTCATGATCCATGAAAGAAGGAATTGATAAGCTGCACATCATTTAAAAAAATTCTTTTCTGCCCAAGACACTGTCATCATAATAAAAAAAACAAGCCACAGGCTGGGAGAATATATTTGCAAAAGACATATATGATAAAGGTCTGTTTTCCAAAATATACAAATAACTCTTAAAGCTCAACAATAAGAAAACGACTTAATTAAAAAATAGACCAAAGATCTGAACAGGCACCTCACCAAAGAAGATTTACATATGGCAAATAAACATGTGAAACGATCACCCACATCATATGTCATCAGGAAAATGAAAATTAGAACAAAAATGAGATACCACTACACATGTATTAGAATGGCCAAAATCCAAAACATTGACAACATCTAATACTGGTGAGGATGTGGAGCAACAGACAGGAACTCCCACTACTTGCTGGTGGGAATGCAAAATGAGACAGCTTCTTTGGAAGACAGTTTGGCAGTGTCTTATAAAACTAAACATACTTTTACCATAGGATCCAGCAACTGTGCTCCTTGGTATTTATCCAAAAGAGTTGAAAACTTATGCCCGCACAAAAACCTGCACATGACCATTTATTGAAGCTTTATTCGTACTTGCCAAAAATAAGATATTCTTCAGTAGGTAAGTGGATAAAGTGTGATACATCCAGACAGTGGAATATTATTCAACACTAAAAAGAAATGAGCTATCAAGTCATGAAAGGACATGGAGGAAACAAATGCATGTCACTAAGTGAAAGAAACTGGTTTGAAAATGCTCTAAACTGTATGATTCCACCTATATGACATTTTGGAAAAAGAAAAACTATGGAGATGGTAAAAAGGTCTGTGGTTGCCAGGAGTTAGCAGGGAAAAAAGGATGAATAGGTGGGGCACAGAGGATTTTTAAAGCAGTGAAATTATTCTATGTGATACTACAATGGTGGATTCATATCGTATGTTTGTTCAAACCCATGTACGCCACCAAGAATGAACCCTAATGTAACCTATGGACTTAGGGTGATACTAATGTGTCAGTGCAGGATCAACAATGGTAACTAATGTACTACTCTGCTGAGGGATGTTGATAATAGAGAAGGCTTTGCATTTATAGGGTCAGGGGATATATGGGAAATCTCTGTACTTTTCATTTAATTTTGTTGTGAACCTAAAACTACTCTTTAAAAATGTTCATTAAAAAGTGCCAGTTTTAATTGTTTTCAACAGTGTGTTATTAATATTTACAAATTGAACCTTCCATGCTATTCAGGGACGAATCAGACTATAAGGAAAGAATGAAAGCATCTCATGCTTTTAAAGACACTGACATAGAACCAATACCAGAACTTACATCTGAACTTGTATATGCATGTGTAGGAGCAGAGAGTATATGGAAAATCTCTATCTTCCACTGTAAACCTAAAACTGCTCTAAAATAAAATTGATTAAAATTAACTCAAAATGGGTCATAGATTTAAATGCAAGAAATAAAACTATGAAACTTTTAGAAGGGAACACAGGAGAAAATATTTGGCACCTATAATTTGGTAACTAATTCTTAGACACAATACCTAAAATATGATCTATAAAAGAAATAAATAAATTAGATGTCATCAAAATTTTAACTTCTGCTCTGTGAAAGATCCTGTCAGCAGATGAAAAGGCAGCAACATGAAGAAAATACTTGTAAGCCACATACATGACAAAGGACTCCTATAAAATATATTTAAAATCTCTCAAAACTCAACAGTTAAATCACAAACAATCCCATTAAAAAATGGGCAAAAGGTATGAAGAGACATTTCACTGAGAAGAATATAGAGATGGCAAATAAGTACATGAAAAGATGTTCAATATCACTATCCATTAGGGAAATACAAATTAAAATCATGATGAGATATCATTATACAACTATTAGAGCAGCTAAAATAAAAAAATAGTGACTATCCCAAAGATTGGCAAAGATGCAGAGAAACTCATAAATTGCTGGTGGAAATGTAAAATGGTACAGCCAATCTGGAAAATATTTGGCAGTTTCTTAAGAACTAAACATACACTTGCAAAACAACCCAGCAATCACACTCCTGGGCATTTACCCCAGAAAAATGAGACTTAGTCCATATAAAAACCAGAACATGAATGTTCATTGCAGTTTTATTTGTAATAGCTGAAACCAGGAAACAACCAAAATATCACTCAATGTGTGAATGGCTAAACAAACTGCAGTATATCCATACCATGAAATACTAACCATCTATAAAAAGAAACAAACTACTGATACACACAACTTGGATAGATCTCAAGGGTATTATGTTGAGTGAAAAAAGCCAATCCCAAAAGGTCACATACTGTATGATTCCATTTGTATAACATTCTTGAAATGACAAAATTATAGAGATGGAGAATAAATCAGTGGTTGTCAGGGGTTAGAAATGATGAGTGGGAGGAGGTGGGTATGATCATGAAGGGTTAGCATGAGGGATATCTCTGTGGTAATGGAATCATTCTGTACCTTGATTGTGATGGTGGTTACCATCAAATTTATACATATAATAAAATGATATGGAATTATATATACACACTGTACCAATATCAGTTTCCTGGTTGTGATAATGTACTATAGTTATACAGCAACTAACCATTAAGGGAAATTGAGTGAAGTCTTCATAGAACCTCTCTGTATTACTTTTGCAACTTCCTGTGAATCTATAATTATATCAAAATAGTTTTAAAAATGAAAAAAGTAAAACACTGTATTGTATGAGCTTATATCGATACTGTCAATTCAAATTTAGGATTACAGAGTACATTTCACTGATCTGACATCTGTGTCTCCTTTCCTCCATACTGAATATCCTAATTCTCAATGACACTGTCATAATTACCCATTTTCTTTCCTTTTATCCTGCAATATGTATGTATTCAACAGACTCAGAATAATAATGCTAATACCTCCACCAACACGTGATTATTGAAAACAACTGAAGAATTACCTTGCAGTTATTTCTGTCTTTAGGGAATATCCTACTAGAGATGTACAGGTAATTTAGAATCACTTAGAATATTTTCTCTTTGGAGGCTATGCTACCAATGGCTATACATCTTTGTTCATCTGTTTCATTTTGCTTTTGATTTTAAGAATTGCGTTTTAAAGATTCAATTTTGTTCTGCATCTGTGTAAATTTTCACATGGTTTCAAGTGAAATCATCAAGACTAGATATATTCAAAGAGGCCGACATTTTATCCCTTTTATCCACATCTATCTATAGGCAATCATGTAAAAATCGTATGGGTTTTTCTTCTATTTTAAAATATTCATCTTCAAGGATGGCTTAACATATGCAAATCAATAAATGTGATTCGCCACATAAGCAGAATTAAAAACAAAAATGATGTGATCATCTCAACAGACGTGGAGAAAGAATCTGACAAAATCCAACATCCCTTCATGATAAAAACCCTCAACAAACTAGGCATTGAAGTAGCATACCTCAAAATAATAAGAGCCATTTATGACAAATCCACAATCAACATCATACTGAATGGGCAAAAGTTGAAAGCATTCCCTGTAAGAACTGGAACAAGACAAGGACGTCCACTCTTACCACTTCTATTCCACATGGTACTGGAAGTCCTAGCCAAAGCAATCAGGCAAGAGAAATAAATAAAGGCATCCAAACAGGAAAAGAGGAAGTAAAATTATGCATTTTCACTGATATATGATTGTATATTTAGAAAACTCTAAAGATTCCACCAAAAGATTCGTAGGCCCCATAAATGACTTCGGCAAAGTGAAGATACAAAATCAATGTACAAAAATCAGTTGAGTTTCTATACACCAATAATATTCAAGCTGAGAACCAAATCAAGAATGCAATCCCATTTACAATAGCCACGCACAAAAATACCTTGGAATGGATCTAACCAAGGAGGTGAAAAATCTCTATAAGGAGAATTACAAATCACTGCTGAAAGAAATCATAGACAAAACAAACAAATGGAAAAGCATTTCATGCTCATGGATAGGAAGAATCAATATTGTTAAAATGTTCATACTGCCCAATGCAATCTACAGATTCAATGCTATTCCTATCAAATTACCAATGTTATTTTTTACAGAACTAGAAAAAATTATTCTAAAATTTACACGGGACCAAAAAGGAGCCCAAATAGACAAGGCAATCCTAAATAAAGAGAATAAAGCCAGAGGCATCACAACTTCATTACATTACCCAACTTCAAACTATACTACAAGGCTACAGTAGCCAAAATAGCATGGTACTGGTACAAAAATAGACACATAGACCAATAGAACAGAATACAGACCATTGAAAACAAGTTGCACACTACAACCAACTGATCTTTGACAAGTCGACAAAAATAAACAATGGGGTAAGTATATTGTATTCAATAAATGATATGGGGGAAACTGGCTAATGATATGCTGAAGAATGAAACTGAGCCCCTACTATTCACCATATACAAAAATTAACTCAAGACAGATTAAAGCCTTAAATGTAAGACCCTGAAACAATAAAAATCCTAGAAGAAAACCTAGGAAATATCCTTTTAGACATTGATCTAGACAAATAATTTATGACTAAGTCCTCAAAAGCAATTGCAACAAAAACAAAAATTGACAAGTGAGACCTGATTAAACTGAAGAGCTTCTGCCCAGCAAAATAAACTGTGAACAGAGTAAACAGACAACTTACAGAATGAGAGAAAAACATTTGCAAATTATGCATTCAACAAAGGACTCATATCCAGAATCTATAATGAACTTAAACAAATCAGGAACAAAAAACAACCCATTAAAAAGTGGTCAAAAGACATAAACAGACACTTATCAAAAGAAGGCATACAAGCAGACAACAAACATACGAAAAGATGCTCAATATCACTAATCATCAGGGAGATGCAAATCAAAACCATAATGAGATACCAACCATCTCACACCAGTTAGATGGCTATTATTAAAAAGTCAGAAAATAACAGATGTTGGCGAAGTTGAAGAGAAAAGGGAACGCATATACACTGTAGGTGGGAATGCAAATAAGTCTAGATACTATGGAAAGCAGTTTGGAGATTTTCCAAAAAACTAACAGTAGAATTATCATTTGACCCATCGACCTCATTACTGGGTATATATTGAAAGGAAAATAAAACTACAAAAAAGACACCAGCACTTGTATGTTCACTGTAGTACCGTTCCCAATAGCAAAGAGTCAACCTATGGGCCCATTAATGGTGGATTGGATAAAGAAAATGTGATATGTAGACAGCATGGAATACTACACAGCCATAAGAAAGAATGAAATCATGTCCTTTGCAGCAACATGGATGCAACTGAAGGCCATTATCCTAAGCAAATTAACACAGGAGCAAAAAACCAAATACCATATGTTCTCATCTACAGGTGGAGGGTAAACACACGTACATAAAGATGAGAATAATAAACACTGGATATTCCAAAACAGGGAAGGGATGGAGCAAGGGTTACAAAACTACTTATTGGATACTGTGTTTACTACTTGGGCAATGGGATTATTAGAAGCCCAAACCTCAGCATCACGCAATATAACCATGTAGCAAATCTGCACATTTACTCCTTGAATCTAAAATAAAATAAAAATGCATCTTATTTCTATGGATATGCATATATGTGCATATCTTTATGTCTACAACTTTTTAGGAACAATACAAACTTCACTGCATGGAAATTGTTAATCAAATATTTATCCTGGCAATGGCTTCTTTATACCATGCAAAACTATTCCTTGTTGACAGCTGCATAACACTCCACTGTTTGGATGTACCAAATTTACTCAATAAGTTGTGTATTGATAGTTGTTTACACTATTTCCGGTTATCTGCTGCTATAAATTACATGACAGCAAATAGTCATTTGCATGTATCTTTTCTTACTTTTGCCAGTGTAGCCTTCATATAGGTACCTAGAAGCGGGATTACTGGACCAAACAGTAATTTTTATAGATATATGGACTACTTTTGATTTGTCAAAAACAAAGCCCAATGAAACACTAAGGTGGAATGTGGAATTCTACTTTCTGTGGAATTTAATTCTGTGGGAATGATCATGAGTTTTGGCATCCTTGGTTCTTCCTCAGGGTAATGGAATGCTCCTATAGTGTGGACCACAGGGTCATCACTGTGAGACTTGGAAGGTGAGGCTTCTGCCTGCCCCACTCCCAGCTTCTGGATGGTTTCTGGACAGTGAGCTGAATCAGGTGATTATCCATGGTGGTGCCAAGCAAGATCCCAAGTCATCCCTGGGACCTCCTCTGATCTCTGGCCTCCATGGGAAATCCCAGCACCATCTTTGTGCTGCTCTTAACCATCTTTTGATGTAACAGGACTCCTCTGAGTCCCAGGCATCATACTCATTCAATCTACCCACCCTAGGAAATGAATGCTTATGACAGCTAAAGTAAAAAGCAAAGGCTACTGTTTTAAATTATTAGTATCAAAGCACAATTTAACATTTGAGGCTATTTACAAGGAATACCTTAATGGCAACATAAAAGCAAACCTGGTTTGTCCACTCCCAAGTCTGTTCTCTGAAGCAATTAAACTGAGACAGCTTGAGGTTGTGGTGGAAACCCTGGTGTCTGGGACAAAACCTGGAGGGCTTTGGGAAAATTGTCCAACCTATCTGGGCTTCAGATTTCTTATCTGTAAAGTGAGGTCTTGGGGCCAACTCCAAATTCTGTAATATTAGGATTTAGCAATGTTGGAATACAGACTGTAGAAATGGAGTGGGACAAAGTGGGTGGAAGGGATATGCATTAAACATTCTGTAAAAAAATTGGGGCTAAAGAAAGTAAAGATTTGCTGCTGTCAGAGAATCTTCAATTAAGGATTGCTTCTACTTTTGCTTATTTTCTTCTCCAGTGCTTTGTAATCCTCTCCAGCCAATTTACAAAATTCCCCTCTATGCTCTGAGGAGGATTATATTTCAATAGGAGCAACATTTGATTATCTGGAAGAGCTTAGCAGGGACCAGTGGCCACCACTGGTGACAGTGACTAATGAAAGACCCGAGCAGACAGCATGTGATCACAGATGAGTATTGTGTGTCTGTGCGTCCACCCTTAGTTAAATCGAAGGGTCCAATTTGGTCTGCTGAACAAACATATTTGTGGAGGCTTATTGAACACAAAATTAATTTAGGAGACATTAATCTAAAGAAACTCAACTGACAGCAACAGTAATGGTGTTTAATGGAAGACAAAGTGAAAAAAAAAAAAAAAAAAAAAGAGCCAGGCCTGCCACAGTCTTTCCCTTTGTTGAGAAAATATAAGTATCCCCAGGGCTTTAATAGACTCTAATCCTTTCTCTTGAACAATTTGGCCTCTGAATAGACCAAGTGAGCAAAATAGAATCCTGAAGAATGCACAACCTCAGGGAGAAATGTCCTGAAGTCATGCTGGTTTTGGAATGAGAAGCCGTCTGCCCACCAGTTCACCTTCTCTTTCTACTTTTGCTTTTTCGCATATGTTTCGGTTTGGATTTATTTACATTAGTCTATATCCTCGCTTCTCATAGTGTGGTTCACAGACCAACACTACCAGCATCATGTGGGAGCTTGTTAGAAATGCAGACTCTCAGGCCCTGCCCCAGACCTGCTGAATTACAGTCTACATTTTAGCCTGATTCCCAGGTGATTTGTAAGCACGTTAGAGTTTGAGAAGCCTTGTTTCCTAAAGTTTTCTCCTGGAAGAGAAATTGAAACAATCTAACTTCTGATAATGCAGAAAACCAAGAACCGTCTGATAATTTTCCCATCTACATTGTATGACCAACCAAAGACTTGTGCAGAAAACTTGAAAAAAATAGTGGAGAAGCACAAAGGGAAACACAATCACCTCTAATCTTGTGAGCCCAATGTAACTATGATGAACATTTTAGGGTGTCTCCTTCCAGTCTTTGTTCTACGTATGCTTATGTATTATTTTTAAATACAAAAGGTAATCCCTCGTTCATTCATTCATGCAACAAACCCTCACGGAGCACTTGGTAGGCACTGGGTGCTGGGGATATCACAATGAACAAGTTTGGTAAAGTTAATGGGGAAAACAGTATGTAACCAGATGAGACATAACAATTACTGTACCCTGGACAGGCCCCATCCTGTTTCCTCTTCCCAATCTCTGCTTTCCTGACCCCTATATCCTTGTATTTGACCCATAGTTCCAGAGAGGCAGTAATGATTTCCCCTAATTGGCCCTTATTGACCTTCCTCTCATTCACTTTCCTTCTAATTCTTCTTTCTTTAGGTTTTGTTAATTACAAGATTAGCTAACATTTACTGTGTACTTACAAAGTGCCAGGTGCTGTTCTAAGTGCTTTGCATGTATGATCTCCAATCCTTGCAACAATTCTATCAGGTACTGTTATTAACATTCACATTTTACAGTTTAGGAAACTATCCACGGTCACCCAGATTGTAACTGGTAGTCAGTCTCCAGGGCCAGAGCCAGCATTGAGCTGATACACTGATTCATGCTAGAGTGTTGATGAATAATAACTAATATGTATCTCATCTTGGCATTTAATAGGCAACTGCCAGAGACCAGACAATTTAATCCAAAAGAATGAACCTCTGATTCTGATATTTTAGGAAGAGAGGATGGTCATTGAGGTGAAAAGATGGTAGAAGAGGATCTTCCATGTATACCCTATTTCACATCATTTAATTTTCGTGATCTTGTTGCTTTCTTTTGGCTAAATGGGGAACCCCCAAAAAGAAGCTCTTTTGGAAATTTAGCCACTTGCAACATTGCCTATTTTAATTCCCAGCCATAAAAATGTTTGCCTAGAAGCCTCCTACTCATCCTTCAAGACTCTGCCCCCAAATTCCTGCTCCTTGAAGTCTTTCGTGCACTATCCAGGCTGAGCAGACCTTTCTCTTTCTGTCGTAACATGCTTTTACCACTTCCTAGTGCTAGGACTCTGATTATGTGACTTGGTCTTTCCAAGCCTCAGTCCCCTCATCTGTAAGATGGTGATAATCACAGGGTGTACATGGTAGGACCGTGGTGAAGGGCTACAGAAGATATGCTCAGTTCCATGACCAACACGCAGAAAACACTCAGTAATGGTATCTTGCTTGTGTCCATCTCATAAGTGCAGCTTTTTATCTTATTTGCATGTCTATCTTCCGTCTTTGACTGTTCCAGAAACAAGAACCACGTCTTACTCAATTTTACGTCTCTAGGAACTAGTATAGACCCAGAATTGGTATTCCATGAATAAAAGCAATAGTTGAAAAAAAAAAAAAAAGAATCAGGCAAACAATGTTACTAGGCAAGAAGTTATATGTTAAAAGGAAAGAAATTAAGATAAACATTTTATTTATGATGACATCTCATGCTCTAGGGCGTAGACGTAGAAGAGAACACTGTTAATAGAGGGTATGAGTAAATATTTTACATGTTTCTAAAAGTTTGACTTAAAAATCCTGATTAAGTAAATGTCCATTGATCTTGCCTCTCCCTTCATATTTGTGGCCATAGTGAGTGGTTTGGTATATTAGTCAATGTCAGTCTTTGTAATTATAGGTTTAAGAAGGATTTGTCATTAGTTTAGGAGTGATTTAAGCTGATCAGTGAATTGGAAAATACCTAGGAAAGAAAGTTAAAAGGATTCAGTACCAACGGATAGTAGAAGAAAAAAACTTCAGAGCAAATTGATATTATTAAGATGATAGAAAAACTGTGTGTGTGTGTGTGTGCGTGTGTGTACACACACAGAGAATAGTTTTTTAAAAAAATTTATTTATTATTATTATTATACTTTAAGTTCTAGGGTACATGTGCATAACGTGCAGGTTTGTTACATATGTATACTTGTGCCATGTTGCTGTGCTGCACCCATCAACTCGTCAGCACCCATCAACTTGTCATTTACATCAGGTATAACTCCCAATGCAATCCCTCCCCCCTCCCCCCTCCCCCCTCCCCATGATAGGCCCCGGTGTGTGATGTTCCCCTTCCCTAGTCCAAGTGATCTCATTGTTCAGTTCCCACCTATGAGTGAGAACATGCAGTGTTTGGTTTTCTGTTCTTGTGATAGTTTGCTAAGAATGATGGTTTCCAGCTGCATCCATGTCCCTACAAAGGACACAAACTCATCCTTTTTTATGGCTGCATAGTATTCCATGGTGTATATGTGCCACATTTTCTTAATCCAGTCTGTCACTGATGGACATTTGGGTTGATTCCAAGTCTTTGCTATTGTGAATAGTGCCGCAATAAACATACGTGTGCATGTGTCTTTATAGCAGCATGATTTATAATCCTTTGGGTATATACCCAGTAATGGGATGGCTGGGTCATATGGTACATCTAGTTCTAGATCTTGAGGAATCGCCATACTGCTTTCCATAATGGTTGAACTAGTTTACAATCCCACCAACAGTGTAAAAGTGTTCCTATTTCTCCACATCCTCTTCAGCACCTGTTGTTTCCTGACTTTTTAATGATTGCCATTCTAACTGGTGTGAGATGGTATCTCATTGTGGTTTTGATTTGCATTTCTCTGATGGCCAGTGATGATGAGCATTTTTTCATGTGTCTGTTGGCTGTATGAATGTCTTCTTTTGAGAAATGTCTGTTCATATCCTTTGCCCACTTTTTGATGGGGTTGTTTGTTTTTTTCTTGTAAATTTGTTTGAGTTCTTTGTAGGTTCTGGATATTAGCCCTTTGTCAGATGAGTAGATTGCAAAAATTTTCTCCCATTCTGTAGGTTGCCTGTTCACTCTGATGGTAGTTTCTTTTGCTGTGCAGAAGCTCTTTAGTTTAATGAGATCCCATTTGTCAATTTTGGCTTTTGCTGCCGTTGCTTTTGGTGTTTTAGACATGAAGTCTTTGCCCATGCCTATGTCCTGAATGGTACTACCTAGGTTTTCCTCTAGGATTTTTATGGTATTAGGTCTAACATTTAAGTCTCTAATCCATCTTGAATTAATTTTCGTACAAGGAGTAAGGAAAGGATCCAGTTTCAGCTTTCTACTTATGGCTAGCCAATTTTCCCAGCACCATTTATAAAATAGGGAATCCTTTCCCCATTTCTTGTTTCTCTCAGGTTTGTCAAAGATCAGATGGCTGTAGATGTGTGGTATTATTTCTGAGGACTCTGTTCTGTTCCATTGGTCTATATCTCTGTTTTGGTACCAGTACCAGGCTGTTTTGGTTACTGTAGCCTTGTAGTATAGTTTGAAGTCAGGTAGCGTGATGCCTCCAGCTTTGTTCTTTTGACTTAGGATTGTCTTGGAGATGCGGGCTCTTTTTTGGTTCCATATGAACTTTAAAGCAGTTTTTTTCCAATTCTGTGAAGAAACTCATTGGTAGTTTGATGGGGATGGCATTGAATCTATAAATAACCTTGGGCAGTATGGCCATTTTCACGATATTGATTCTTCCTATCCATGAGCATGGTATGTTCTTCCATTTGTTTGTGTCCTCTTGTATTTCACTGAGCAGTGGTTTGTAGTTCTCCTTGAAGAGGTCCTTTACATCCCTTGTAAGTTCTTCCATTTGTTTGTGTCCTCTTGTATTTCACTGAGCAGTGGTTTGTAGTTCTCCTTGAAGAGGTCCTTTACATCCCTTGTAAGTTGGATTCCTAGGTATTTTATTCTCTTTGAAGCAATTGTGAATGGAAGTTCATTCCTGATTTGGCTCTCTGTTTGTCTGTTACTGGTGTATACGAATGCTTGTGATTTTTGCACATTAATTTTGTATCCTGAGACTTTGCTGAAGTTGCTTATCAGCTTAAGGAGATTTTGGGCTGAGACAATGGGATTTTCTAAATATATAATCATGTCATCTGCAAAGAGGGACAATTTGACTTCTTCTTTTCCTAACTGAATACCCTTGATTTCTTTCTCTTGCCTGATTGCCCTAGCCAGAACTTCCAACACTATGTTGAATAGAGTGGTGAGAGAGGGCATCCCTGTCTTGTGCCAGTTTTTAAAGGGAATTTTTCCAATTTTTGCCCATTCAGTATGATATTGGCTGTGGGTTTGTCATAAATAGCTCTTATTATTTTGAGGTACGTTCCATCAATACCGAATTTATAGAGCGTTTTTAGCATGAAGGGCTGTTGAATTTTGTCAAAAGCCTTTTCTGCATCTATTGAGATAATCATGTGGTTCTTGTCTTTGGTTCTGTTTATATGCTGGATTATGTTTATTGATTTGCGAATGTTGAACCAGCCTTGCATCCCAGGGATGAAGCCCACTTGATCATGATGGATAAGCTTTTTGACGTGCTGCTGAATCCGGTTTGCCAATATTTTATTGAGGATTTTTGCATCGATGTTCATCAGGGATATTGGTCTAAAATTCTCTTTTTTTGTTGTGTCTCTGCCAGGCTTTGGTATCAGGATGATGTTGGCCTCATAAAATGAGTTAGGGAGGATTCCTTCTTTTTCTATTGATTGGAATAGTTTCAGAAGGAATGGTACCAGCTCCTCCTTGTACCTCTGGTAGAATTGAGCTGTGAATCCATCTGGTCCTGGACTTTTTTTGGTTGGTAGGCTATTAATTATTGCCTCAATTTCAGAGCCTGCTATTGGTCTATTCAGGGATTCAACTTCTTCCTGGTTTAGTCTTGGAAGAGTGTAAGTGTCCAGGAAATTATCCATTTCTTCTAGATTTTCTAGTTTATTTGCGTAGAGGTGTTTATAGTATTACACAGAGAATAGTTTTATACATCCTAAATTATGTTTGCATTGATTTGGGTATACAGTTACCTCAATTCTTTACCATAGACAAAGTGAGAGTACTCTGGTAGTTTGGGTCTCTAGATTTGCTAAAAGGGCTTTAGAATTGATATAAGGAATTTAAATTTAAATAAAAAAGGATCTTTTGAGAGCATCTTGAACTATGTAACCTTATTCCTAGGTTAGAGAGAAAGGCCTAGTGGTAGCCTCTACCTGAATCTATTTTTTTAAATATGACTTTTTGCTCTAAAAAATAATCCTGGTTAATGAATTTCTTTGGGAATTTTATGCAATTTTATGAATAGAAAAAACTACAAATGACTACCACAAATTTCCCAGGTTATTATTAGCAAAGGAAGACTATTATTAGCAAAACAAAGAATAACAATGGCTTGGAACAATTTTAGACCTTTTAAGATTAAGTAATAGCAAAACTTACTGTAATTATATTAAGATTGAATTTATCCAAAAGCTCAATAATAATTATCTCCCAACTTCTGATTGAGCTCTTTGGCCTCTTCTGACTGACAGCAGAGCTTGAAATGGAGAACTTTCCCTCCAGATGGTCACTCTGACATAGCATCTGCAGCCTCTGAAAACTGGGGTCATGCCCATTGCCCCAAATTTTGCTGAAAAGGAAGTGTTATTGGCTTGCAGCTAAACTGCATACTTCAGCTTTGTTTCTTTTTAATTTTGTTTTTCCTCTGAGTACAACATTATTTCCTTTGTTGGCCATAGTCCTGAATGACCAACGGGACGTGAAAGATGTTTTGTAAATGCTACCTAGGCTAGATCCAACATGGTTACTTCACTTTGCAATCAGTGTAACCAAGATCCTCTCAACACTCTCAGCCACTCCGTGGTGTTCCCAGATGTCCTGAAGGGAAGAGAGGAGAGAGCCACAGGCCAAGTTAACTGCAGAAAATGCATAGGTTCCAGATCATCGCTTTGTCAGAGGACTGTCATTCCAGGTCTCATGTTTGGGCTTTTGATAGAGTAGGAGAACAAAACTCATTGAATCATTAATTCATGCTTTGAAGCAGTGAGCACTGCATTCCTACTTTGTTCTAGACTTTGATCCAGTTGCTGGAGATACAAATGTATGCAAAGACATAGCCCCTTCTGAGAATGAGCAAAAGGGCAAATTGTGACAAACAGACATGTAAAAACGTATCTGTGGCATAGTGTGTTGTAGTAAGAGAGATACGTAACAGGGGCGCTCCCAGTCTTGCTTTATGAATGAAAAGATAACAATGGGGAAGCGGCCATTTTCACAGTCAGCCCTCTACTCTCTTCTCTGACAGTGGGCTCCTGTTCTGTTCTAGTCTAAAGTGTAATTCCTTATCCATTTGTCTATAATTTATTCATCACCCATCCATTCATTTAACAAACATTAAATACCTACCAAGTGCCAGGCACCTTCACAGGTTTCAGGAATATAAATATGAGTTCCTATTCTCAGAGATTCTGTAAGTAGATAAGCAGCAAAACCTTTAGAATCGAAAGTGACAAGTGCACTGTTAGGGATGTGTGCATACGAGAGGGCCTGGTGATTAAATCTTTAAAGGCTGCATGGAAAGCGATTGATCTGCTGAGGCTATTAGGTGGGGTTGAGAAGTCTGGACTTGTCCCATTTGCATAATGGAGACTCACTGGGTGAGTGACATAGGCAGGGAAGGCCATTTGAATCATTTTCAGTTGAATAATATACATAACATTTTCTGGTGCAGCATGTATGATCAGAGATAGAATTTCAAAATAGATGTTTTCCAAAAATGGTATGATATGGTGATAAGGTGTTTTATAGTTAGCAGAACCCATGTATGTTTCAGGTATTTTCATCTGTAATTACCTTGCAAGTCTTGGGGCAATTGTTAAGGAAAGATTTGTTTTTGTCATGACATACCAGCATTATAGATGTGGCTCACTGAGATAAACTCTCAAAAGGGGTACACCTGGCCTCTACCTTGTGAGGCAATGAGAGATTGGGGTAAGAATGGGCGTCTAAATGAGTGTTGGAGGCTCCTTGACCTGGCTTTCATTCTCAGACCTACCACCTAACTTGGGCAAGTTTCTTATACTTTCTAGTCTTTAGTTTTTATATTTGTAAAATTGAGAACAGAATAACACCTATCTCATAGGTTTATATTTAAGAATTAAATAAAATAATTCAGGTTACAATGGGTTTTTCAGTCGCAGTTGAAAATTTAAGTGCAAGTAGGAAGAGAACTTAAGAGAACTTAAGAAAAGGTTTTTGGTTTTATGTAAGAAGAAAGACAATTATATATATATATAAAAAATTAAATATATAAATAAAATATATATATATTTATTTTCCTAAGTGAGTCTCTGATTTGAAAGTCCACACTTCAAATACACAACCCTCTATTTTGTTCCATTGTTTGGTCTATCCATTCATTCATTCTTGATTTAATAAATGTAGATTTATAGCACATTTAATATTTGATAGAGCAAAGCCCCCTCAATAGTCTTATTTTGTGAATATTCTCACTCCCCTTACATATTTGGTTTCCCAGATGATCTTAGGATCATTTTGTCAGTTTGTGAAAAGTTTATCTAGGAATTTTGGTTGACAGTGGTTCACTTTACAGATTTAGGGGGAAGGGACAGCTTTTACTCTTGTTGTTTCGGAACATGGCACGCCAGTCCACATATTTTAATGTTTTTTCATAGTTTTCATCTTATAGGTCTTATACATATTTGTTGAATTTATTCATATGTATCATATATAAATGTGAGACATCTCATTTTGTATTGCATTTTCTGAGTGCATTTGATTTTTATTCTTGGTATGTAAGAAACCTACCAACTTTCTGCATTTACTTTGTAATTGATCACTTTATTGAATTTGCTTATTATTTTCAATAGTTTTTCAGTTAATTGTGTTTGGTTTTTGAGGAATGCACTGACAGTACTGCAAATAATGGGAAACTTGCTTTCTCATTTAGAGTATTAATGCTTCTTATTTTACTTTTTAGTTATTTTATTGTTCAACCTATTTGTACTGTTTGGGACTCTAATCAATGCTTATGTTTCACCATTAAGCAGGATACAAGGCATTGGATTTGTTTGTGTATATAGTATTAATTGTTTTGAATTTTTTTTTTTTTTTTTTTTGTGAGATGGAGTCTCGCTCTTCCCCCATGTTGGACTGCAGTGGCGCGACCTCGGCTCACTGCAAGCTTCGCCTCCCGAGTTCATGCCATTCTCCAGCCTCAGCCTCCCGAGTAGCTGGGACTACAGGCGCCCGCCATCACGCCCAGCTAATTTTTTGTATTTTTAGTAGAGACGGGGTTTCACATATTAGCCAGGATAGTCTCGACCTCCTGACTTCATCATCCACCCGCTTCGGCCTCCAATTGTTTTGAATTTTTAAAAAATCTGGATGTTATGCTTTTTTGAAATATCTCAAGAAGGTTACATGGTTTCCCTCTTTCATTTATTAATATGAAGAAATATATTGCTAGATTTCCTAATTTTGCATTAAAATACTCTCAGATTATATTGCTAATATTATATTTGACTTTTCATGGATATTTACCAATCCTGGAGTGTTTTTAAAAAAATTATCATGGACAAATTCTGATATTGGCACTACATCAGTGTCTTTAAAAGAATAGAGATGCATTCCTTCTTTCCTTCCTTATTCTCTGATGTGGCCTAAAGAGCATATGAGGTTTGATTTAGAAATAACTCACCCCTGAAACAATTTAACTCTGGCACTTTTTTGAGTAGTGGTTTCTTTCTGACAATTTCCCCAATTTTGATCTGTGGCGATAGGAGAAAATGAATTATTTTCAGCTTCTCTTATCAAAGGAAGTTGTCAATTATCACTCCAGCCATTAACTGAACCCTAGAATTGGCTTTTCTGGGAAGCTATTTCCTTTTCTTATAAGAAAACATCCAAGGGGCACCTACAGCCATGTCAGGTGCCTCTCAGAGCTGCGGGATGGCAACTTGGAGTACCAAATGGAGGGGCTTGGTTACTTTATTCCCTAGGACAAGACTTCACTGAGAAGAGAAAGCAAAGCAGAGGCTAGGGCTGGAGCCTCAAATCTCACCCCTCCTTTGCTCTCCCTGCTTCCTGCCTTTAGGAACCCTGTCGCTGGTTAGGTAAAATCTGCATAATTTGCCCAAATGTTTCCAAATGCCTCCTAAACATCTCCTAATGGAAACCTGACAGGCTGAAGCCTCACCTCTCCCCTTGCACTCCAAACCTGTATTCTGTGATCAATTAATGACAGTTCCACGTACTCAATTTCCCACATCAAGAACTTAAGCTTTGTCCAGGACTATTCCTTCTTTCTCACCTATCCCATTTGATTTGTTGACAAAGGCTGTGATTCCATCTTCTCAACATCTCTTGGATCTATTTCTTTCTTTCTCTACGGATGCTTTAGTTCAGATCCTTCAATCTGGTTGCCTTATTATTGCAACAGCCATGTCATCAGTGTCTGACTCTAGTCTTACTCTCCTGTGTACTCTCACTCCTCAAATCTTCCTCTACCTGTCTACCAGAATGAGCTTTTAAAAAAGGATTTTGATATTTATCAAAGTACTATATAGAGTTAAAAATATCAAATACAAGTCTACAGTCACTGGTCTGTATTTTTTAAAAATAAAAAAAAGCTTTGAAAACTGATTTTTTGGTACTTCTGGCACCAAAGCTCATTCTGGTGGCAAAACTTGACCTAAATTTAGTTTCATTGCAAAAATATTGCATTGAATGCAGCATGCTTCCCCACACCTTGATGGCACAAGTATGATAAGTATGTGCATGATATTCCCTCTTAGAAATCAGAAAATGTTAGAATTCTGAACTACATTTGGCTCTATGGATTCAAGATTGTGGATTGTGCGTGTGTAGTATGAATCCTCAGCCCTCATTCCACTCCCCAGGGGCAACTCTTTAAACCCTTTTAGCTTTTAAAAAGTATATTTCTTTCTTTATTTCAAATAGCATGTTTAGCTTCATATCTTGATTTCTAATTTCTAATAACACATTTTAGTGTGTTGACTTCCTATTATAATTTATGAAGATTTGGTCATCTTACATCTTTTCCAACTGTTTTAGTTTGCTGGGGATGCCATAACAAAGTACCATAGACTAGGTGGCTTAAACAACAGAAATTTATTTCCTTACAGTTCTAGAGGCTAGAAGTCCAATATCAATGTCTTAGCAGGGTTGGTTTCATTCTGAGGCCTTTCTCCTTGGCTTGTAGATGGCCATCTTCTTTTGATGTCGTCATATGGCTTTCTCCTATATGTGTCTTTGTTATAATCTCCTGTTTTTGTAAGGACAACAGTCACTGGATGAGGACCTACCATCATGGCTTCATTTAACCTTAATTATTAATTCCTCTTTCAAAACCCTATCTCCAAATAGTCACATTCTGAGGTTCTTAGGGTTAGGACTTCAATGTATGAATTTTGGACATGATTCAGCCCATGACACCAACTATGCCTCTCCTTATTTGGTTGTCTATGTGCTTATCAAAATTTTGGTTTATTCAGTAGTCAAAGCTTATATTCTTAGGGGTACAAATATTGTTCATTGCAGAATACAGTAGGGCATTATATTTCCTTATGTTTTTCCTAGAGTTAATAATTGTCCCTTTTCCCACTTACTAGCCTTTCTCTGTGCATATCTTTAATTATTTTTTCTCAAATGCTTCATCAGATCTGTCAGTGTATTGAGATGATTTTCCCAATAGTTGGAGGTATAAGAAGAACAACCAAAGAACAAGTATTGGTTCTATTTGTATGCTCCTCCTGAAATGGTCATTCTCTAAAACTGCTGCATAACTGTCATTCTTTTTTTGGATCCACTCTTTCTTGGGTTCCATGTTTTCCTTTTGCTTCATTTTTGACCTCATTTTTAAAAAGTACATTTGTGGTAGCTTTCTTAGAAAAGGCAAGGAATATAAGTTATTAGGTTCCTTGCATTAATGATTGCCCAGGCATAGAATTCCGGATTGAGAATAATTTCTCCTCAAATGTTTGCAGCGTAGTCCTCCTACGTCTTCTATGTTTCACTGTGGCCTTTGCAAATACCTGTTTATATTCTCTCTGAATGCTTTGGAATCTTCACTTTATCCTTGAGACTCTGACATTTTATGGTAACACCCTGTATAATGAATCCTTTTTCATTCATCATTGTAGGCTGTTGGTGGACCTTTCATTTGTTTGCTTATTTTTCAGTTCTGGTTATTTCTTCAATTATTTCTTTGACAATTTCTATTTTCTGTTTTCTCTTTCTGTAACTCCTATTATTCAAATGTTGGACCTTCTAGTATGATTCTTCAATTTTCTTTTCTCTTTTCTATCTTTGTTTTCATGTTCTGCCTTCAGAGAGATTTTTAAATGCGTATTGCTTAATCCCTCCAAAATATGTCTGTTTCCTCTAAGCACTTACTTTCTGTTGGTTTTGTTCTTTCTCATGTTGTGGGATTTTGTCAACATTTCTTGATCCTTGGGGGATGAGTATATAATTAAGAGTAAGACACTCAAGGGATGAAGGAACTGATTGAATGTTCAGGTAAACTGTTGGTTCCTTGTTGTGAGATGATATAAGATAGTGGCTTTATTGTAAGATAGTGAGGAACCCTGAAATGTCAGTAAGTATCTAGTGATCTTTTCCTTTGAGGCATTCAGTTTCTCAAAAATAGTATCCACCTCTTGCCTGGGGTTTAAAAGTGAGTAATTAGGGAAGGGTGTGTATGTGTGCTGGGGTGAGGGGGACTGGAAATGGAAAATAGTTCTCAGAATACAGGTTTTTGGTTTTTTCTTTTTTCAACTTATCCACCTGTTTGTAGCCATGTGTCACATTTCTGAGCCTCCTCCCTTCTTGAGATCTTGAATTCTGAAACCCTTGACTTTAATTCATTCAAAGACCAAACTCCCTTCTCCTTGAATGGGATAGAGGGCCAGAAGCAGAACTATATTATTTACAGACTTTTTTCCTCTGCAGATACCTTATCTGGTAGCTTCATTTGGACTGCCCACTCAATGACCAGTCCTGTAATGACTTCATTTTCTTAAATAATTTGTTGATATTCTGCTGATATCTCTCTTTCTTTTATGAGTCTGTATATTTAAAAATCTTTTACAAAGAAGTAACAGAAGGAAGAGGAGATGCACACATGTGATAAAGACTTTGGATTAAATTGGAGGTCCCAAAAGAAGAGTGATCTTTCTGGATGACACCAAACAGATAAATGGCATAATCAGATTTTCATTTTAGAATGTTAGCTTTGGTAGACCCTTAGGTAGACAGGCAACCCTCAGTCACCTCTCTGCTAACTGCTTTCTGATTTGCAAAAATTTGTTGAAATGTGTGTCTCCTTTAGTGGCTCTGTGCAGCTTTTAAAATAAAGTCCAAGCTTCTTTAATCATCAGCCCCTGCGTACACCTCTTCCCTTGTAGTAGTCTGTGCCCTTCTTTTGCTTACATGGTGTTCATTGGATGCCTCTCTTGCTTAACAAAATGTATTATTGGTTCTCCTCTATTGTCTCCTTACTTTTTTGTGAGCTTCATAAGGACTGAAATTAGCTTCTGTTTGACTTTTGATCCCTGGGTTAGTACCTGATGTATTAAAGGAGCTCAATAATGTTTGTTGAATAAATGATAACAAAGCTACTATAACCTTCCTTCTTCGGCTGGTCACCCCAGACGTAGGCCTTGAGATGAAGATTGGTAAGCAGATTATT
This sequence comes from Macaca nemestrina, assembly GCF_043159975.1. Taxonomy (NCBI): domain Eukaryota; kingdom Metazoa; phylum Chordata; class Mammalia; order Primates; family Cercopithecidae; genus Macaca; species Macaca nemestrina. The sequence goes on from NC_092126.1 coordinate 104,084,528, forward strand.
TGTTAAGAAACTGCTTCCAGTAGAACTAGTGTGGGAATGGGAAAGAAAGACAGGGAAGGGAGGGAAGTTAGCAAGGGGTGTAATGTTAGGCAAAGACAGTAGCTACAGCCTAATCCTATAGGGGAACTCTGAAGTGTAAATTATCCCTCAGGGTTTGTCCAAACTTAAGGCAAAGGAGCTAATTTTACATAGTCCAGCACTGTCAGTCACTGGCTAAGGTCTGATCTGGGATAGAGTAACCAACCACCTTAGTTGGTCCAGGACTATCCTGGCTTTAGGACTGAAAGTCCCATGGCCCAGGAAACCCCTCAGTCTGGGGGCAAGCCTGGACATGTCGTAACTTAAATACTTCCAGCTGTCTTTGCTTGTGGGAAAAATGGTATCAGGAGCCCAAGGAAAGTCCTTGGAAGACAGAAACAGCTGCAGTCATTAGATGCTGTGGTGGGAAGAATAATGGCTCTGAAACCAGTCCACATCTAATCCCGGGAACCTGTGCATTATCTTAATGGATAGCTTGAGTCCAGGAGTTCAAGACCAGCCTGGGCAACATAGTGAAATACCATATCTACAAAAAGTACAAAAAATTAGCTGGGTGTGGTTGTGCACACTTGTAGTCCCAGCTACCTCGGAGGCTGAGGTGGGAGGATCACCTGAGCTGGGGAGGTTGAGGCTGCAGTGAGCTGTGATCGTGCCACTGCATTACAGTTTGGGTGACAGAGTGGAACTCTGTCTCAAAAAAAAAAAAAAAAAACAGAAACAAAAACAAAAAAATCTTGCAGATGCGATTAAATTAAGAATCTTGAGACAGAGAGATTATCTTGGGTTATCCAGAGGGTTCAATGCAATCACAAAAAAAGTCATTATATGTGAAAAAGGGAGGTGGTGTGAGAAGATGATATGATGACAGAAGCAGAGGTCAGAGAGATTTGATTGCTGGCTTTGAAGATGGAAAGGGACTGTAGGCAGCCTCTAGAAACTGGAGAGGACAAGGAAATGGCTTCTCTCCTAGATTCTCTAGAAGGAATGTAGCCCTGCCAACACCTTGATTTTAGCCCCATGGGACCCATTTGGGACTTCTGATTTCCAGAACTGTTAGATAATAAGTTTATGCTATTTTAAAGCACTAAGAAGGTGGTGGCCGAGTGCGGTGGCTCACGTCTGTAATCCCAGAACTTTGAGAGACCAAGGCGGGTGGATCACCTGAGGTCAGGAGTTCAAGACCAGCCTGGCCAACATGGTGAAACCCTGTCTCTATTGAAAATACAAAAATTAGCCAGGTATGGTTGTGGGTGCCTGTAGTCCCAGCTACTCAGGAGACTGAGGCATGAGGAGCACTTGAACCTGAGAGGCAGAAGTTGCAGTGAGCTGAGATCATGCCACTGCACTCCAGCCTGGGAGACAGAGTGAGACTCTGTCTCAAAAAAAAAAAAAAAAAAAAGAAAAGAAAAAGAAGGTGGCAATTTGTTACAGAAGCAATAGGACAAATACAAAGGCAAAGGCTCATTGAAGCTGGGGGAGATGAACAGAGAATCAGTAAAAGGGATCTGTGGGGGATCTGGGCAGTACCCCAACAATACTTGTTCCCTCCAAATCAGAAAACTCCATCAGAGAGACAAAGCTTTCAATATTGACTACTGATTTAAAGTTTTGGCTCTCTGATGGAGTTTTCTGATTTGGAAGATCAGAAGTTGACCATCAAACTAGGGAACTATAGTACAGAGATTAAGCCATGGGATCTGGAGTTTGATGCCCATTGAGTAAGTCTTGACTTTCAGCATTTTTAAGCTCTGTGAACTTGGCATGTTACTAAAGCCTCTCTGAACCTTAGTGCTTCATTTGTAAAACTGAGATAATAACAAAACTCAAAAGGTATTCTAAAGATTAAATGAATATGCTTGTAAAGTGCCTGGCATACAGTAAAATCTCAATGCAGATATTACTGGTAGCACAGCCTCTCTGAACCTTAGTGCTTCATTTGTAAAACTGAGATAATAACAACACTCAAAAGGTATTCCAAGGATTAAATGAATATGCTTGTAAAGTGCCTGGCATACAGTAAAATCTCAATGCAGATATTACTGGTAGCACAGTGGGATCCCGTCTCTATTTAAATGTTACATTCTAAAGATAGTATAAGGTAAAAATCAAGATTGGTGAATATTAGGGATTAAAATCACTTAACTTGCTCAGAAGGTACAGTATACAGAGGTTAGTGTTCACAACCTTGTAAATATGTACATATGAGGGTTTACTCCTCACCACAATAGAAACTTTATAATACTGAGTCCAAGTGCAAAACACTGTTACAGTATTTTCAATTACCTAGAAGAGGGAGGGAGTTGTTGAACCGTGCAATGGTCTACTCTTTAGCATTTGTTTCAATTCATGGTTTATTTAAAGGGTGACTTTCACCTTCATTTGAATTTGCTCTTTTTCTGAGATCTTTGTTAAGCCCAGCAAAGTCACCCATTGTACCTGTGCCTGCCTTCTCTTCCCAAGGTTACCTGGGGGTATTTTCCCAGCCTTTTGATATGCTAAGCAGTCATAATTGGAGAGAGTTTAATAAACAACCATTAAGTTGCTCTTAGACGTGTTCAAATTGGTCTAACCAGCAACTATCTAATAATTAATGAAGATCAGCTGTAACTATAAAGCCATTTAGTGACCCAGATCAGTTTCTGCCAGATCCAGAAATAGCCCTACAGACCCCCTTCTGTTATCAAGGTGGCAGCTATCAAGGTGGGTGATTACCTGGGGTCTTTTATTCATTTCCATTAGAGAGCAGGGGCTGAAACTCAAGTCAGCTGATGTGAAATCTTCTAAACAGCTCTTCAAGGAGGTCAAAGCCATTGATTACATTAGGGGGTGGGACTCATCTAGAGGTCGGGTATCTGGTCAGCTCTGTCCTCCCCCTCTCCCTAACCCAGGTCACACATGTAGAGCTGTTGGACATCCTAGCAGGGCTTTCTTCTATATTTCAGGGATGCTGCTGGTTTGAGCTGACTCTTTTAAAATTTGGAGCGTTCTCCCCGGGGTGAAATGGTGAGAGAGAAGGGGAGGAAGCCAGGGGGAGGGGAAGGAAGTCCTTGGCTGAGCTGCCTGGTGCTTGGTGAGGAAGGGAGTGGGTGTGGGTGAGCTTGCTTCACTCTGAGGCCCTGCCAGCTCCTGGAAACGCTGCTGCTCTTTCTGAAAACCCTCCCTGAGGACAACCAGTGAAAACAACAAAAAACATCAATCAAACCTTATGGGGTTATTTTAAGGGCAAAGAGAAAGTAGATGGAAAAGGGGGTGGGCAGGAGTGGGAACTCGACCCACCTCCTCCCATCCCTGCTCCCAGAGCCTCAGTTTACAGCTCTTTACTCCCTCCCCACAACTTCCCATTCCCATCTGCATCCACTGCGCTGGAACCTGGCTCACCCGCCTCGTTCTCCAGATGAACTGCCCTGTCTGTGCCTTGTCTTAGGCGGGGCCTTTGGGGATTGAGCTGTGTTTCTTTTCACTGTGTGTTTAAATTGGCAGATGCAGGCACATCTCATTCCAAGTCAAACTACCACCTTTCAGAAAGGAGGGCTGGGCCTGGAATCCATGGCTTGGGAAGGGCCCTGAGTACAACCACTGACCGTTGGAAGTGAATATTGTCCTTCCCCACCACCCGTCCCAGGCCTGCCACTGGTCATGACCAGGAAAGGAAGAAACAGGCATTTGGGGCTGAAGGTCACCCTGCAGCTGACCTATCAGAGGAGCCTGGAGGTTCTGTGGGCAGTAAGAATGGGGTCAGCTTCCCGGCCAGAAGTTCAAGTAGCCCCAGGGAGTCATCCGTTGCTTTAGACAAATAAGTGGTTGTTGGCCATGCTGATGCCACTTGGGCACATACCTGAGTGTGCAGAGCCAGCTTAAGAATGAGGTCTTGTTTCCCAAGAACCAACCCTCTTACCGGAAATGTCTGGAAAGACAATGAGTGCATTCAGGAAGCTTCTTTTCCCTTTTCCCATGGTTCCCTGCAGCTGTCTTGGGATCTGTTGCACCCATGGAGAGAAGCTGCTCACCAAGGACTGGAGAGGCCAGCCTGCAGACCAGAGAGGCAGAGAGACCTCCAGACTGTTTCTCATTTGAAAATTGTTTCCAGGGGGTGAGGTCCCTTGTCCACTCCACCAGTGTCAATGACTCTCTGATAGGTCAGAGTAGAGGTCTAGATGCCAGCCCCACCACCTGCTGGCTGTGTGACTTGGGGAAAGGACCTAGCCTCTCTGTGCCACAGTTTCCTCACCTATGAAATGGGGATATTGCCTACCACATAAGTGTGAGGGTCAGACGTGGTAACTGTTGGAAAGTGTTGACTTGGCTGATATTTTAGTCATCCCTTGTTCCAATGTCACAGAATTTTCACATTCTCTCTTTAGCTTCATAATAGTCTCATGAGGTAGGAAGGGGAAGGGTGGTGTAAAAGTAATTACATTTTGTTTTAAAGTTTGAAGGGCTTTGCCAATGGAAATGATGATATTGGCAGCTCACATCTGGCACAGAGAAAATGACCCCAGCAGTTTTTGTGCCCATGTTGGGTATGTTTTCTATGTTTCTGGTAATCTTATGATGAAACAGAAAACTCCAGAATAGGCAGATAAGGTTGTACATCTTCCAAGACCCTCCAGGGCCAACAAGGATGAGTGATCTGGTGTAGGGCAAAGAAGTCCTTTCTACCAGTGCTGTCTAGTAGACAGATAATATAAGACACTATAAAAGATAATATGAAGACACTATAAAGACAACATAATTAAAATAATATAATTTTAGTTTTAAATTTTCTCGCAGAATTTTAATTTTAAATTTTTTTGTAGAAATGTCAAACAAATTTCTCAAAGGGCAAAATTAATTTTTATAATATATATTTTTAATTCCATTATATTAAAAGTATTACCATTTCAATATGTAACCAATATAAAAATTATTAGATACTTTATATTATTTTTTCATACCAAGTCTTTGAACTCCTGTGTGTATTTCACACTTACAGAACACCTCAATTCCAATGCTAAAAAATAATCATTGGAAATTCTTACTTGTATTTCAGCTTCACAAACTTTATAGTTGCCAGAATAGATTCATATACTCAAGTGGTTCCACATATACTTAAAAGTTTTACAGTAATGGAATCACATATCAGATTTTAAATATATATTTACATTAATTAAAGTTAATAGGATTTGAACTTCAGTTCCTCAGTCACTCTAGTGACATTTCAAGTGCTTAATAAGGACAGTACAGGAGAAGTATCAGTTAGGCTGTTTTTTTGTTCACTTGTATTTCAATACTTAGAATTATCTTCAATAACTGTTTCTTTGCAGGAATGTTTTTAGTATTCATCTAAAACTAGCCAGTATACTCAGTCTATCTACTTAACTGGTAAAACTGCAAGGCAGTGTGAATAACGGAGTTCTACTGTCAGCCTCTGCGCACTGTGAACGAGTCAAGCCACAGAGCCCAAGTGACATGTGGCTGACATAGTGACTGAGGGAGACCTCCAGTGTCAATTCATATATTAAATAAAGTATTAATTTATGTCCTTTTTTGATACACAGAAGTGGATGATCTAACATTCTTTCCCCATACACCTATGGATCACCTTTGTACACCATGCTTGAAAGATCATGCTTGGAACCCTACCGCTGTGGTTGCTTCAACCTTTCTCTGAGCTGGAGCTTTAGTCCTAGACTTTCAGGGAATAAGTAGTATCTATTCTGGGTGTTTTTCCTTCTGACCTCCTCTATTCCTCCCAGAGTTGCTTGGTTGTTTTTTTAAGCACTATGTAATACATTCATTTATCGGGTTTTGTCTTCAGATTTTTTTTTTTTTTTTTTTTTTAAGACACAGAGTCTTGTTCTGTATCCCAGGCTGGAGTGCAGTGGTGTGATCATAGCTCACTGCAGCCTTGAACTCCTGGGCTCAAGGGATCCTCCTGCCTCAGCCTCCAAAGTAGCTGGGACTACAGGCGAACACCACCAAGCCTGGCTAATTTTAATTTTTTTGTAGAGATGGGGTCTAGTTATGCTGCTCAGGCTGGCCTTGAATTCTTGGCCTCAAACTGTCTTCCCAGCTTGGCTTCCCAAAGTGTTGGGACGACAGGTGTGAGCCATCATGACTGGCCTGACTTTTTATTAACTGTCATCTACAACAAAAGCAAAGAAAAACAAAAAAATATTCCCAACAGAAGTCCCCAAAAGATGGCTCAGTTTTCACTTTAGAATCTGACCTAATTTTGTTCTTCGAGGATAAATTGTACAGTAGTTTTTCCCTGTCACTCAGATTTGCCTAAATACTTTGGCACTCAAATAGGACACCATCATGGGAACTTGTACTTATGTTTCCAGTATTTGTAGTGTTCTTTGTGAGTTCCTACAACCCCCATATTTTCAGGAGTAGAAGTTCCCTCCTATTTACGCATGGACTATTTGTTATTGTATCTGTTCAGAGTTCAGTGCTTTGGCAGGGCTGGCCTCCCTGTGTCTTTGCTTAGCAGCATCATCCTGGCTTGGTTCTGGGTGGTCCATTTCTTCTCCAGATTCTCTAAGGGTCCCTCCTCACTCCCACCACTTTTATTTTTCTTTCTTTAGCTATTTTGCTGCTTAAGTCATCTGAGGTGGAACTTTTGGAGTCCGTGGCTTTTTGTGGTATTTTAACACTTATGACCTAAGGCAGGAGGAGCTGCATTTTCGGCTCTTTTCTTCTCTCCCGCTTCCCTCTTGAGGACCCAGATAAAATTCTTTGAGGGAAAGGATTCTTGGCAAACTGTCAGAACTTTCTTCTTCCTTTTTGTCTCTAATTGTGTAAACAGAACATTCCAGAGCCCTGCGATGTTATTTTCCACAAATGCCTTATGAGGAATACATTTTGCTGGAGGAAATCTAGAACATTCCTATCCAAGCTCACCTGGGCTTCCAGCATATGGGTGACTTTAGCTTGGCTGCATTGGGCCCTGCTCAGAGGCTGAGGCCTGTCTTGCAAATTAAATGGCCTAGGTCTTATTTCCAGATTCCATAATCAGCTTTATTCCACAAACCTCTAACATTGTTTTATAAGCCAAGAGGTAACTTCTTATTGCTTCTGCTTATTTACTCTTTTTAGTTCCTCAATTTAAAATATAATTATTTCTGTAGCTTCAGTTCCAGCTTTATCTTCCCAGGCAAGAAACTCCCAGCTGGGAATGGTTGAGCCCCACTCGGCTTTTTAAGAAATTCTCTTTTATAAACACTGGTCCAGGGCCAGGATTTGCACAAATCTTTATGCATAAAGACTCCTCTCTGGCTGAGCAGATGACTCTAGGATTCCCATCATCTTCCCTACTCGGCCCACCTCTGGTAGTCCTATTGCCAAGAGGCAGAGCAGGGGCAGGGCAGGAGGGTGGCAGTGGAGCCAGGGCAAGGGAATAGCGCATCCGGATTTCCACCAACCATGCATCAATCTCCCGTCTGCTTTGTAAAAGGTTTTCTAAGGTTAATTATTCGTATTTTAAAATAGTCATCTTTTTATTTATAAATAAAGGCTATTGCTGCTTTTTGTGATTTCCATAGCAGCCTGTAGCCCACCCACAACAGAAACTGGAGGTGGATCAAGCAAAAGAATAAGTGAACATTTATCTATTCATTTAGCAAATGTTGATCTAGAGGACATGCATGATCTATAATACATATATATAGCAAGATATACTGTGCATACTCACCATATGTAATATATATACTGTGCATACAATACATATACTGTGCACACACACCATATATAATTGCATATATTATAATATATTATAATTGCACATATTATAATATATGCAATTATATATGGTGTGTGTGTACAGTATATCTTACTAATCTGTATGTATATATGTGCATATATACAGTGTGTATTTATAGTGTGTATGTACATACAGTGTGTATATATATAAAAAAGGATTATCACAATGTATTCTACAAGTCAGTGTGGTGTTACACTTAAGAAAAATAGCATTTGGATAGGAACAGGAAAATCACAGAAGAAACATGAACAGCAAATAAAAGGGTAAAAAAATTCAGCTCCACCAATGCACTGTGGATTAAGGCGCTGCCTCAGTTCCAAATCCGCTCTGTTCTTTTCTATTGTGATGCTGGGGCTGTGACTCTGAAAACTGCATTTCTCCTGTGCTAGCTGGCTCTCAATTAGGTTCAGCCAGAAGGATTGGAAGGTAGAGGAAGGGAGAAGAGATCTGCCCTTTCTTCTGCACTTCCTGTTTCTCCCATGTCACCAAGAAACAACAACATTGGCTCCTTTCCCTAGATGCTTTCCACATTCTGTCAGCTAACCTTGTCGCATCCCTTAGCAGTATCTGACATGTTAGGCAAGGGCTCCTTTTCTGCATTGGAAGTCCTAGCATTGAAGGCCTCTTCTCCAAGCTCCTGAGCTGTCCAACCATCCAGTCAATGAACCCTGTTCTGTAGTCTAAACCCTGGCTCTCAAAGCTTCTAGCTTCCCAGAACCACAAACTTTCCCTTTTGTTTCCCCAGCCTTTAGGGTGAACATGCTTCCTGCAATTGCTACCTTTACCTTACCTCTGACTTTCCTAGGCCTCCAGCATCTACTTACCCAATTACCTACATCAAATTCTTTCTGATAAGATAACTAGTATGGCTTCTGTTTCCCCGACTAAACAATGGTTAATATAACAACTACTGTAAGAAAACAAAACAACAACAACAAAAAAACCCAAACCCTAAAACAACATTGATATCTATATATCCATGTTCTCAACACATGCATGGTTGTCAATACCTGAGTTTTGGAAGGCTTATGGCCTCATCCTGTAGGCTGGGGATCTCTTTTAATTTCAGAGATGTAGCCTTGGAGTCTGCAGGATTCTGCACATTGCAGAACACATGGTTCTGCCTCCACCTCTGCCCCGAGAGTCCTCATCTCTGGTCACTGACCCTATGCCTAGATGGGCCTTTCCCTGCAGTTGTGCCAAACTATTTGCACTCCCCTCACTGGAAAGCAACAGAGATTTCACAAACCTTGTCAGCTCCTATGAAAGCAATTTTCAGTGGGACTATGAGGATTGTCCCTCTTCTAGATAGGTGGTCCTACAGTTGGAGCTGTTTAACCCTGTCATTTAGTGTTCAGGTGGTGACTTGAAGTCTCACTGTCCTGACTAATACTGACATTTCCAGGACTTAGGGTTCTCAGGGAACATCACATCCATGTGGCAATTGTCGCAGGTCTCCTAATATGGTATAGAACTTTGGCAAGGTGTGAAGCACTTGTTCATTTTATTCTTTGGGATAATCCTATTCGGTAGGTACAGTCATGCATCATGTAACAACAAAAGTATTTTCTGAGAAATGCATTTTTAAGCAGTTTCATTGTTGTGTGAACCTCATAAGGGTTTACTTACACAGACCTAAATGGTACAGCCTACTACACACTTAGGCTATATGATATAGCCTCTTATTCCTAGGCTACAAATCTTTACAGCGTGGTGCTGTACCCAATACTATAGATCATTGTAACACAATAGGAAGTATTTGTATATTAAAGCATATCTAAACATAGAAATGTACAGTAAAAATATGGTATTATAATTTATGGAAACACCTTTTATATGCAGTCTATCATTGATTGAAACAGTTATATAGCACATGGCTGTATTATCTTTATGAAATATGTGGGGTCTGGGACATGGGTTGAGTTGCTTGCCTGAAGCCAGGCTAGATGGTGCGTACTTTCAATAAATAATAATCAACATTACTATTATTTCTATAGAATTGCATCAGAGAAGGCAGGTCCCATCCTACTTCTGTGAAATGGGAAGCCCTGCTCCAGTCTAGTAGGCTTGTAGACTACCACCTTCCTACTGCAACTGTATAAAGGTAAAAATAGTGAAGGATCAGGGGAATGAGAGCTTGAGCCAGGTCCTGGGGCCAGGCTGTTACTAGATTTTCTACCCTTGACAACTACAATAGAGTGCATTTTATATTGTGTTTAATTTTCAAGGGAGTTCTTTGAAAAAAATAATGTGTTTTAAAACAGGTCCTTTTTTCAGGTAAAAATGAAGAAAACTGGGATGAGGTAGATATGTAATGCAATGGACATGGAACTGTGAGACCTTAGAAGCCAAGTTATCTGAGGCAAGGAATCTTTCAATGGGATGGCTCTGAGGCTGGTTTTGTGGCTCTCCTGACAAGCTGAGCTTTAACCAACTATAAATATTCTCTTTAGGGACATCTTTCAGTCACTGGGACCTTAGATTATCCTGATCCCAGTTGAACTTTTGAGAGTTTCCTAGTTTACTACCTCTGAGGTCATCTCCCAATTTTGGCTTAGAAACTGGAAGTCATCAACTCTGACTATCTCCCTACAATCTTCAACATTCAAGGAATTCCTAATTTCCAACATCCTTTTCTTAACATAGAAATTCACCTTAAAGAAGATGTTCTATTTCTTTTTTTTTCCCCAAGCCAAGCTGTTTCCAGCTTTATTAAAGATACTTTCCATAAACAATCATGGTATTTCAGGCAGGATGTGGGCAGACAATCATTAACAGTATACAACAAATTTTAAACTCCCTCCTTCAATTGACTACCAAAAATCCAGAAGCCACTATAAAACCCAATGAAGTCTTCATCTGATGCTCTGAAAAGGGAAAGTTTAGAGTGATGGTTGACATTTCACATTTAGCATGTTGTTTAACAACTTTTCACAAGCCGACCATGAGTTTCAGGAAGTGAAATGAAAATGGCAGAATTTGTCTGAAAATCCACAATCTAGAAATGGAACCACTGTTCTCTTGACAGATGCCATCTCAGTGGCATCACTGGAAAGTCCAGATTGCCTGACACACTGGTAACCAATGACTGGGGATCAGGTCCCAACAGATGTCTGGGCTTAAGGGAGTTAAGTCTATGCTGAAGGATGGAAAGGGAGAATGGGGACATAAAAAAATTTTGTTTCTAAATACCACAAGGCTTTTGCCCCAAGGTGACCATCTGTGGCAAAGTCAGGGAATCCCTCCTCCTGGGAGCCAAGAGGAAGTCTTTCAAAACTAGAAGGGAAAGGTGTTTTCCCCACATCAGTCCAGCTTCGGGGACATTCTATTAGTGACATATGCCCCTTCCCCCTAAAACAACAATGAAGTGTTCCGTGTGCTAATAGCATAGCTTTAAAAAAAAAGTAAAACAAAATTCTGCATTTTTATAAAACGTGATAAAAATATCATTTCAAGCTGTGCAGTCACCAAAAGTACACAGTTATCAAAAATGCACACACTTCACTTGGCCTCTCCAGCACCTTCAGCTTTCTGTGCCCCGTCTGTTTTGGCATCTCCATTTTCTGCAGGGTTATTCCCCTCCTTGCCAGCATCAGCTTTTCCCTTTTTCCCTTTAGGTACCTTCTCTCCGTTCTTTGCAGGGGCCTTTTTAGGCTTGGGCTCTGGCTTTGGAGGAGCAGGTTTAGCAGACAACCTCACAGATCTTCTCTGTGGTTCCTCCTTCACCTTGGCTTTATCTCCTTTAGCATCCCCTTCAGCCTTTCTATCGGGCATGGTGGTGGTGGTGACGGTGGTGGGATGTAGGCACTGGGTGCGGGATGCAGCAGCACACTTGCTTTCATTGTCTGGGAATCATTCTCGCCTCCTCTTCTTCTGAAGATGCTCTCTTTCTTTGGTGAGATTCTTCCCTTTAGCTCTTCTGTTCTGTGCCTCAGATGGCATTGCTATTCTGTGGCTAAAGTCTCATAGGGTATAACATCCACCCTCATCACTTGGTAAGATGACCAACTCATCCCAGTTTATCCAGGACTTTCCTGGTTTTAACAATAAAAAAGCTTGTCTCCCAGGGAATCCCTCTGTCCTAGACAAGCCAAGATGGTACTATGATTTGAATATATATCTTCTGTCCAAAGTTTACATTGAAATTTAATGTGGAAATAATCGAGAGGTAAGGCCTTTAAGAGGTGATTGGACCTAAAGGTCTCTTCCCTCTTGAATGGATTAACCCATTCATGGATTACTGAATTAGTAAGTTATCATCGGAGTGGGGCTGGTGGCTCTATAAGATGAGGAAGAGAGAACTAATCTAGCACATTCATCCCCCTCACCATGAGATGCCCTGCACAGCCCCAGGGCTCTTCAGACAGTCCCCACCAGCAAGGTTTTCACCACTTGTTTTCCCTTGACCTTGAACTGTCCAGGCTCCAGGGCTGGAAGAAATATTTTTTCTTATAAATTACCTAGTTTCTGGTATTACGTTATAAGCAACAGACAATGTAGTAAGACAGAAAATTCATACCAAGAAGTGGGGTTGTTGCTGATAACAAATATCTGAAAATGTGGAAGTGGCTTTGGAACTAAGTAATGAGCAGAGGCTGGAAGAATTTGCAGGAGCAGGCTAGAAAAAGCCTAGATTCTTGTGAGGGCTTAGAAGACAAGAAGACTAGGGTAAGTCTGGACCTCCTTAGGGATTGGTTAAGTGGTCCTGACCAGAATGCTGATAGAAATATAGACAGTAAAGGTCATTCTTATGAGGTTTCAGAAGAACTGAGAAACAAGGTATTAGAAACTGGTGTAAAGGCCATCTTTATTATAAACTAGCAAAGAACTTGTGGGCTTTGTGTTCATGACCTAGGGCTTTATGGAATGCAGAACTTAAGAGCAATTCATTAGAATGTCTGTGGAAGAAATATCTAAGCAGCAAAGCATTCAGGTTGCTGGCTGGTTGCTTTTAACCCCTCAAATTAAACTGTGAGAAGGAAAAAAATGACTTAAAGATGGAATTTATAATCAAAAGCAAGCAAAATGGAAAGATGTGGAAAACTCTCAGCCTGGCCATGTGAAGAGTAAAAAAGTGTTTGGGAGAGAAAACCAAGGGTGTGGCCCAGCAACTTTTTGCTAAGGTGATTAGTACAGAGAGAAGAGATCATCAAAAGAATGGAAGAAGGACTTCAAAGGCATTTCAGAGATTTTTAAGGCTGCCGCTATCATCACAGGCCCAGCAGCCTAGGAGGCCAGAGTGGTCTGGGGGGTCAGACCCAAGGATGCCCTCCACAGACTGGCCTCTCAGGATCCCCTTGGGTCTCTGTTCCCTACACTCCAGCACAGTGCTCCTCAGCTACCCCAGTGGTGGCTCAAAGTGTCCCCACTGTTCTGGAAGGTACAAGTTATAAACCTTGGTGGCATCTACATGGTGTTGATTCTGCAGGTCCATAGAATGCAAAACTATGGAGATATGGCAGCTTTCACCTAGATTTCAAAGACTGTTGCTGAAAGCCTGGGAGGCCAGGCAGAGACTTGTCACAGGGACATAGCTACTGCAGAGATCCCCGACTAGAACAATGCCTAGTGGAGACGTGGGGTGGGAGCTGTCAAAGAGCATCACCACTAGGGCACTGCTTAGTGGAGCTGTGGGGGCCAGACCATCACTGATACCTCAGAACTGTGGAGTCATCGGTAGCATACAACACCTGCCTGGGAAAGTTTCAGGCACAAAATTCCAACCCATATGAGCAGCCACATAGGCTACACCCAGCAAAGCCGTGGGGTTGTGGCTGCTAAGACCTATGGGGGACCATATCAGGGCCCTCTAGACTTCCACACTCATAGATAAGAGACTAGATCAGGGAGAAGACTATTCAGGGTGATGATCTCATTTAACTGGACTCCTTGGTGAGCTTGGCTTTGGAGTTCTCTCTTTATACATGTGTGCCTGAGGAGGGAAAGATGGATGGGGGAGAGGCCAAAACTGGGCATTTCTCCACCTAAATGCTTATGGATTCAAGGACATTGAGAGGCAGACCAGGCCTCTGCTGCATATGTAACCATGGAATGTGGGCATCTAGGACCCAAAGAGCTCCTGAACAAGGAAGGAGATCCAAGAGATATTCAGGTAATGTTTACAACTCACAGAGAGTGCCCAATTTCTGGTTTCTAAGCCATATGGGACTTCCCAGGAGGGGCCAGTGTAAAGTAGTCAGCAAGCCCTGAATAAGTCACAACAATCCTGATTGGTCTGCCCCGATTTCTTGTCCCAAACCTTTCTAGGACATTTTCCAGTTGCCTCTGATCTTCCTTGGGTTGATTAGTAAGCCATTTCCTGAGTGATTCACATGCCACTTTCAGTCTCCTTCTCAGTCAGTGCCCAGACTCTTCACTGGGTAGGTTTTAAAAATAATAATAAACTTTTGAAGAGCAGTTTTAAGTTCATAGCAAAATTAAACAGGATGTACAGAGGGTTCCCATATACTTCTGTCCCTACACATGGACAGCCTCCCCAACTATCAACATCCTGCACCACAGTGGTACATTTGTTAAAATTGCTGAATATACCCTTACACCTCATTATCTCCCGAAGTCCATAGTTTTCATTAGGATTCACTGTTGGTGTTGTACATTCTATAGGTTTGAACAAACATACAATCACATGGATCCACAATTGTAGTATCATATGGAATAGTTTCACTGTCCTAAAAATCCTCTACATTTTGCCTATTCATCCCTTCCTCCCCTCTAACACCTGGCAACCACTCATCTCTTTACTGTCTCCATGGTTGCCTTTTCCAGAATGTCATATAGTTGGAGTCATACAATATGTAGACTTTTCAGGTTGGCTTCTTTCACTAGTGATAATGCATTTAAATTTCCTCCATGTCTTTTCATGGCTTGATAGCTCATTTCTTTTTAACACTTAATAATATTCCATTGTTCAGATGTACCACAGTTTATTGATCCAGTCACCTACTGAAGGACATCTTGGTTGCTTCTAAGTTCTGGTAATTATTAATAAAGCTGCTGTAAACATCTATTTGTAAGTTTTTTTGTGGACATAAGTTTTCAACTCTTTTGGATATATACCAAGGAGCATGATTAATGGATTCTATGATAAGAGCATGTTTAGTTTTGTAAGAATCTATCAAACTGTCTTCCAAAGTAGCTGTCCCATTTTGCATTCCCATCAGCAATGAATGAGAGTTCCTGTTGCTCCACGTCTTCACCAGCATCTGGTTCTGTAGGTATTTTAGATTTTGGCCGTTCTAATAGATGTATAGTGACATTTCACTGTTGTTTTAATTTGCAATTCCCTAGTGACATGATACTGAACATATTTTCATATGCTTACTTGCCATCTGTATGTCTTCTTTGGTTAGATGTCTGTTCAGGACTTTGGCCCATATTTTAATTGGGTTGTTCACTTTCTTTACTTATGTTTTAAGAGTTATTTGTTTCATGTAACAGTCCTTTATCAGATGTGCCTTTTGCAGATGTTTTCTCCCAGTCTATGACTCATTTTTTGATCCTCTTGATATTGTATTATACAACGTAGAAGTTTTTAATTTTAATGAAGTCCAGCTTTTTAATTCTTTCTTTCACACATCATTCCTTTGTTGCTGTATCTAAAAAGTCATTGCCAAACCAATGATCACCTAAATTTTCTCCTATGTTATCTTCTCAGGGTTTTG
Organism: Macaca nemestrina; assembly: GCF_043159975.1. Classification (NCBI taxonomy): domain Eukaryota; kingdom Metazoa; phylum Chordata; class Mammalia; order Primates; family Cercopithecidae; genus Macaca; species Macaca nemestrina. The sequence goes on from NC_092126.1 coordinate 104,099,993, forward strand.
TGGTTTTTATTTTTACATTTAGGTCCATGATTCATTTTGAGTTAATATGTGTGAATAGTATAAGGTCTGTTTTTAGATTCTTTTCTTTTCTTTCTTTTTTTTTTTTGCATGGAAATGTCCCGTTATTCCAACACCATTTGTTGAAAAAACTATCTTTTCTTCATTGTATTGCCTTTGCCCCTTTGTCAAATATTAGTTGACTATTTATCTAGGTATATTTATGGGTTATCTATTTTGTTCCATTGATCTATTCTTTCATCGGTACCACACCTGTCTTTATTACTGAACCTTTATAGTAAGTCTTCGAGTAGTATCAATACTCCAATTTTGTTGTTCTTCAGGATTACATTAGATATTCTGGGTCTTTTGCTTTTCCACATAAACTTTATAATTACTTTGTCAATATTCACATAACTTGCTGGGATTTTAATTGGAATTGCATTGAATGTATAGATCAAGTTGGGAAGGGCTGACAATAACAATAGAGAGTCCTCCTATTCATGAACATAGACTATCTCTCTACTTATTTTGTTCTTTGATTTATTTCAACAGAATTTTAAAGTTTTTCTTATATAGATTTTGCACATGTTTTGTTAGATTTGTACCTAAGAATTTCATTTTGGGGAGTGTTAATATAAATGGTAATGTGTTTTTATTTCAAATTCCATTTGTTCATTGATGGTATATAGAAAAGTAATTGACTTCTGTTTATTAACCATGTATCCTGCAACCTTGTTTCAGTGGCTTATTAGGTACAGGAGTTTTCTTGTTGATTCTTTTGGATTTTCTACATAGATTATTATGTCATCTATAAACAAAGACAGTTTTATTTTTTTTCTCCCAGTCTGTATATATTTTATTTCTTTTTCTTGTCTGATTGCTTTAGTTAGGGCTTCCAGTACAATGTTGGAAAGCAGTGGAGAGAGGGGATATCCTTGCCTTGCTTCTCATCTTAGCAGGAAAGCTTTGAGTTTGTCACCATTAAGCATGCTATCTAGCTGTAAGGTTTTTAAACAGATATTCCCTATTAAGTTGAGGAAGTTCCCCTTTTATTCCCAGTTTCCTGAGAGTTTTTATAATAAAAGGGTATTTTATTTTGTCAAATGCTTTTTCTGCATCTATTGATATAATCACCTAATTTTTTTCTTTTAGCCTGTCGATGTAATGGATTACATTAATTGATTTTCAAATGTTGAATCAGCCTTACATACCTGGAATAAATCCCACTTGGTTGTGTTGTCTTATTCTTCTTTTTATACATTGTTAGATTTGATTTGCTAATTTTTTTGAGAATGTTTGCATCTATGTTTCAGAGAGATATTGGTCTATACTTTTCTTGTAATAGCTTTGTCTGGTTTTGGTATTAGGGTAATGCTGGCCTCACAAAATGAGTTAGAAAGTATTCCCTCTGCTTCTATCTTTTGGAAGAGATTGTTGTGATAGTTAATACCGAGTGTCAACTTGATTGGATTGAAAGATGAAAGTATTGATCCTGGGTGTGTCTGTGAGGGTGTTGCCAAAGGAGATTAACATTTGAGTCAGTGGACTGGGGAAGGCAGACCCACCCTTAATCTGGTGGGTACAATCTAATCAGCTGCCAGTGAATATAAAGCAGGCAGAAAAACATGAAAGGCAAGACTGGCCTAGCCTCCCAGCCTACATCTTTCTCCCATGCTGGATGATTCCAGTCCTCAAACATTGGACCCCAAGTTCTTCAGTTCTGAGACTCGGACTGGTTTCCCTTGCTGCTCAAGCTTGTAGCCTATTGTGGGACCTTGTGATCATGTAAGTAATCAGTTAATAAACCCCCCTTTGGAATACTACTCGGCATTCTCAGCAACTTGGAATAACAGAATTAGAGACCATTATTCTAAGTGAAGTAACTCAGGAATGGAAAACCAGACATCATATGTTCTCTCACAGGTGTGAGCTAAGCTATGAGGATGCAAATGCATAAGAATAATGCAATGGACTTTGGGGACTTAGGGGAAAGAATGAGAGGGGGTGAGGGAAAAAAGACTACACATTGGGTACAGTGTACACAGTTTGGGTGATGGATGCACCAAAATCTCAGAAATCATCACCAAAGAACTTATTAATATAACAAAATACCACCTGTTTCTTAAAAACCTATGGAAAAAATAAATAATAAAAACATGTTAAAAGATGAACAGCAAACTGGAAAAAAGTCTAAATGAACACTGACTATAAAAACTATTGTAAAACATTAACAAAGAAGTCCTTCGAGCACAGCTTCTGCTGCAATCCACAAATTTTGATGTTTATATTTTCATTTAGTTTAAAATATTTAAAAATTTTTGATATCTCTTTTTTGGCCTCCGTTTTATTTAAAAGTATGTTGTTTAATCTCCAAGTATTTTGGGATTTTCTAGTTATCTTTCTGTTATTGATTTCTAGTTTAATTCCATTGTGGTCTGAGAACAGACATTGTATAAATGCTATTCTTTTAACCTTGTTAAGGTGTGTTTTATGGCCCAGAGTGTGGTCTATCTTCGTGAACTTTCCATGTAAACTTGAGAAGAATGTGTACGATGCTGTTGTTGGAGGAAGTAGTCTATAAATGTCAATTATATCCAGTTGATTGATAGTGCTGTTGAGTATACTCAACTGTCTTTACTGATTTTCACTAATTTTCTACCTGCTGAATCTGTTTTTGTTTGTTTGTTTGTTTGTTTTAAGATGGAGTCTCACCCTATTGCCAGGCTGGAGGCAGTGGCGCAATCTCGGCTCACTGCAACCTCCAACTCCCTGCTTCAAGAAATTCTCCTGCCTCAGCCTCCCAAGTAGCTGGGATTACAGGCACACTCCACCACACCCAGCTAATTTTTGTATTTTTAGTAGAGATGGGATTTCACCATGTTGGCCAGGATGGTCTTGATCTCCTGACCTTGTGATCCACCTGCCTTAGCCTCCCAAAGTGCTGGGATTACAGGAGTGAGCCACCTCACATGGCCAGATCTGTTCATTTCTAATAAAGGGGTGCTGAAGTCTCCAACTTTAATAGTGGACTTCTCCTTGCAGTTCTATCAGTTCTTGCCTTATGTATTTTAACACTATGTTGTTAGGCTCATACACATTAAAAATTATGCCTTCTTGGCATATTGACTCCTTTTATCATTATGTCCCTCTTTATTCCTCATAAGTTTTCTTGCTCTAAAAGTCTACTCTGTTTGAAATTAATATAGCTACTCCTGCTTTCTTTTGACTAGTGTTAGCATGGTATATCTTTCTTCATCTTTTGTGTATGTCCTTATAAAGTGGATTTCTTGTAGACAACACAGAGTTGGGTCTTGTTTTTGGTCCACTCTGGCAATTTCTCTTTTTAAATTGGTGTTTTTAGACCATTGACGTTTAGAGTGAGTATTGATATAGTTGGGTTAATACCTACAATATTTGTTACTGTTTTCTATTTGTTGTCTTTGTTTTATTTCTATTTTTATCCTCCATATTTTTTCTGCCTTTTGTAGTTTTAATTGAGTATTTTATATTATTGCATTTTCCTCACTTTTCTAGCATATCAATTATTTCTTTTATTTTTTTTTAGTTACTGCCTTAGAGTTTGCAATATACATTCACAAGAAACCCAAGTCCATTCTCAAATAACACTATACCACTTCACAGATTGTGCAAGTAACTTATAATAACAAAATACCTCTACTCCCTCTCTGCTACCCCTTGTATATTGCTATTATTATTATTTTTACTTATACATAAGCATAAATCTGTAAGAATAAATAATTAATACATTGTTGCTATTATTTTGAACAAACATCCGTTAGATAAATTGCAAATACAAAAAATAAAAATTTTTATTTTACTTATTTATTGTCTGATGTTATTTATTTTAACATCAGAGAATAAACATGAGTTTCTGCCCTATGTAATTTTCCTTCTTTCTAAAGGATTTCATTTAACATTTCTTGAAAGGTTTATTGGCAACACATTCAACTTTTGTTTGCCTGAGAAAATATTTATTTCTCTGTCACTTTGAAGAATAATTTCACAAGGTATAGAATTTTAGTTTTTTTTCTTTTGTCCCCATCTCTCAACATTTTAAGTATTTCACTTAACTGTCTTCTAGCCTGCGTGTTTACTAAAGAGAAATCAGATGTAATTATTTTATTTGCTCTTTTATAGGTCAGTTTTTTGCTTTATGATTTCTTCAGTATTCTTTTCTTTATCTTTGATTTTCTGAAGTTCAAATATGATATACCTAGGTGTAGCTTTTTGGCATTTATTCTGCTAGGAGGTGTTCTCTGAGCTTCCTGGATCTGCAGTTTGGTGTCTGACATTAATATGGGGGAAATTCAGTCATTATTGCTTAAAATATTGCTTCTGTTCCTTTCTTCTGTTATTTTTCATTACATGTATGTTACATCTTTTGTAGTTGTCCCACAATTCCTGAATATTCTGTGCAATTTTTTCCCCTACTTTTTTTTTTCTCTTTGCTCTTCAGTTTTGTAAGTTTCTATTATCATATCCTCAAACTGAAAGATTGTTTTCCTCAGCCATGTCCAGTACTCTAAGAAGCCCATCAAATGCATTTTTCTTATTTGTTAGTGTTTTTGATCTCTAGAATTTCTTTTGATTCTTAGAATTTCCATCTCTTTGTCTATACTAACAATCTGTTATGGCATGTTGTCTACATTTGTATTGTAGCCTTTAGCATATTAATCATAGTTTTAAGAAATTCCTGGTCTGATAAAGATGGCAACAATTGATACTGGGTACTACTAGAGGGGGAAGGGAGGGAGGCAGGGTGGCAAAGGTTGAAAGACTAACTACTGGGTATTATGCTTTGGTATCCTCCATACCCCAAACCTTGGCATCATACCATATACCTAGGTCACAAAAACTGGCATGGTACACCCAATTCTAAAATAAAAGTTGAAAATAAATCCTTGATCTGATCATTCCAATATTCCTGCTATATCTGACTCTGATGCTTGTTCAGAGTCTCTGCAAACTATGTTTTTTACCTGTTAGTGTATCTTGTAATTTTCTGTTGAAAGGTGGGCACAATGTACTGTGTAAGAGGCACTTTGGTAAACAGACCCTGTAGTAACCTAGTGGTGAGGTATGAGGTTGGGGTGGGGGTGTGTTCTATAGTCCTGTGATTAGGTCTCAGTCCTTTGTAGGCTTGTTCCCCTGGACTGTGAGCTTCATTATGCCTCTTTTTTTTTTTTTTTTTTTTGAGGCGGAGTCTTGCTCTGTCGCCCAGGCTGGAGTGCAGTAGCGCACCCTCGGCTCACTACAAGTTCCACCTCCCGGGTTCATGCCATTCTCCTGCCTCAGCCTCCCGAGTAGCTGGGACTACAGGCGCCCGCCACCACACCCAGCTAATTTTTTGCTTATTTGATTTTTTTACCCCCTTAGGAGGGACAGGATGGCTAGAGAAGGCTAGGGTAGGATGTTTCCCTTCCCCCAGATGTGCTAGGCTCTGATAAAGCCCAAACAGATTTGGCTCTGGTAAAAGAGAGTCTAATCTGTTAGACTCAATTTCCTCCAGAGAGAACACTTTGTTAAGAAGAACAGAATGCAGTGGTGTATTTTTACATGATTTCTTCCCCACTCTTCGTGTTAGATGCAAAAGGGCATTTTTCTTCAATATTCCCTGAGAGGATCTGACAGAGTATCTGGAGGTAAAACTCACAAAAGTGTGAGGTTCACCCATATGAGTGGGTCTTCTCAGAATTGTCCACACGCAGCCTCCAGAAATTTGTCGATTACAGCTTAGGTTTTCCTACTGTACCGGTTTCTGCAAATGTTTCTACTCATGCATTTCTGCTCCAGGAAGTTGTGATTCTCTCTATCTGCCTGTTTCTTCAGTTTTGGGGGCAGCAATTTGCTCTGTAACCTCACTTCTCTGACAGATATAAGAAGAGTTGTTCATTTTTCAGTTTGTTCAGCTTTTTACATGTTAGAATGGAGTGGCAAGTTTTAAGCACCTTATGGGCTGGACTGGAAACCAGAAGTCTCCCTGAGTAGCTTTCTGAGTTCCTTGATAGATTATCTCCAAGCTATTTCTGAAATCCTCCTCCAGCCACAGGGAAGCTTCCTGGGTGCTCAGTCCATTCCTCCTTAGCTCTCTTCATTGTTTGGCCTTTAAACTCAGAGTAGTGAGAGGCTTTGTTTGCCCTTTGTCTGATGTTTCCCTGATTATTTTCTCTGAGACTGCATTCATGCCAGAAACTCTGTATCTGATGGGCGAAGACTCACTGCAGTTGGAAGAGCTCTTTTGGACAGCAGTGATGTAGTTACTTTTGAATCTCATTGCTGACAGAAAATCTTTGAGACAGCGTGGGGACTGGCACAAAGGCCTGGGAGTCTAGGCTAGATGGGGTTGTTGTGAGCTGGAGGACCAAAGGCCTTCTGAGATCTTTGGACAACTGAGACTGAACCCACCAAATTCTCAGCTGCTTCTTCAGCCACTGTCATTTTAGGTGTTGAATTTCAGTCGGTGTCAGAGACTGTACCTCCTTCTGGGTTTCCAGGGAAAGATAATCCACAGTCCTAATCTGAGATGGATAAGATCATGAAATATAGGAAAGAACTGAAAAAAATCAATCAACCTTTTTATGAAGAGAAATTAGATTACGTGCCCCCTCAGCTCTTCATGGCCAAGTTCTCCAAGTTGACCCTTGAATGTTCCCATTTGCTTCTATGCATTGATGCTGAAAGGCTAGATAGAGTAAAAGGCTAGCATCCATCTCACTCCTTTTATTAAACAAGCTGCAAACATTTATAATGCGTGGATAACATGACTTTCTACATTCAATTAATAATGAGTTGTGGATTTTTTTCATGTTATTCACTTTTAAAGTGATAAAAATATTTTGTATGTTTTCTTCACTGAAAAATGGAAAGAAAGGTTTTTTGTACCACATCCTCAGTTGGTATTTCAGTTCGTAATCCTCAGTGAAGATAGCGTGGAGTCTTAGACCTCCCCCTGCTTGATGTTCCATGGGTGAAGATTCTGTTCCCTGAGGATGGGTGAGGTTCTATCACCAGATCAGGCTTAGAACCACTTTCCACACAGGCCCGAACCCAGAGGAAAGGCTTGACTCAGATGCCTGTGACAGAAAGACAACGTGAACGTTGCTCTCTTGCAGGGATCTTGACCTCCCACAACGATCCAGTCCTTGACCACTGAATCCCTGTGTTTGGGATGATATTCTTTTTTTTTTTTTTTTTTCCTATTTCCTGTCTTAATTTTGTCTCTTTGAGCTAAAATAATTAATTTAGAAAAGTGGGAAGAGGAACAGGAAACAAGAGTGGCCTCAGTTGGGGCTGGGGCTTGGCTCCCTGACCTGGTTGATAGGTCCTTTAATCTGAATACTGATAGCAACTGGCTCCTCCATAGAAAGAAAGATAAAGGGAGGAGTCCAAACCCATGAAGAGGTTCCATGATGGCATTGATGCCTCATGGCTCCATCAAGGAAATGGTTGTCCGTCATCTGAAGGCTGAAGTTAACTGCTGCCTTAGGCAATGAACACTGGTCTGCTGTGATCTGGAGGGTTCCAAGGTCGCATCAGAGAGCAATGGAATAGTCACAAAGGGTTCCCAGGGCAGGGCAGGGGAATCCACAGCCCTACCCCTACCATCCACCCTCCTAAGACTAGATTCCTCTCCCCTTCTCTGGGCCTTCCTATCTGCCAGCCCTGTCCTCTCCTCACACCACATCTGTACCTTTGTGTAATTCTGTGTATTTTCCCTGCAACCCAAACAACGTAGAAAGCCCTTTACCCTTGGAGATCTGGCTTGGACCCCACCAATTCCACAGTCTTTGACAGTCTGGAGTTTTCCCAGGAATTTTACTAATTCCTAGGCAGTATTAAAAATGAAGAGGTGTGATACAGATAAAGTGCACATATATCTTTAACACACAACTTTTTTTTTTTCCACTCATAAATTTTGATTTTTTAGTTTTATTTATTTATTTATTTATTTATTTATTTATTTATTTATTGAGATGGAGTCTTGCTCTGTTGCCCAGGCTGGAGTGCAGTGGTGCGATCTCAGCTCACTGCAACCTCTGCCTCCCAGTTTCATGCCATTCTCCTGCCTCAGCCTCCCAAATAGCTGGGACTACAGGTGCCCGCCACCAAGCCTGGCTAATTTTTTCGTATTTTTAGTGGACATGGGGTTTCACCATGTTAGCCAGGATGGTCTCGATCTCTTTTGTTGTTTTTATTTTTACAAATTTATAGGGTACATGAGAAATTTTGTTACATGTATATACTATGTAGTGATTAAGTCAGGATATTTAGGGTGTCCATTACCTGAGTATAATACATTTTTGTTAAGTGTATTCACTCTACTGTGCTATTAAACATTGAATTTATTCCTTCTATCTTACTGTATGTTTGTACCCTTTAGCCCACTTCTCTTCATCCTCCCCTTTCCCCTACCCCTACTCACCCTTCCCAGTCTCTGTTATCTGTCTTTCCACTCTCTACCTGCATGTGGCCAAATGTTTAGCTCTTATGTATAAGTGAGAACATTCAGCACACAACTTGATGAATTTTCACAAGTGGAGTACAACTGTGAGACTAGCACCCATATCAGGAAACAGTGTATTCCCAGCACCTTGCATGCCTCCCTGGTCACTACCCCCACATTCTCCCCACATCCACTCCAAGGGTCACAATGTGGCCATCCTCTAGTGGCAGGGATTATTGTTGCCAAGTAAAGTTTGCAGCCCTTCATGTGTATTAACTCACTGAATCCTCACCATGCCCAGAGATGGTTCCATAACTGACCTATTTTACAGGGAAGGAAAGTGAGGAACACACGGGGTGCGGCTGCCGAGACCCCAATGCTAGTAATTAGCAAATTGTGGTTCAATGCAGCTATCTGGCTGCCCCAGTGGTTCACAGTCTTGAACCACTAAACTGTGCTGCAAAAATATCATGGCGGCTGGAGAAACAGTGTGAGTCAAACAAAACTAGATTATGTGGTGGCTTGTGCCTGTAATCCCAGCATGTTGGGAGGCTGAGGCAGGTGGCTGAGCCCAGGAGTTCGAGACCAGCCTGGACAACATGGTGAAACCTTGCCTCTACAAAAAAGAAAAAAATTAGCCAGGTTTGGTGGTGTACGCCTGTAGTTCCCACTACTCAGGAGGCTGAGGTAGGAGGATCGTTTGAGCCTGGGAGGTAGAGGCTGCAGGGGGCTGTGATTGTGCCTCTGCACTCCAGCCTGGGTGAAAGAGTGAGACCCTGTCTCAAAACAAAAATCAAAAAAATAAATAAAACCAGATTCTGGGAGAAGGACCACTCACTTCCACACGGCTCTTTGCAGGTGGCTTTGCTTGTGCTTGTGCTGTTTTCATCTTCCCACTTGCTGCTCAGGACCTGTAGAGGGGCCTTAGGGATGGGGGTTGGTGTGGGGCAGTGACTGGCCCAAGAGCTACACCTGGAAGGGTGGGATCAGGTTTGAGCCCAAACCCAACCAAGGGACATTTTAGTCCTCTCATTTCGTATGGAGAAACTGAGGTGAGGAGGGATTGAATGGGCGACATTGCTCCTCTCTCAGCGGGCCTGGGGAGCAGGGGGTACTGCTTGTAGCTGAGACTAATTTGTCATAAGTTACCAACCATGCCTGTGTCTGGATTGAATGTTCAGAGGCCACCAACCCCTCAGAGTCCTTGGTGGAGCATGGGACCTCAGGGGCACTTGTGCTGGAGGCAGGAGGTTTACCTGGGAGCCAGGCAGACAGGATCCAGGAAGAAGAAAGGACAGTATAAAGCTGCATTTAGAGGACCTTACTCCTTTGCAAAGTAAAATGAAATAAAAAGGAATGCTTTTGAATGCTTCTCAGTGCTGAGTGTTTTCCGTGATCTTGCACACGGACAGTGGGAGGAACCTAGATGGATCTGGTGAGAGAGACAGTGGCACTGGGTTTGCCCACAGACCCAACCGTGGGTCCTGTCTCAGTGCTCACTGCTTAGTGCTGTGTGAGCCTGGCCACAGCATTTCCTCTCTGACCCTCAGAGGGCTCCTCACATCACCTCCAGAGGCCTGGGGAGGAAGTACTTGGTGAACCTGTCCCAGGGGGAGTGGGCTTATAACAAGGGAGTGCCAAGTCTGAGCCCACAAAGCAGAGCTGTCCTTGGTGGGATTTTCTGGCATTTCTTGGTAGCAGCAGCAAACATTCCCCCAAAGCATCCTTACATGGTCAGGGTCCCCACAGCCCTTTACTAAGATGGTCTCTCCATGCAGCCTCCCCCATCCCCCTGAGGTTTCCATTCCTTTCTGGAACTCTCTTCCCTGAGGCCTAAGGAGAGGGAGTGACAGGTGAGCGCCCTGGCTGCTGGTCCACACTGTCAGACACGTGTGGGATGTTATGTAACCACATTAGCAGAGAGAATGCAGACCTTGAAACGGCTCGGCTCGTGAGACCTGAAACACTTCCTGAAGTCCTCGGCACTCTCTGTGTACCGTCTAGCTCTGCACTGTCCAACAGGGCAGCCAGAAGCCACATGGCACTATTTAAACTTAAGTCAAATGAAGTTAAGTACAATAAAAAGTTCAGTGTCACTAACCTGTGTGACCTTGTCTCCTATCCTTCTAACCATCTTCTCCACTGCAGGCCTTTTTCCTCCTCACGTCCCTCCCTCTGGCTTCCTTTCTCTGCATAATCACGCAAAGCACCTCTGCCTCCAGGGCCTTGGCACTTGCTCTTCATCCTCCTGGAAAGCTCTTGCTCCAGTTCGTCCGGTGGCCATTTCATCCTCATTACTTAAGTTCCTAGGGAAGCATCCTTCATCAGCGAGGCCTCCCCATGCCCTGAGCTGATGCCCTTCTCCTAGCCACTTTCTGCCCAGCCTGTCACCTCCTTTTGTACACTCCCCAGGACCTGCCACCAACTTATCTGCTTAGGTATTTAACGCCTGTGGCTCCCCACCAGAACATAAGCCACTTAAAGGGAGAGGCATGGTTTCCTCTCACCACCAAGGTCCATTTCCTGCGACAGCACCTGGCGCAGGCTTGTCATTCTATAAATGTCTGTTGACGGTCTCCAATTTCCCACATTTGTGCTTCATGCTCAGGATGCTTGCCTCTGTGTACTAGTATTCAACATTTTTCTCTAAATTGGCCTGCATTCTAACTTGAGTACTTACTTTAGCCTTACCCTAACAAGTGAAGTTGTGCGATTTATGTGCTAATATTTCCAAATGTGCATCAAAGTAAATATATAATTATTTTACTTTTTCTTTTCTTCAGTGTGCTACCAAAAAAAGGTCATCATGCTCATCTCAAGTGGACACACTTTTTTGGAAGCATTGCTATACCCCAGCCGGCTCTTCCACTGCTGTTCCTCATGCCCACCCATGTTGCCAACTCACGGTATGACCACGGCTCCCCAGCCTCTCCTCCCCGATCTCACACTGTGGGTTTACAGAGCTAGAGTTCCAAGATCCTGAGATTTCAAACACCTAATTGGGAACAGTGGTACTGGGGCACCTGAGTGAATAGCTTGGGTCGTCCCCTGTGGAACATGTGACTCTTTAGCAATTTGCCCTCTGTGTGGCTATACGACTCTTTGAAAGGGCCTAACCAACAGGCACAGCCCAAACCAGCTCACTCACAACCACTGCCCATTTGCCAGCGACCTGCCAGGTGGGCCAGGAACATCACTGATCACAGGCATTTTCTTCTAAATTGAGCAGCAAGCCTCAGATCCTCCTCCACAGGCTGTGGCAGAAACACGAGTTCTGGCCGACCTGATTTCTCAGACACCACTTCCAGCTTTAACTGAGTCAGATGAGGGAAAAAGGAGGAGGTGAAAAAAAAAATTACCAGCCTCAGGCACCCTGCCTCCACCTTCAGGTCTCCTGGGAAATCCATCAGGGTTTCCCAGGCTCAGGTAGACTGCTTTGTGCATGTTTTTGGTCATATGTTCTGGATCACCAGCAGCTTCGATGCCTTCACAAACAGGCAGCATCACCATTTGGCTTGTTTTATTTTGCTTTTTCTCAGAGGCATCTCCTTGTTTTGTTTTTACTTCCTCATTCTAGATATGAAGCACGATTCATCACTCAAGCCCCTTCTTTTTCTTACTCCCTGAGTTTCCATGTCCTCTTGGGAATTCCTCCCTCCCTTTCTTCCTCTTCCACTCGCGACCAGCCTCCCCACACGCTCCTTTCTCTCCACCTAAGAGATGACTTGTTAGGGGAACTTAGGAAGCTCCTGCCTTGTTTCTCATGGTTACATCATCTGAAAGTCTTTTATTCCTTCAAACTCACCATATGGTCCCCCTCACTTCTGGGCTTTCTCATGTGGGATTCCCTGATCCTGGCTCATCCTTTCCCATCACATTGGGTGATTCACTCTCTCAATCATCCTTCAAGGCTCCTCTGAAATGACAATTCCTCCTGAAGCCTTCCGAAGCCTTGCCCACCACAGATTAAATGCATCTCCTATCTGCTTTCATCACATCTTGAACTTTCTCTGTCAAAATCACAACACTGTCTTGGCACCTCATTTGTGCCAAGCGTGGCTTCTCTGGTGGTGCTCAGGAGCCTCATCCTCCTTGTGGTCACGTAGCCTACCCACTAGATAATTATAGAGTCCAAATGAGAAGAGTGCTTTTGCTACACAACACATCACCATCGCTTTACAGAAGTCCCACAGCTCCTGCTGCAGTAATCCCTGTAGCTGTCAGCCCTGCAAGGACAGGCTGTGTCTGTCTTGCTCATCCTTGAATCCCCAGTGCTCAGCAGAGGGCCGGAATGTGGTAAATCTTCAATAAATATTTGTTGACTCAGTGACTAGATGAATTAATTTCCTTAGAGTAACTGATGCTGGCTAGAATTTTGAGGATCTACTGAATATCAGAGAGACAACAAAAGGGAAAGAATGAATATACCAGAAGCCCCCACATGGCTTTAAGTAGAGCAGCTTCTAACACAACCAGTTCACTCCCAAGGTCAGGCTCTCCAAGATCCGGTCCACATTTCCCTGCTCACTGAGATATTCTGGAGGGAAGGATTTGGGGATGGAAGTAGGGGCAGGGGAGGGAAAAGAGAAAGAAGGGAAGAATGACAGAGGGGGATTCTCACACCACTACCCCTCCAGGGTCTACCTGTCCATTCTATTTACCATCATTAGAAGACTGAGATGAAAACAGTGTGATGGTTTTAGAATGCTTCTTTCTTGGTATCTGCCCCAGATACTTTCAAACAAGGACCTCTTTCAGAGAAGCAGGTCCAGTGGAAGAATAAGGTAATGGAAATGTATAATGTAGTTTAAAAAGAGAGAAAGTTTGAAAATAGCATCATAAAAGCAAGATTTCTTCCTCTTTCCAAACACATTTTAGAAAATCTAAATAACAGAAATGAAAATATATATGTCATCATATGTGGAATATAACTAAAATGGTATACAGAGGAAACTTCTTTCCTTAAATATGTGTTTCAATAAAAAAAGGAGAGCATTAAAATAAATGAATTAAGCATCTAACTCAGTAAGTTAGAAAAATAGCAACAAAATAAACCTAAGCAAAGTAGAAGGAATGAATGTTGAGAAAGGAGAAATAATGAATTGCAGAACAGAGAATAATAAAACAAATTACAAATCCGGGTTTGGATTCTTTGGCAAAACCATGAAAGAGATAAAGCATTAGCTATCTTAATCCAGAAAAATATGGAAGAGTACAAAAGCACAAAATTTTTAAAAATGTTAAAGTGAAAATAAAACAGATATAGAGGAAATTAAAAGAATCACAAGGGATTACTTTGCTCGACTCTATGTAAATATGTCAAACACTTAGATGAAATGGGTCATGTTCTAGGAAAACACACTTTACAAAAATTGACTTAAGAAAAGTTAGAGAACTGTAATAAACGAAGTACTATAAAGAAATGGAGAAGTTGTCAAAGAGTTGCCCTTCAAAAAGCACCAGGCCCACATGGTTTCAAGAGAAATTATTGCAAACTTTTAAAGAAGAAATTATTTCAGTGTTATTTAAATTATTTCAAGGCATTAAAAAAAGGGAGAAAAACTTCCAAATTCTTTTCATGAAGCAAGCATGATATTGATATCAATGCCCACAAAGTTGCACAAAAAAGAAAGTCACGGTTCAATCTCACTTATACTGAAACAAAAAATCCTAAATACAATAAATTCAAGAGCACATTAGTAGAAAACATATCTTAATCTAGTTGAGTTTAGTCCAAGAATATACTAACAATTTAATAACAATAACTTAGGAAGGTTTAATAATAGAAAATCTTTCTTGTTGTTGTTTAAAAAAACCAAGAAGTTACAAAAAAGTGACAACTTCATTAAATTTTCTAACATATTTTATTGCTTAGTATTTTTATTTGAGATATATAATAGGGTGGCATCTTAACAGTCTCAGTGTTTAAGGTCTGTAAACGTCTTGACCAGGTCTTGATTGCTGCAAGAAGTTGGGTAGCACTGCAGACTGGCTGTGTTGGATGGGGATCCTGGGGTCTGCTGGTTGACACACTTTTAACACAAGTGGACCTGGAGGCTGAGTATGAGAGAGAGAAAGGGAGCTGGTTAAAGACCCCACCCCAACACGGGATAGATAGCCACAGCATTCCCCTACCCAGCTGAGGTCTGTAGTACTCTTGGGGTTTGGACTTGTCAAGGAGCTCAAAGAAAAGTGCTCTGGCTCTTGTGGTGGGGAGGTAGGAAAGGGGGAATCCTGCAGGGACTGGCATTTGCACTGTAGCCAAGGTGGCAGCTAATTTCTTTTTCTTTCTTTTTTTTTTTTTTGAGACGGAGTCTCCCTCTGTCACCCAGGCTGGAGTGCAGTGGCGCCAGTTCGGCTCACTGCAAGCTCCGCCTCCAGGATTCACGCCATTCTCCTGCCTCAACTTCCCAAGTAGCTGGGACTACAGGCGCCCGCCACCATGTGTGGCTAATTTTTTGTATTTTTAGTAGAGACGGGGTTTCACCGTGTTAGCCAGGATGGTCTCTATTTCCTGACCTCGTGATCCGCCCATCTTGGCCTCCCAAAGTGGTAGGATTACAGGTGTGAGCCACCACGCCTGGTCTTCTTTCTTTTTTTAAAATAACAAATCCACCTTATTCAAGGCACTCAGTAACCATTCCTCCCTGGAGGCTGGAAGACAGAGCTAATTTCTAGGACAGTTAAAAGAATAACATTTTTAGATGCAGCCAAAGAGTGAAGTTGACCTTGAGGTTGAGGGGAGAAGGTTAAGGTTCTTGGGGATGAGCATGGAAGTGAATCATGCTAGCCACCACGGTTCAGTGATGGCCTAGAGGAGAATCAATGAGAGCTGCACAATTTGGAATGTTTTCAGCCTGACATACTTACTGGTGTATGTGATAGAGATTAGTGTACATTGACAGAGAGACAGAGATAAAAACAGGGGTGGGGAGGAGACGGGGAGGGTGAAGGGGAGGGGAGAAACAGGGTGAGGAGAGAGGGAGAAAGATTCATTTTATATTTTAAGTAAAGAGTAATTATGGATCAATACTCCATACAGTGAACCTGCCTGTACTGGTTTCTGGTTTGCAGCAATAGCTGCCATGTACTGAGATTGCTTCCCTGGAGGAGCGCAGGAAGCTGCCTCACACCATGCCAGGTTGACTGGGCTTATTCCTGGGCACCCTCTTGCTAGGCTGCACGTGCTACTTAATTAGATCTTCAACACATCCACCCATATGCTAGTGCTTTGAGGACAAGCTTCTACCTATAAGCACTGGATTCATTAACCTAAGAAAACATAGAAAGTGAGGTCTGGGAGAGCCTGTGTTTTGGAAAGTCTCTCCTTTCATGTCAGCTATGTGGGAATCCAGCTCTGAGACACAGCACTGAAAGCCAGAGAAGCAGAGGAGAGCTTGCGCTTACTGGCCCTAACCTCTCCCCTACCCTAGAATCCTCCCTACCACATCTCCGAGGGTTGGTAGCCAGCTCCTCTTTCATCTCTTTGAGGGACAGGGAGCTTATGACAGCAAAACTAAGCCCCTTTTATTTCTTAAATAAGAGCCTCTCTTGATGCAACTTGGCCTACTTCCTCATTTTACAAACCCGTCAGTTTCATAATTGAAAAATGACATTTCATCATTGTTTTGTTTTCTGTATCTTTGATACAGAAAAGTTGAGTGTCTTTTTTCATACGCTTATATTGATCATTCATATTCATCCTTCTGTGATTTAACACTACATTTCATTTGCTCATGTTTTTCCTATCGGTGTGATGTTTTCAAGATTCGTTTAAAAGAGTTTTACATGACTTAAATTATAACCTTTGTTTTTCACATTTATTTTCTTAT
Organism: Macaca nemestrina; assembly: GCF_043159975.1. Classification (NCBI taxonomy): domain Eukaryota; kingdom Metazoa; phylum Chordata; class Mammalia; order Primates; family Cercopithecidae; genus Macaca; species Macaca nemestrina. The sequence goes on from NC_092126.1 coordinate 104,116,289, forward strand.
TTCTTTCCGGGTTTATACTTTTCCTTTTGTTATTGTTTTGTTATTTGTGAGAGAGAAAGAGAGCTGGTTAAGGTCCTTGGTGTCTATACAGACCCTGCCTCCAATAAGGGGTAGATAAACAATAAAATATGTTAGAAAACTTAGAGTAAATATTTTAAATTTTATGTAGTTATACCTTCCTACATGAGATATTATATTGTATTTATTCATAGGAACTCCTTCTCATCTTGAAATAACTTAAATATTATTTTTTAACATTTAGATGTTTATGTCCTTTTAAAAATATTTAGTGTATATTTCACACATCTTAATTTTTATTTATTATGAAGTCTAGGTTAGATCTAGCTTTTTTTCTCCTTCAAAAACAGCCATTTTCTTCAATACCATTTGTTCAGTAATCCATCTCCTCGCCTTAGTTTCTGATACATATGTTAGAGTAGGTAGCTAAGCAGACGTGAGCAGAGCAGGCGAGGGCCTCCCCACTATCCCTTAGAATGTCGGGCAACCGTCAGGTGATGGTCAGGCAGTTGTTAAACTGGCTCGCTAAAATAATAATTGGCCACAGCTGGCACCAAGGAAAGGCAGGCTCCCAATAGATAGAAAACATCTGAAACTGGTGATCAGCAGCTTCCCAGTAAGATTTCAGGAGCTGGGCGAGTGGGCTCCAGCATGCGTACTAAGAGGCAAAATGGCAGAGTTTAACTGGTGTGTGACCTTCCTCTAGAAATGCTGAACTGGTAAGTGAAAAAAAAACACCTCAAACGGGCATGCACTCAACTTCAGTAAGAAGGAACCCACATGCGGCTCCTCCCAAGTGCTGTCAGGCCACTGTGCCTGCGGACAGCCCACCCCCAGAGAAGAATCGGGGGGAAGAAACACAAATCTTGGAATCATGCCAATGATTCCCCAAGTCAAGAGCTGAACGGAGCTCTTGGATCTCTCAGGTCAACCACTTGGCTCTCTTCCAAATGTACTTGATTTTCTTTCATTCCTGGTCTAAAACTTTTTAATACACTTTCAGTCCTGCTCTAAAACTTGCCTCAGTCTCTCACTCTGCCTTATGCTCCTCAGATGAATTCTCTCCTCCTAGGAGGCAAGAATTGAGTTGCTGCAGACCTGTACAAATCCCCACTCTGAACACATATGATAGGCAAAATTCCCCAACACACTAAGGTCCAGTTTTTTGGAGCAGCTTTAATCATTATACATTTCTTTCTGGTGTTGGATGGAAATCTGTCACCTTTTAACTTTTACTTCTTGAAACTTCTGCTCCTGTGCCTCCAAAATATGAGGACCCTTATGACATTATTCTGTGAACGTGTATAAGGGGCTCTGTGGATATATGTGTCGCCAACAAGGCATCTTACTACAGATTGCACTTTGCTCTGTCTTCTTTTGTGAGAGGACGTTATCTCCCATATCACAGTGTAGCTTGGCTAGAAACCACTTTGATGCCCCTGAGGGCAGCTTTCCCCAAAGGCTATGTGTAGGGAAGATAGCCTTAATTGTTAAGGGAGAAACATGTTTTCAAGATGTGTTACATTTTAAAGGTCTAAAAATAAGGCAACCTTACTCATGGGTAGCCAGACAGGTGGCAGAGATGGAGAAGGGGAGATAGTGGTTCTGAGTCTGCATGAGGGCCTGGAACCAGACCTGCCTGGGCACTAATGGGGCCAGTTTGTGGCCTGTTTCCACCCTGGGGAAGAGACTGGAAGTGTGCGTGTGGACTAAAAGAGAGTTACTACTTTGGTGCCCAAGCTGATAAGCCTCTGTACTTGCATAGGGATCATCCCTGTGGATGAGCACCTGTGGGAGAGTGTGGGTCTAAGCTCCAAGAGCCATAGTCTGTTGCAGTGAGAAACAGTGGTTGCCATGGGACATCCAGACTCCAGTTCCCTCTGCAGCATCAGGGAAGGCTGACTGCTTTCTGTCTGGGATTCTTGTTTGCATCAGGAAAGGCTGACTCCTTTGTGACTGAGTAACCCCCTGGGAATCCAGTTTGGGCAACTGGGAAGCCTCAAGGGGAATATACTGAATTAACTGTTAATAATGTTTGTGTCTACTTAAGTAATTAATCAGAAAAAGTAAAGATTTGACATGCATTTGTGGAGCAGTTCAAACCAGTTAAACCTATCAAAATGGGTCACATCAGATCAAACAATTTAAAACATGCAGCTATGGTTATTTCTTTCAAACCTTGTCATCTCCAGACTCAATATTCTGATTTGTATTATAATAAAGTCATTCTTTTTTTTTTTTTTTTTTTTTGAGACGGAGTCTCGCTCTGTCTCCCAGGCTGGAGTGCAGTGGCTGGATCTCAGCTCACTGCAAGCTCCGCCTCCCGGGTTCCCGCCATTCTCCTGCCTCAGCCTCCCGAGTAGCTGGGACTACAGGCGCCCGCCACCTCGCCCGGCTAGTTTTTTGTATTTTTTTAGTAGAGACGGGGTTTCACCGTGTTAGCCAGGATGGTTTCCATCTCCCGACCTCGTGATCCGCCCGTCTCGGCCTCCCAAAGTGCTGGGATTACAGGCTTGAGCCACCGCGCCCGGCCAAAGTCATTCTTAAAATGGCTTAACTTTCAGTACTCTTATTACCCTTATTTAGTTCATCTCCAGTTTGCCAATATTGCCATTAAGCCACAGCATCTAGAATTTACCAGATAATCCAATGAAGCCAGCAGATTGGTAATCACTCTTGCTCTGGATACAGTATGGGTTACATATTTTCTATTTGTCTCTTCAGATCCACTTTCCACACTTCTCTACCCTGGCCTGGGCCTGGGCGACTGGCTGGTGTGGGCTGAATGGGCTGCATCAAGGGGCTTCCTTGCTCTCTGGCTTCTGGTTGGGTTTGGCCAAGGGGCATCAGTAGAGATAGGAGGAGAGTGAGGACCCGGTGCTTACTGCCCTGGCTTTCTTCTGCTTTGTCCCTCTACCCAAGGCCACAGCTCTTTTAGGCAGGTGTCTCTGATAACTCTTCTCTCCTGGTTTCCTTCCTTGGTCCTTGAGACATAAGGATGACAATAGCTTCCACTCTTATACCATATTTTGTGTTTTTCTTAGTTTTTCCTGCACTTTTATAAATAGTTCTCATTTAATGCTCCCTAATTACTCCATTTGACATTGTCATTTGTTTCCTAGGCATATGCATTTTGTGAAACATCCAGGTGTTTCTTATGCACATTATATTTGAGAACCATTGAGTGAACACTGCTGAGGTGGCTAAATGGAATTCCTACCAGCTTTTAAAATTATATTATAGAAACAATGATACATATGAGACTCCTCCTCTTGCTTCCCAGTGAGGGTGCAGAGCCACGCACATTATTGTTTGGCTGGATCTCTACATCAGTGAATTGCTCTGAAATTGACCTTCTTATGGTAGAAGGTAGGTCCTGCCTGAAAACCAAAGGCTGGGCAAGAAGAAACTGGGACTTTGATAAGCCAGGGCTGGTAGAGTTTCAGGAATTCAGAGCTGAGCAGTCACAACAGAAGTGATTCGCTTATATCCTTCTCTGCTGGAGCTTGTATAGGGATAGCAATATCCCATTGAAGCGGCTGGTGACAAGTTCCCAAGGGTGCTCACTGAGTGAGAAGGACTGTGCTACTGGGTGGACAACCTAGGAGGGATATTAGACATCCTGCCTTTTCAAAAACTGTACTAGGAAAAGTTACCCTTGAGGTTGGGGGAAGGTGACACTTATTTATAGTTGCTTTCTCGGAACTTTGTTCTGTTAAATGCAAAATTCTTCTCAAGGTAAATGTACAGTAACTAATAATAACTGCTGCCTGAGTTGCAGAAAAGACCTACCCACGAGGCCCCCCGTTCTCACTCTCTTTCCATTAGTTCATTCTTCCTGGAGCAGCCTGAGTGACATTTTATTTTATTTATTTATTTTTTATTTTTTTTTTGAGACAGAGTCTCGCACTGTCGCCCGAGCTGGAGTACAATGGTGCAGTCTCAGCTCATTGCAACCTCCGCCTCCCAGGTTCAAGCGATTCTTCTGCCTCAGCCTGCAGAGTAGCTAGGATTCCAGGCACTCGTCACCACGCCCAGCTAATTTTTTTTTGTATTTTTGATAGAGACGGGATTTCACCATGTTGGCCAGGCTGGTCTCAAACTCCTGACCTCATGATTTGCGCGCCTCGGCCTCCCAAAGTGCTGGGATGAGTGACATTTTAAAGTACAAATTGGACTCCATCACCTCTCCCACTAAAGATTAGGACAGGTTTCTTAGTGCACTTGGGGAAGGCACACAGAAGAAACACACTAGAGTCCTACTTCCTTCATGTGCTTGTTTATTTGTTATTTCTTAACTTTCTGATTGGATGACTTTGTTAGACAAACAAAGTGTAACAGCTGAGCTTACATGAACACAGTTTGTGTTGATGCATAAAAAACAATGACCGCCAAATTGCACAGCCCTGCCCCATCTGCAGGGAGGGAGCAGGACAGAACGGAGCATGTGTATTGGCATCTTAGGGTGGGACTGTTCAACAGAAATAGAACACAGTCCTTTCTAGTAGTCATAGTAAAAACAACCAGGTGAAATCAATTTTAATAATTAACTTTAATAATATCAAATATACAATAATATCAAATAAAGTTGTGTTCAATAGAATTTATTTTTACCCGGCTCCAGATTTTCAGTTTGCACTTAAATTAATCAAAATTAAATAATATTAAAAATATAGTTACATCGCAGTAGTTATATTTTAAAGGCTCTGCAATCACACGGACTAGTGGCTACTATAGTGTAATACGGTCTTAAGGTTCTGCCACAGCAAACAACCACAGCCTTACCCACACTGCACAGGAGGCTACCCTTGTCTCTGCTGCTTTCTTATCTCCCTTCAGAACCTCTTTCCATTGCTTTCCTTCTCCCTGTGATCTTTGCAGCTCTTAAGAACTGTCATCTGTCTCAAAGTCCCCACTTCACCCATCCCTTCTCCCCATACACTCCGTGGTGTTCTTCCAACATCCCTCTTAGAAGGTAAGAAGATAGATTAAAGGCATTTGCAAAGAAGTGTGAATGAGGCTTCAGGCACAAATCTCCTATCCAAAATTATCCTCTAATTGCTGAAAAGCAGTGGGAACCAATTACAATGAATTCTACTACACAGCTTTTAATCTTGGGGTCTAATATTCAAGGACTTAGCTTGCTGACCATCAAGTCTCCCCTCCCTCTCCTAATCCACTCCCATACCCTTCCTCACCCTTGCAAGCCAAGACCTCTAAGCTCAGTCAACACAGGTCTTGTTCACAAGTAATAAAATAGGTCCCATGTAGATAGCATGGATAATGTCAGATTTGTAAACTGATATCTGGAATCTCCAAAATGACCCACCAAGGGAACCATTATACTCCTGTTCCATGGACTCAGAGGGTGCAGCCAGGATGGAGATATGGGTCTCTCTGACCACAGCCATGGGCTGTTTAGCACCAGCCTGCCCCTGGGACCTCAGCTCTCTGGTAGGTGAGGACAGAAATCTGAGCAGCAAAGCCAAGTGAAAGAGCTGGTTCCAGGAGGGGCTTCCAAAGGGCTGTAGATTCACTGAGTGTCCACAGCAAAGTGTGTGCAAACTTCTGAGGGCAGACACCTTGCCTCCTACCCACAGGGGCTGTTGTACCCAAAGAGGACAGATTCAGTGTTACCTGCATCCGGTGGAAATTATCTCCAAGATGGTTCACTTACGTTCCCTACAATGGTTTGTTTTGTTATTGATAATATTCTTTTACTTAAAAAAATTGAGATGGCATAAAGAAATGTACCTCCTTCTATGTAACCATCACCCCAACCAAGATACAGAACATTTCCATTGGCCCAGAAATACTGTCGTGCTTCCTTCCAGATAGTGTTTCCTACAGGGATGAAAACTACTCTAACCTCTTACTATACATTAGTTATGCCTCTTCTTGAACTTCATAGACATGGGATTATGTAGGATGCATTTTTTGATCTGACTTCTGCTTAATATTGTTTGTGAGATTATTCTGCATTCTTTTACTGGTAGTTTATTCTTCCATTGGAAAAAAATACCTAATTTTATTTTTTTGTCATGCCCTGTTGATGGGCATTTGGGTAATTTCCAGTGCTTGTATACTCTGACCAAAGCAGCTATGTCTTTAGGGGGACATATGCATTCATTTCTTCAGAATACATACCTGGGAATAAAACTGCTGGTCTGTAGGATAGGCATATATTTAACTTTATTAGAAACCAGCAAGCATTTTTCCAAAGTGGCTGCACTGTGCCTTTAACAGCTTCTTACAAGGTCCTGGTTCCTGGCCAGGCAGCTGGCAGTTCCACCTGGCAACCAGATTGTGGTAGCCTAATGGGGTTGTTTGTGCATCCTCAATCTGGATGCAGGTCAACAGAATCCAGCCTGAACCACCTTAAATAAAAAAGGGGGTATCACTGGCAAATGTAGTCCAGTGTGGGAAGGCCAAGATGTTTGGAGCCAGGGACTCTCTCTCCCCTTTCTGTCTCTCAGTTCTACTTCTCTCTACCTGCACTTGGACTTCTGCCAAGCTGGCCATTTCCATATGACTGAGGTATGGCCTGGGCTCCCCTCCTTAAAGCTTTGCAAGCATTTGGAGTCCTTCAACCCAAAGATAAAAGATGGCGAAAATTAAAACTACCCTCAAGATGCCATTTTTAACTTGTTAGATTGGCAAAATTCCAGAGTTTGATAACACTTTTTATTTTATTTTATTTTATTTTTTTATTTTTTGAGACGGAGTCTCGCTCTGTCGCCCAGGCTGGAGTGCAGTGGCGCGATCTCGGCTCACTGCAAGCTCCGCCTCCCGGGTTCCCGCCATTCTCCTGCCTCAGCCTCCCGAGTAGCTGGGACTACAGGCGCCCACAACCGCGCCCGGCTAATTTTTTGTATTTTTAGTAGAGACGGGGTTTCACCGTGGTCTCGATCTCCTGACCTTGTGATCCGCCCGCCTCGGCCTCCCAAAGTGGTGGGATTACAGGCGTGAGCCACCGCGCCCGGCGATAACACTTTTTATTGACATGGCTATGGGGAAATGGGCATTGCATACACTGCAAGTGAGAGCGAAAAATTGGTGCAACCCCTAGAGATAGAAATTAGCCTGCATGTATGGAGAAAAGTAATCTTATTTCTAGAAATGTATCATATAAATATTCTCAAAATATTGTATATTGTATATGCAAAACAATATACATATAAGGCTAGTCATTGCAGTGTTGTTTGAAATAGCAAAGACAGGAAATTCCTAAATGTCCTTTGAAAGGGCACTGATTAGTAACAATGCATATATTTAATGGAATACTCTGTAGCTGTAGTATTTTTTTAAAATAAAGATACAGGTGAGGAAGTACTTCATCTACTGATGTGGAAAGATTTCCACCAAGATACAGTGTTAAAAGAAAATAAAATTCAACAGCAGAAAATACGCACCTTATGCCACAATTTGTGTAACAAAAGATAGAAAACAAATTTGTACTTGTTTGTGTATGCACAAAGAAACCATGGAAGGATACCCTAGGAAGTATCTGGTTGTGGGAGTAGAACTAGAGAAAGAGAGAGAACAAGACTTTTTACTGTATACTTTCTCTTTTTAGACATTTTGATTTTTGAACTACGTAAATGTATTGCGTAGTTAAGATAATACTTTGAATTTTAAGTTGAAAATTTTAGCCTTGATTGTCCAGCTTCAGTAATGTGCCTGTCTCTGCACCAATTACTGTGTCTGGAGCGGGGTGCTATTTTTACTACCTAGAAAGGGTTTGGAGGAACTTCTCTCCTCCCAGGAGAAGAGGAGTACTGTTCTGAGAAGATGAAACTAAAAATGCTCATTATACCCAGGAAGCAGGGTCAGGTGGATCCCAAAGTTGTGGTGCAAGGTTGCTTGCAAGGATTTTCGAGGCTGCGAGGATTTTCGAGGCATCGAGGACAGTGGTCTCTGGAGTCCCAGATAAGATCCTTCCACAGTGCTACTTAGCTAATCTACTAATCTACTAGATCCCTTTCCCTTACCTGGCCAGTCCCCTGGAATTAAAGGCACTGACAGAAGCTCCCTTTCATGCTTGTATAGGGCAGTTCTAAGGGGAATTTGAAGGTAAAGGAGTATCCTGTTGCTGCTGACATATCCTCAAGCCCTTCTGTTTTACTGATGTGACTGATTCCACCATACCCCAACCACTCACACCTAGCCTTTTCTTTATAATACTTCCAATCTTAGTTGACTTCGGTCCTTGGTTTTATCCTTTATTTTTGCATTTAGAACAGTCTTGCTGTATTCTTCAGAACAAGTATGTCATAAGCAAATTATGAGAGGGGATTTTTCTGCATGTGATTTATTGGGGGAGAGCTCTCAGCAGAAAGGGGGGAAAGAAAGTAGGTTAAGGCCGGGAACAGAACTGAAAAGGATGAACTTGGTTTCAGCCTGATCTTTCTGGGAGCTTTGGAGTATCAATTGTACCACAGAATCATTGTCACTTTGAGGCAAGGGCACCTGCATTTTGTATTCCTGTGTTAATAAGTCGTTGGTTGATGGCTTGCAGGGAGGGGACATGCCTAACCTCCTGGCAAGATGGCTGCTGTTCCATTGGCTGAGGGCAGTTTTCCAGAGAAGGGGCAGTGGCCAACACTCACAGCAGCTGGGGGACCGGCACACCTGCTTACACGGGGATCTGAGCAGGGTGCTCACAGTTTTCAGCATTAGTTTTGTTGGGTATCTTTAGGGGGCCACTTCTTTCTGAGCACTTTAAGATGAGATTTGCTTAATTGCCATTTCTTCTATCCTCTCCTTATTTACCTCTCCCACACACTGCTGCATTATTTTTTTAATTTTTTGGTTTTTGGTTTGGTTTTTTAAAATTTCTAAGTTTTTTATTTCAATGGCTTTTGGGGTACAAGTGGTTTTTTTGTTACATGGATGAATTCTATAGCAGTGACTTCAGAAACTTTAGTGCACATATCACCCCTGTAGTGTACATTGTACCAATTGTGTGGTTTTTTAAATCCCTAATCCCTCCCCCCACCTTCCCTCTTCTGAGTCTCTTCTGAGTCTATTATATCACTCTGTGTGCCTTTGCATACTCACAGTTTAGTTCTCACTCATAAGTGAGAACATAGTTTTTGATTTTCCACTCCTGTGTTACTTCACTTAGAATAATGGCCTCCAGCTCCATTCAAGTGGCTGCAAAAGACATGGTTTTATTCCTTTTTATGGCTGAGTAGTATTTCATAGTATATGTATACATTTTCTTTATCCACTCATTAGTTGATGGGCATTTAGGTTGGTTCCACATCTTTGCAATTGTGAATTGTGCTGCTATAAACAGACATGAGCAAGTGTCTTTTTTCTATAATGACTTCTTTCCCTTTGGATAAATACCCAGTAGTGGGACTGCTGGATTGAGCGGTAGATCTATTTTTAGCTCTTTAAGGAATCTCCATACTGTTTTCCATAGAAGTTGTACTAGCTTACATTCCCACCAGCAGTGTATAAATGTTTCCTTTTCTTCACATCCATGCCAACATCTATTGTTTTTTGACTTTTTAATTATGGCCATTCTAGCAGAAAAAAAGAGGTATCTCATTGTGGTTTTGATTTGCATTTCCTTGATGATTAGTGATACTGAGCACTATGTTGAATAGAAATGGCGAAAGTGGGCATCCTTGTCTTGTTCCATGTCTCAGGGGGAATGGTTTCAAGTTTTCCCCATTCGGCATAATGTTGGCTGTGAGTTTGTCATAGATGGCTTTTATCACCTTGAGGTATGTCCTTTCTATGCCAATTTTGCTGAGGGTTTTTAATCATAAAGCAATGCTGGATTTTGCCAAATTCTTTTTCTGCATCTATTGAGATAATCATATGATTTTTGTGTTTAATTCTGTTTATATGTTGTATTACATTTATTGACTTGCATATGTAAAATCATCCCTGCATTCCTGGTATGAAACCCACTTGATCATCATGTGTTATCGTTCTAATGTGCTGTTGGAATCAGTTGGCTAGTATTTTGTTGAGGATTTTGCATCTATGTTCATTAGGGATATTGCTCTGTAGTTTTCTTTTTTTAAATTATATCCTTTCCTGGTTTTGGTATTAGAGCAATACTGGCTTCACAGAATAATTTAGGGAGAATTCCCTCTATATCTTTTGGAATAATTTCAGTAAGACTGGTACCAATTCTTCTTTGAATGCCTGATAGAATTCACCTGAGAATCCATCAGGTCCTGGACTTTTTTTGTTGGCAATTTTAAAATTACTGTTTCAATCTCGCTACTTGTTATTGGTGTGTTCAGAATTTCTATTTCTTCCTGGTTTAACCTGGGAGAGTTGTATATTTCCAGAATTTTCCATATACTCTAGATTGTATAGTTTGTGCACATAAAGGTTTTCATAGTACCCTTAAATGATCTTTTGTATGTCTGTGGTATTGATTGTAATACCTCCCATTTCATTTCTAATTGAGCTTATTTGGATCTTCTCTCTTCCTTTCTTAATCTCACTAAAGGCCTATCAATTTTGTTTATCTTTTCAAAGAACCAGCTTTTTGTTTCATTGATTGTTCTGTATTTGTGGTTGTTGTTGTTTCAATTTCATTTAATTCTGCTCTGATCTTTGTTATTTCTTTTCTTCTGCTGGGTTTGGGTTTGGTTTGTTCTTGTTTCTCTAGTTCCTTGAGGTGTGACCTTAGATTGTCTATTTGTCCTCTTTCAGACTTTTTAATCTAGGTATTTAAGGCTATGAACTTCCCTCTTAGCACGGCTTTAGCTGTGTCCCAGAGGATCTTGATTTCATTGTTGACCCAAACATCATGAAGGAGCAGATTATTTAATTTCCATGTATTTGCATGGTTTTGATGGTTCCTTTTGGAGTTAATTTCCAATTTTATTCTACTGTGGTCTGAAGAGGTACTTGATATAATTTCAATTTTCTTAAATTTATTGAGACTTATTTTGTGGCCTATCATGTGTTCCATATTGGAGAATGTTCCATGTGCTAATATAAAGAATGTATATTCTGCATTGGTGGGTAGAATGTTCTGTAAATTTCTGTTAAGTCCATTTGTTCTAGGGTACAGTTTAAATCCATTGTTTCCTTGTTAACTTTCTGTCTTGATGATCTGTCTAGTGCTGTCACTGAAATATTGAAGTCTCCTGCTATTATCGTGTTGCCATCTATCTTATTTCTTTTTTCTTTTTTCTTTTTTTTTTTGAGACTGAGTCTCTCTCTCTGTTGCCCAGGCTGGAGTGCAGTGGCGCATCTCTATTCACCGCAAGCTCTGCCTCCCAGCTTCACGCCATTCACTTGCCTCAGCCTCCTGCTTAGCTGGGACTACAGGCACCCGCCACCATGCCCAGCTAATTTTTTGTATTTTTTTAGTAGAGATGGGGTTTCACTGTGTTAGCCAGGATGGTCTCGATCTCCTGACCTTGTGATCCACCTGCCTCTGCCTTATCTATCTCATTTCTTACATCTAGTAGTAATTGTTTTATAAATTTGGGAGCTCCCATGTTAGGTGCATATATATTTAGGATTGTGATATTTTCCCATGTTAGGTGCATATATATTTAGGATTGTGATATTTAGGATCATTGTGATATGATCCTTTTATAATTATATATATCTCTCCTTGCCTTTTTAAACTGTTGTCTGTTTTAAAGTCTGTTTTGTCCGATATAAGAATAGTTACTCCTGCTCACTTTTGGTTTCCATTTGCACAGAATATCTTTTTCCACTTCTTTACCTTAAGTTTATGTGAGCACGTCTATGTTAGGTGAGTCTCTTGAAGACAGCAGATACTTGATTGGTGGATTTTTATCCATTCTGCCATATTTTAAGTGGAGCATTTTGGCCATTTACATTCAACATTAATATTGAGATGTGAGGTACTGTTTTATTGATTATGCTAGTTGTTGCCTGAATACCTTGGGTCTGTTATTTTATATAGGCCCTGTGTGGTATATGCTTTAAGGTGGTTCTATTTTGGTGTATTTCTAAGTTTTGTTTCAAGATTTAGAATTCCTGTTAGCATTTCTTGTAGTGCTGACTTGGTGGTGGCAAATTCTCTCAGCATTTGTCTGAAAAAGACTTTATCTCTCCTTCATTTATGAAGCTTAGTTTTACTGGAAACAAAATTCTTGGCTGGCAGTTATTTTATTTGAGAATGCTAAAGATAGGACCCTGATCTCTTCTGGCTTGTAGGGTTTCTGTTGAGAAATCTGCTGTTAATCTGATAGGTTTCCCTTTACAGGTTACCTGATGCTTTTGCCTCACAGTTCTTAAGATTCTTTCCTTCATCTTGACTTCAGATAACCTGATGACTATGTGTCTGGGTGATGATCTTTTTGCAATGAATTTCCCAGGTGTTCTTTGAGCTTCTTGTAGTTGAATGTGTAAATCTCTTGCAAGGCCCAGGAAGTTTTCCTCAATTACTCCCTCAAATATGTTTTCCAAACTTTCAGATTTCTCTTCCTCCTCAGGAACACCAATTATTCTTAGGTCTGGCCGTTTAACATAATCCTACATTTCCTGGAAGCTTTGTTCAGTTTTTAAAACTCTCTTCTCTTTGTCTTTGTCTCATTGGGTTAATTTGAAGGCTTGTCTTTGAGCTCTGAAATTCTTTTTTCTACTTATTCAATTCTATTCTTCTCACTTTTCAATGCATTTTGTCTTTCTCTAAGTGTCTTTCATTTCCAGAAGTTGTGATTGTTTTTTCTTTATGATTTCTATTTCTCTAGAGCATTTTTCATCCATATCCTGTATTGTTTTAGCTTATTTAAATTGTTTTTCACCTTTCTCTGCTATTTCCTTGGGCAGCTTAATAATCAACCTTCTGAATTCTTTATCTGGCAATTCAGAGATTTCTTCTTGGGTTGGATATATTGCTGGGGAGCTACTGTGGTCTTTTGGAGAGTGTTATAGAACCTGGCTTTGTCATATAACCAGAATTACTTTTCTGATTCCTTCTCATTTGGGTAGACTACTGCAGTGGAAAGATCTAGAATTCAAGTGCTGCTGTTCAGATTATTTTGTCACATGGGGTGGTCCCTTGATGTGGTGCACTCCCCTTTCCCCTAGGGATAGGGCTTTTTCTTAGCCAGACTGCAGTGATTGTTGTTGCTTTTCTGGGTCTAGCCACCCAGTGGGACTATGAGGCTCTAGGCTGGTGCTAGGGAATGTCTGCAAAGAGTCCTGTGATGCAATCTGTCTTTAGGTCTCCCAGCTGTGTATACCAGCACCTGAGCAGGTGGAGGTGGTAGGGGAGTTAAATAGAATCTGTGAGAGTCCTTAGTTGTAGATATGTTTAGTGTGCTGGCTTTCTCAAATTCTGGTTATGCTGGTAGTGAAGTTGTCACATGGACAGACTCAGGACCACTGGTTAGCGAGGATGTTGCAGGCAGTTGAATTTACTGTTGTTTTCTCCTTCCTTGGAGCAGAGTTATTCTGTTATGAGTTGCTGTAATGTCTTGATTTGGTTGGCCTCCAGCCAGGAGGTGACACTTTCAAGAGAATACCAGCTGCAGTTGTAGAAGGGGAATATAGGCTTACCCTAAGTTACCAGGATAAGCATTTGGGTTTCTTAGGCAATGCTCAGGGTCATAAAGCTCCCAAAGAGCTTATGTCTTGTGTGATTGGCTACTGGGGTGGGTAGAGAAATACCATCAGGTGGGTGCAAGGTTAAGCAGGCCTGAGCTCAGACTCTTCATGGGCAGGGCTTGCCACGGCCACTGAGGGGGATGGAGGGTGGTTCTTGGGCCAATGGAGTTATGTTTCAGAGGGGATTATGGGTGTTTCTGTCACCAGGGAAGTGGAGGAAAGCCAGTAGCAATAGGCCTCACCCAGCAATCATGCAGTTGGCAAGGCCAGTCTCACTAACACTACTGAGTTTATCTCCAGGCAGCCTGGGCATGTAACTCAGACCTAGCTCCAGGCTAGAAGTTTTCTTACTGAGAAAAACAAGCATGGCTTTCAGGCCACACTCCTCCCCATCTGCTCACACTATTGGGTGCAACTCCTACTCTCCTTTCCTCAGCAGTTGCTGTTTGCCACTGGATTCTGCTCAAGAGAGTTTGAGCCCAGTCAAAATTATGACAAAGTTCAGTCAGAAGCTACTTTCACCCTATGACCCTTCTCAAATTCCACCAGCTGATTTCCCAAGGGCCCCTGTGAGATATAGTCAGAGATGGCTTCCCTGGGCTCAAGCTGGAGAATGGGAATGCCTACAAGGCTCTTCCCGCTGTTGCTTCTACTTTTATATTTCACACTAAATACATTTCAGCTCTAAGTGAGGTTAAATCCTTCCTCCATAATCTGGACTTTCGGATTCTCCAGTGGGGACATGTGTTTGGAGGCAGGTTTTCCCCCCTCACACTTTAGAACTCAGTTTTTTTACCTGTCTTCTGGAATTTGCAGTGGCCTGCTGCTGCTTTCAAAGGATCTGTGAATTCTTTGTTTTCCTGGTACATGGTGGTTCCTGGAGCAAAAGTCCATGGTGTGAGTCTCCACATACTGTTTCATTCATCCAAGTGGGAGTTGTATGTCAGCCTTATCGCCTATCCACCATCTTCCTCAAGTTTCTCCAGTTTCATTTTTACTTCAGGTTATTGGGATCTTCTCTCTTCTTTTCTTGGTTAACCTAATTAATGGTCTATCAATTTTTTTTTTCCAAAGAACCAGTTTTTTGTTTCATTCATATTTTGTACTTTTTTGTTGTAATTTAATTTAGTTCTGCTCTGATCTTTGTTATTTCTTTTCTTCTTCTAACTTTAGGTTTAGTTTGTTCTTGTTTCTCCAGTTCCATGAGGTGTGATATTAAGTTTTCAATTTGTGCCCTTTCAGACTTTTTGTTGTAGGTGTTTCATGCTATAAACTTTCCTCTTAGCACTGCTTTTGCTGTATCCCAGAGGTTTTGGTAACTTGTGCCATTATTATCATTCAATTTGTAGAATTTTTACATTTCCATTTTAATTTCATTATTAATCCAGGTATTCAGGAGCAGATTATTTAACTTTCATTTATTTGTATAGTTTTGAGGGTTCCTTTTGGAGTTGATTTCCAGTTTTATTCTGTGATCTGAGAAGATACTTGACATGATTTTGATTTTTTTCCAATTTATTGACATTTGTTTTGTGGCCTATCATATGGTCTATCTTGGAGAATGTTTCATGTGCTGATGAGAATGTATATTCTGCAGATCTTAGGTAGAATGTTCTGTAAATATCTGTTAAGTCCATTAGTTCTAGCATGTCATTTAAGCCCATTGTTTCTCTGTTGACTTTTTCTGTTTCAAAGACCTGTCTCACAGGGTGCGGAACATCACACACTGGGGCCTGTCGTGGGGTGGGGGAAGCGGGGAGGGATAGCATTAGGAGATATACCTAATGTAAATGATGAGTTAATGGGTGCAGCACACCAACATGGCACATGTATACATATGTAACAAACCTGCACGTTGTACACATGTACCCTAGAACTTAAAGTATAAAAAAAAATCTGTCTAGTGCTGTCAGTAGTGTATTAAAGTCTCCCACTATTATTATTTTGCTGTCTATCTCATTTCTTAGGTATAGTAGTAATTGTTTCATGTATCTAGGAGCTCCAGTGTTTGGTGTATATAAATTTAGGGTTGTAATATCTCTTTGTTGAATTGATCCTTTTATCATTATATAATGACCATCATTGTCTTCTTTGTTTTTACTGTTGTTGCTTTGAAATGTTTTGTCTTTGAAGTAGCTATAAGAGTAGATACTTGTGTTAATCCATTCTCACATTGCTTTAAAGAAATGCCTGAGACTGGGTAATTTTAAAGAAAAGAGGTTTAATTGGTTCATAGTTCTGCAGGCTATGCAGGAAGCATAGCAGCTTCTGCTTCTGAGGAGACCTCAGGAAACTTACAATCATGGCTGAAGGTGAAGGGGAAGCAGGTGTGTCTTACTTGGTTGGAACAGGAGGAATGCGGGTGGGCATGCCACAAACTTTTAAAACAACCAGATCTTGTGATAACTCACTCACTCACTATCAGGAGGATAGCACTGTGGAGATGCTACTAAACTATTATTCAAGGATCTATCCCAATGGTCCAATCACCTCCCACCAAGCCCCACATCCAACAGGGGGGATTATAATTCAACATGAGATTCGGGCAGGGATACAGATCCAAACTATATCACTACTCCTGCTTGCTTTGGGTTTCCATTTGTGTTCTATTTTCCTTTTACCTTGAGTCTATATAAATCCTTCAGTGTTAGGTTGAGTCTCTTGAAGTCCGACATGCACCAAAATAGAACCTCTTGAAAGCTTAAAACTCACAGGGCCTATAAAACAATAACACAACAACAATAGAACTATCTAGGTAACAAGATGAATAAGAGACTAGTACTTCACATCTTAATATTAATGTTGAATGTAAATGGTCTAAATGTTCCACTTAAAAGATAAAGGATGGCAGAATGCTGCATTATTTTAAAGCAGATTCCAAACATCATCTGATCTTGTCTGTATATACTTGAATATATACCTGAATAGCTGAATGTATTTTGCATAACCCCAATATCATTATAATACCTAAAAAACAATATTTACTGGATATCATTTTATACAGTCTGTTTAAATTTCCCAGATTGTGTCGAAAGTGTCCTTTTATAGTTATTCTGCTTAAAGTAGGATGCAAACAAGGTTTGCACATTGTATTTGATTGACTATTTATCTCTAACATACTTCCCTTGACTTTCCTATGCCAATATTTGTTGAAGCAATTAGTGCATTTGGCCTGTAGAATTTCCATATTCTTATCTTATCTGGTTGCCTCTTTACTGTGTTATTTACATGCCCCTTTAGACTCTGCACTTCTTGTAAACCAGTAGTTAGGGGGGCATTAAGGGTGCCACTGCTACTGAGTTGTCATTGCTTCTAGGTCCTTCCGAAGAACAAAGGTAGGAAACAGACATTTTCTTTCTTTTTTTTTTTTTTCTTGTAAGTCTTTCCTATTTTTTTTTTTTAAATTATACTTTATGTTCTAGGGTACAAGTGCACAATGGGCAGGTTTGTTACATATGTATACATGTGCCATGTTGGTGTGCTGCACCCATTAACGCATCATTTACATTAGGTATATCTCCTAATGCTATCCCTCCCGCCATCCCCCCACCCCACAACAGGCCCCAGTGTGTGATGTTCCCCATCCTGTGTCCAAGTGTTCTCATTGTTCAATTCCCACCTATGAGTGAGAACATGCGGTATTTGGTTTTCTGTTCTTGTGACAGTTTGCTGAGAATGATGGTTTCCAGCTGTATCCTTTTTTATGGCTGCATAGTATTCCATGGTGTATATGTGCCACATTTTCTTAATCCAGTCTGTCATTGATGGACATTTGGGTTGGTTCCAAGTCTTTACTATTGTGAATAGTGCCACAATAAACATACGTGTGCATGTGTCTTTATAGCAGCATGATTTATAATCCTTTGGGTATATACCCAGTAATGGGATGACTGGGTCAAATGGTATTTCTAGTTCTAGATCCTTGAGGAATCGCTACACTGTCTTTCACAATGGTTGAACTCGTTTACAGTCCCACCAACAGTGTAAAAGTGTTCCTCTTTCTCCACATCCTCTCCAGCACCTGTTGTTTCCTGACTTTTTAATGATCACCATTCTAACTGGCGTGAGATGGTATCTAATTGTGGTTTTGATTTGCATTTCTCTGATGCCTAGTGATGATGAGCATTTTTTCATGTGTCTGTTAGCTGCATAAATATCTTCTTTTGAGAAGTGTCCATATCCTTTGCCCACTTTTTGATGGGGTTGTTTGTTTTTTTCTTGTAAATTTGTTTGGGTTCTTTGTAGGTTCTGGATATTAGCCCTTTGTCAGATGAGTAGATTGCAAAAATTTTCTCCCATTCTGTAGGTTACCTGTTCACTCTGATGGTAGTTTCTTTTGCTGTGCAGAAAGTCTTTAGTTTAATTAGATCCCATTTGTCAATTTTGGCTTTTGTTGCCTTTGCTTTTGGTGTTTTAGACATGAAGTCCTTGCCCATGCCTATGTCCTAAATGGTATTTCCTAGGTTTTCTTCTAGGGTTTTTATGGTTTTAGGTCTAACATTTAAGTCTCTAATCCATCTTGAATTAATTTTCGTACAAGGAGTAAGGAAAGGATCCAGTTTCAGCTTTCTACATATGGCTAGCCAGTTTTCCCAGCACCATTTATTAAATAGGGAATCCTTTCCCCATTTCTTGATTTTGTCAGGTTTGTCAAAGATCAGATGGTTGTAGATGTGTGGTATTATTTCTGAGGACTCTGTTCTGTTCCATTGGTCTTTATCTCTGTTTTGGTATCAGTACCGTGCTGTTTTGGTTACTGTAGCCTTGTAGTGTAGTTTGAAGTCAGGTAGCGTGATGCCTCCAGCTTTGTTCTTTTGGCTTAGGATTGTCTTGGCAATGAGGGCTCCTTTTTGGTTCCATATGAACTTTAAAGTAGTTTTTTCCAATTCTGTGAAGAAAGTCATTGGTAGCTTAATGGGGATGGCATTGAATCTATATATTACCTTGGGCAGTATGGCCATTTTCACAATATTGATTCTTCCTATCCATGAGCATGGAATGTTCTTCCATTTGTTTGTGTCCTCTTTTATTTCATTTAGCAGTGGTTTGTAGTTCTCCTTGAAGAGATCCTTCACATCCCTTGTAAGTTGGATTCCTAGGTATTTTATTCTATTTGAAGCAATTGTGAATGGGAGTTCACTAATGATTTGGCTCTCTGTTTATCTGTTATTGGTGTATAAGAATGCTTGTGATTTTTGCACATTGAATTTGTATCCTAAGACTTTGCTGAAGTTGCTTATCAGCTTAAGGAGGTTTTCGGCTGAGATGATGGCGTTTTCTAATCATGTCATCTGCAAACAGGGACAATTTCACTTCCTCTTTTCCTAATCGAATACCCTTTATTTCTTTCTCCTGCCGGAAACAGAGATTTTCTAGAAAAATAAATAAATCTTGATGTTACCTCCCATTTAAATTTAGAATTATATGATTTTCTGTGAAATCTTTTAATTTTATATTAGTCCCTTTTTTATTTTGTGGAAAATCTTTGTCCCTAACAAGAAATACATAATCACTTACAATCTATCTGTCTAGATACATTTCTTTCTGAATAATCAATATTATTTCAATCTTGGCCGAAGTCCCATGGCCCTGGGACAGTCACCTAATATGCCTGAATTCTGTCTACACAACTGTAAAATGGACATGGGAGCTCTTGCCCTCCCCCTCAACCCATTGTGGCAGGAACAAACGAAACAATGGATGTAAGCATCATTTGTAAAGACAGGAAAGCACCTAGGGAAGAAAAGCAATCACCTCTGATTGCCTGTGTAAAAGTTCCAAGGAATACTGAGCATGGGTTGTTCAGGGAACCAGATTTCCAGACCCTTAATTTTCATACACATACTTTTCTGGTTTTATTTACCTAAGAACACCTCTGAGTTTCCATTTGTTCTTTCACTTTATTGTTTTAAAAAAGCAAAAAGGCATACTCCTCATTTACCTGTGATCTGACTATGGTAATATTGCTATGAGGTGTGCAAACCTCAGGAAGAATGGAAAAAAATAAGAGGAAGAGTTCTTTATTGCTTAGCCAAGATTCCATTAACTCCTGAGCTCTCATGTTTTCCCATCTTATGCAATTTATGTTAAGGAAGAAGATAGTCTAGAAAATAGTATTTTGACATATATTAGGATGTTCTGAATATAGACATATGGTAACCATTATGGTAAGAGTCAAGATATTTTCCGTCTTAAAGGAAAGTACAATGACAGTAAAGCAAAGAGAACATCAGCTAGAAACACTGAATGCCAGAGGAAAAAAGAACGTGGCTTTTTCGAATATATTTAAATATAAGCAATACTTTTCAACCACCTTCAGTGCTAATCCTAGGTCAGGTCTCCAGCTCAAAGGAAGAGTACCAAAGTACAGTCCAGGCATATAGGTTGGGCTGTACTGGCGCATTTAAATATAACTGCAAGGTTTGCCCAGACTTTCACAATTCTCAAGATATATCAAATAATATGCACAGATACCAGTTTTAGGTGACTTATTTGTATGCAGTATATGTGATTCAATAAGGTAATTGAAAATCCATCTTATGAAATGATATGAAATCATCCAATGATAGCTATTGCTCACTTTAATATACCATATGAAATATTTAATATTTTCTACTTCCTATTAACAGAAATAATATTATCCTAGTTTCTGGACTGATTAATTTTTAGCAAAATATGCCTTTCTCTTTCATTAAATACATATGAAAAGTTAGAACATAGTTCATCTCATTAGGAGATGCGCTTCTAATTACATTTAACTTTATGTTTAAAAAATGATGAAAATTGGTAACATTTGAAAGCAATTTTGATCAGTTGTATGATAATTCAATCCAGAAGCAATATTTTAAGGCATGGGGAGCCTTAAGGTCACAAGAATAAAACATTTTTTAAAATGTATTACAAATAGATATGTAATATATTTTAATGTGTGATAGGATGATCAATAAAATATCTTCAAATTTTAAAAGTATATTAAATTATGTTAAAGGTTCATGGAGGAAGTAGAAAAGAAATATAAATTCAAGGAGAAAAAGGGAAAATGTAAAATTTCTCAACAGTAAAGAAGAACCTGTTCATATATTTTATTTTATTTTTTATTTATTTATTTTTTTTGAGACGGAGTCTGGCTCTGTCGCCCGGGCTGGAGTGCAGTGGCCGGATCTCAGCTCACTGCAAGCTCCGCCCCCCGGGTTTACGCCATTCTCCTGCCTCAGCCTCCCGAGTAGCTGGGACTACAGGCGCCCGCCGCCTCGCCCGGCTAGTTTTTTTGTATTTTTTAGTAGAGACGGGGTTTCACCGTGTTCGCCAGGATGGTCTCGATCTCCTGACCTAGTGATCCGCCCGTCTCGGCCTCCCAAAGTGCTGGGATTACAGGCTTGAGCCACCGTGCCCGGCCTGTTCATATATTTTAAATGGGATGGTGATGAGCATGAAATCTTTATGAGCTCCAGATTCTCTTTAATATTTTAAGATTGATAGTGGTATGTTTAAATGTCAATATTTGCAGTAAAATGAAAATTATATCCCTTGCAATCACTTAAACTTATCATGAAAACTTTTACCTATGAACTTAAAAATATGTGACAGGTATATTGTTTTTCGAGATTCTTTTTTGCAACGTGCACGCAACAAAAATTTGAAGACCACGGAACTATGGGAAGGCCACATTTGCACAGACAGGAGTTGCTATCTTCTCCTTCCTGGCCCCACCCTCTCTGCCTGTGTCTGCCTGAGCAGCCTCCAACCAACCTGCACACAGAAATGCTCTTTTCTCTTTAGTCAACTCCCTGTTAAAAAATAATAATAAAAAACACATAGCACATCAGTTAGCTACTGCCACAATTATATTGTATAAAAAAACAACCAGAAAACCTCAGTGGCAGACAACGAAAAGTACTTACTCCAGGTCGTGAGTCCTTGGGTTGGTTGGGCAGTTCTGTTAATCTTGCCTAGGCTCTGTTGACCTCTGCTGGGCTCTCTCGTGCATTGGTAGTCACTGGGATAGCTTGTCTCTGCTCTACACCATTTCTCATGCTCCAGGAGGCCAGTTTGTGCTTATTATGATGGCAGCTGAGCAGGCTTCTGAGAGAGAAAATCATGCAAAGCCGCTTGAAGGCCTTTCTCAGCACTGGCATTCCATCACTGGCATCTTACCACATCCTGTTGGCCAAAGCAAGTCACAAGGTCTCCCAGATCCAAGAAGTGAGGCAGTAGTCTCCACCGCTTAATAGGAGGAGCTACAAAGTCACGTTGGAAAGGGGCACGGATATGGGAAAATACAGAGAATTGGGCCCATGTTTGCAATGAATCTATCACAAACAGTAATAGCTACTATGACTTAGGTCTTTGTAATGAGCTAGAAACTTTAAATGTGTTAATACTTTTGTTCCTCAAAAAAGGTAGAGAATCTATGTATATCCTGTTTTTTTTATTTCTGCTCCTCCATTTCTCTCACAGGTACTCTGAAAGCCACATTCTTTCCTTTAATGGGACTGAAACAAAGACTTGAGGAAGCTGTAGGCCACAGTAACCAAAAGGAAAATTAGGATGGCAGAGCAAAGTTTCTGCTTCCTCAAATCAAGGAAGGCTGGAACTGGTGAGCAGGAGGAGAGAAGGCACACAGGAGGAAGATGCAGAAGGACAGTGAATGCTCAGAGTGAGGGGAGAGAAGGCTCTCCTGTCTTTAGGATGGGGAATGGAGGGATGGGGTCTATACCCACTCCCCTCAAGGGTGCATCCCATTTCTCTGTTTTATTTAGCCAATACGAAGCCTGTATTGATACTTTGCTCACATCTAAATGACTCCTTCTACTCCTAAGTCCAAGTACTCATTGAAGGGAGTGTGATGGTTTGAGTCTGCTGAAGAAATAGGCAGCCGTGTCATGACACTTCTTTCCTGAGGGACCTCCAGGACTCCTCATTACTTGTGTAGGGCTGAGACTCTGGACAGGGAGTGCTGAAAGGCCAAATCTCCATGGCCTTTGGTCTCTGCCCCCACAGAGATTCCTCTGTGAGAAGATGCCAATCAAAGAGGATGAGGCTTCCTCACAACCACGGGGAGGTTACCTGATTCAGGAAGAAGGAGCAATTAAACATTAATTTGAAGATTGCTTTTTTTGAGGTAGGCCAGTCTCGCTGACAAACCATCATCTACCTGGAGACAAAGGAGGTGTTGGTGAGTTGGTGACACGGGTGTAATCTGAGCCCAAACAGTTTATTTCACTGGCTCTCTGCATTGCGTTTTTGAGACCTTCAAAGTCTCAGTATTATTCTGTTAGTCTCACATTGTCTCGGCCTCTGTGGTATGTAAATAAAGTCCGCATAGGGAATTCTGAAAGTTGAGGGTGTTGTAAGAGTCTTGGTTCTCCCAGCAACAGATCTTGAGATCAGGATTCTAATGCAGGGGGTTTACTTGGGAGATGATCCTAGGAAACACTAGAGGAGAGTGGGGAAATGGTGCGTGGAAGGGAGGTAAGCCAACACAAGGTGCATTTTTCAGGCTCTTACTACTGTGGGAAACTGGGGTTTAATCTCTCTGGGGAACTCTGGATACCAGTGTGGAACACATGCCTCAGAGTTATTCCACTCAAGAGATGATGGAGCTGCCAGATTTATCCACCACCTCCCATTGGTGCAATAGGGCACCAGTTGTGGGCACTCTTGTGGCATAGCTGGCTCTACTGGCCAGTAGAAGCCTTTAGACAAAAAGACATCAGGGCTAGCCATTGAAAAAGGGCTGACATGAGTGGAAATGATAAGAAGTGAGGGGATGTGGGTAAGGCATGTTCCACAGAAGGCTTCTGTGATTCACTCCCAGGAAGTTACAGGAAGGTACCTTGGTTAAGCTGCAGGGGTGTCAACATCTATAGGAACAGGAGCGTCCAGGAGAGGAAAATCCATCCCAACACCTAGAGAATGGTGTCCTCACTGCATAGGCAGACATTCAAGGTCCAGCCCAACTGGATCCTATTGTGTCCCACCATGTTCCTTTTGGCTTATTCTCCCCAGTCTGCTTGTTGACCACAGTCTTACACAGACTCTACCTCCACTATGCTTTGTTTGTCTGATTGTCCCCCTTCCCTCTCCTCTTTGCCTTGCCTGGCTCCACCCAATCCCTGAAGCTTCAGGTCAGGTCCCACCTTTTTTCTCAGGTCTTTTTTCATTACCTATCCTTCAGGCCATGGACTTGTCCAAACCCCTTGTGCCTTTTTGTCATTGCCTTTCCTTTGTCATATTGTTTACTGCATTGTGTTTTCATATGACTGCGTGTCTGTGGGTCTAGTTTCCTCCATTTGATAACATATTATATGAATTTGTACATCTTTTTCATTGTGCCTCGATGGTCAGCACAAGGCTATGTGTATAATAGATGCTTTGAAATAGATGCTTTTCCAATTTTGGATGGTGTATTAAGCAAGATATTGGCTTGGCCACCAAGAGAGGCCAAAAATAACAGTGGTTTAAAGAAAGTAGATGTTTTAATTCTCTATTATTAAGGATAAGCAAGTTTTATAATTACAGATGTCTTTGTTTTAGCTGGTGGGTGGTCCAGGGCAGGTCTCCCACATGAGGGTAACCATGGACCCAAGGTTCTTTTATTGTTGTCTCATCAAGCTGTTGGTTTTGTCAGCATGGTCAAACTGACTTGCTTCTGAGATTGTGGCATCTGATGTTTGGACAGTGGGAAAGAAAGAGTGAAGAGCAAGCAGCTTCCTTTTTTAAGAATGTGATCTGGAAGTTAGTTAGACAAATCATTTCTCAACTAGAATTTGGTCAAATGGCCATACTTAGCTCAAGGAAGCCTGGGAAATGCTATGTCTAGCTTTGTGGCTAAAATTTGGGATGACTGTTCTGAAAGGAAGAATTGAAGAGTGGATGTTGAGAGACAGCCCTCTGACACAGAGGGCTTACAAATCTAGCTTTGCTTTAAATAACATATGCCATTGCAGCAGATCTGAATAGTTAAAATATTAACACATCCTATTTACTTATTCCTATATTTCTCACAAACGCAATTAGTAATTTCATTATTCTCAGATACAACGTGTAGAGGAATAATATTTGAAATTTTAATGGAAGTATCTTCATTCTTGCTAATTCATTTTAATCTACAGTCTTTCCTCCACTAAAATTAGACCATGAGGTGGGGGCTTATCTCCTCAGGAGTGAACTGAAATGTGGAGATAGAAATGAGCCAGTGCTTAGCTTTGAGTTTTGAAACAGACTTTTGACGCACACGGCAGATGCAGTAACTCTGAGAGATAAGACTTTTAAAGTTCTAGAGTGCTTGAATACCAGAAGCCCAAAGTATATGCCCTAACCAATAATTTTTGAAGGAGTACATGATGATAAAAGAAATTGTTTTCTACCCAAAATGAAACATGAACTGTAGAAGGGGTGACGAGGAGAGATAGCTAGAGAGGGGCAATAGAGGAAAGTATTGGGGTAGGCTCTGAGCAGAGGTTCTGTTTCTTTCCCCACCCCAGGCAGACTCTTTGTTTGGGGAGGACTCAGATATAGGGTCATCAGACTGGGTGGTGGAGCCAGACCACCTGGTATGAATCCCAGTTTCACCATTTCTTAGTCTTGTGAATTGGGCAATTTTTCTCTGTGTTTGAATTTCCTATTCTTTAAGATGGAGATAGTAACAATAATAATATATATACTTTACGTTGTTATTGTGAGGGTTCAATGAGTTAGTACATGTAAAACACTTAGAGCCTGGTACATAATAATCACCTAATAAATTTATTGTTATTATTAATACCTGAGAGAAGAGGGATCTGTGTAATGTTTCACTTTGTCGCTAATTTTAAACATCTCTAATATCTAACATTTCTTCCACATTTTTTTCAGTTACATATGATTCAGACTTTCTACATTTGGGAGTTTAAAATTTTATTAAGAAATACTACTCAGTGCTCTTTAATTATACAAAGAAGCACTGAGAATGAAGAAATTCTTACAAACCCTGAGTACATTGCATGAGATCCAAAATCTGTAAATCATGTTTGATGATATGCTTTGTAGAAATTCTAGATATAATTTCAAAGAGATCAAGTGAATTAACATTCAAAGATGAACTCGATTATTATAAGCAGTCACAGCATCCCTGTTACCTGCCATTAACAATATTTACAAGTAGAATACACATGCTATTCATCCGTCTGTGGATACCTGCAGGTTTATTGGACTGAAAGATTATGAGGCAACTATATCCTGATAAAACTTGGAGAAAACACACATTGAGGAGAAGATTTCCACAAGCATAGAGCTAATGCAGACAATTTGAAAAGGATTGACTTCATGCTGTCATGAAATTACAATTGCAATTGACTCTGGGGGAACACTTGAGTGGACCTGAGGGAAATGGCTTATGGGATAATCCCGGGGCCTTACGTGGATTGACTAGCCCCTTCTTGGTAGTGATGTCATTCCTTTCCTCTGTGCTACACACATTCATGTGCAAACATAAACACCTCCCACACTCCAACAGGAAGCACAGTTCCCCCAAGTGCAGCTGCTTAGGTTACCATAGCAACCCTTGTAGCCAAGTTCCCAGCTGAACAAGTTTCACAAGACACCAGAATGTTTTCTTGCACTGCTCTCCCAGAATTGGGCTGAGATGGATCCAAGAATGGCCTGCAGTGAGGGCAGTGGGAAAGGCCCCGCCCCGCAAACACCAGACTGACATCAAGTGTGGCTACAGGGAAGGAAGACTGCCTATAAACTTGGAGTGACTTACCCGGGAAGGGTGAAATAAACATCCAGCCCCTCTCAGTACACTTGGCAAGACTCATGGTTCAAGGAGGTGAGGATGACTCTGTGCAGAACCACGACTGCTAATACCCAAGTTCTGGCCTGCAAATAGGTGCTCACGCTCAGCCTTTTTGTTGGAGGGCTTGAGCTGAACATAAAACCCCCATCTGCTTCTAAAAAACAAAACAAAACAACCTAAACAAGCAACACAAAAAATCTCTAATAAAATTCATGGTCAAAACAGATGAATGTCCCTTATACCTTGTCTCAAGGTTGATTGCCAGTTGCCTGTTACTGATTTAAGCCAACAGTCACCCCCTCAGTTCCCAGCACATTCATTCTGTGAATTGAACCCTGGGTATGGGGACTTGGCACAGGAACTAGAACAAGGTAAAGGAGTTCACTGTGAGATCATGCATTCCATGGCCTCCTTATACTCAGACCATGCTCAAAATCTATTTAGGCCTCTTTAGGGCTGGCCAATACCATCTAAAAAGCTATAGTCTTGTGATAAGGAAAGCTCTGTAAGCTCCACAAAGTCATTTCCCTCAACAGTATCTTATTTAAACCTAGTAACGAGTTTGCAAGAGTAGGGAAGGTTTTCTTCTATCTGCTTGATGGAGAAACTATACAGACTTTGGGATGAAACCTTACGGGATGCTCTAATGGACAGAATTTTAGACACTACGGCAAAAAAGGAGACTTGTCATGTCTGCATCAAACCATGGAGGCACTTATTTGCCTACTACTCTTCCATCCTTCCTCAGCTTTAATTAAAAACCTAATTTCTCTATTACCATAACAATGTGTGAAACAACAACTGATTTGTTTCGCCAAATTAATTCTCTTTTTGGGAACCTGGGAAAACATTATTTATCAGAGCAGCAGGCAGAGATTTAAAAATGGAAACATTTTTCCAATATGTATGCCAAATTCAGAAAATAAAGGGATGAGTATTTCAAGGTTTGAAGGCATCTTGGAGATTTGTTCACTGCTATGTCCCCAGCACTCAGGACAACACTGGCACATGGATGACCTGTTGAATAGGTGAGTGAAATTAGTATCGCGAAGATCTCACTTTTCATGAGTTTTTGCTGTTGCTTACACAAAGTGCTGTATTTACAAGCCGGAGCAGGAAATTAATTTGTTTTGACATTCCATTATATGTTTCATGTGTTATCTCCTATTGGCAATTAAGAAAGAACAGGCTTACTTTTTCATGTGCAGCCAAAATGAACAAACTCCTCTAAATCATTCTATTTGCCGGTGATGAAATGTTTCCAAAGAACAAAAACATACGATATTTCCAATATAGGTTCTGAAGTCCCTCTTTTTTTCCTGGGGAAACATGACTGTATCATGTGATATAACCTTAGGAATAAACAGGCATGAGATGGTGAACTCACTAAATATTTTTAAACTTAAGGTAAATATTTTGATGGTTTGGAGGACTTCCCCACATACTCATTTTATCCTTTAAAGGATCCAGAAAATTTACCCCAACCTCCAAGTTTTACCCAGAGTGAGAGAGGTGAGAGAGGACTAGATACTGTTAACATCTCATAATTTCATCTTCATTTCTCATTTTTGCATATCTTAAGAGCTATTCTGAGGAATTATTGAATGGAAATGCAATAAAAATATATACCACCAATGAATAAAATTTTGCAACAAGGGAACCAACACCTACTCACTTTCTTTTATTAGTCAAAATCTCCGGAGAAAGAGTGATGGGGGTGGGGGTGGGGACCAGCTGCAAAGCCTACTTTTCTGTGTGTCATCTCTGATGGATAGATTCAGTAATTCTTATATTTTTGTGACTAGATCTTTCTGAGCTGGAAATTGCTGCAACCAGCTATGTTTGGGCCTTTGCTTCAGGCACTCTTAGGGTGTGATTTAGGAACTATTTTCAGTCCTAATGGGATAATTTAGCACCGGGTCCCCAAAACCACGTGACCTGCAGTTCTATGTTGAAGAATTAGAGACTTTCACAGCTGAGAGTTAAACAAAAACCCCTGAGATTATTTAATCCAGCAGTATCCAAACTTTTTTTTAAGCAGCAGAACCTGTTGTTAAAATGAAAGTTTATCTGCAATTAATAGCAGATAATGTTGGTGTTCCGTCCAGGGCCCATCAAATCCCCTTGCCATGGCTTAGGCGCACTTTTATTTTCAATGGGCAGCACTCGCGGTTGGGCTAGTAGAGCTCACTTTGCCCACACTAGTGGCAGGCTGGAAAGGTCTGGGAATTTACATCCCTCTGGAGTGGCCCTGAGCCAATGATTCATCAGTACAGGAAGATGAGAGCCCAGTTCTCTTGTCTCTGGGTCAGGAAAACTATGAGATGTAACTTACACTCCAGAGCTCCCCATGGGATCAGGCAGAGGCCACCCAAGAGGGACTTTGCCTTATAAGTCTCCCTGGGAGTATTTCCTTACTAAATGACTAGCACATACAATTCTTCATCTCAGGTTATCTTCTGGAGAGCCCAGCCTGAGACAGAAGCCTGACATGAAAGTGGAATGTGGGAGGGAAGTCTGTAGACCACTATTGTGTCTGACTTTCTTACTTCGTCCTTTCTCAATTTCTCACTTTCTCTCTTGATGAGAAAAATCAAGACCAGGGTGGTAGAGGAGACATTGGAGGGGAAAACTTAACATTATAAAGGCTCAGGGTAGAAAGGGCTCTTCCAAGCCCAGAAAAACACTTTATCATTCCAGGAAGTTTGTTCATGACAGCAGGTGCTGCCAACTCTGATGCTGTACCACTTCTGCCACCCTGGAGGTCAACTGTAGCTTCAGTTGATGGTTCCCGATACCCTGTTTATGCCCTGATGCCTTCTTATCTTGAGCCCCTGCACCTCTCTCCACCTGAAGGCTTTCTTGGCCACAGAAGTAACTTGCCAGCACATGGAGAGAGTAGGAGTTCTGAGAATTAACTCTTCCTAGATTAATCCTTAACCTTAACCTTCATCCCAAAGTCTGATGGACGAATATCTCAGCCTCTTCCCCTCTTGGTGGGTCAGTTTTAAGGGATATGTTCTACACTGTCTCTCTGAGGATTCCTGGCAAGATTGAATTCCAGGTGTCTGCAGTGGTAACCTGCTCATTAGCCCATGCTTTCTAGACTTCCCTTCCTGCCTCATTTCCCTACTCTCTCATTATGCTTCCTTGGATAATCTTCCAAACCAAACTACCCTCCCCTGGTCTTTGCTCAGGGTCAGCTTTTGGCAGAAGCCAAAGCAAGACCTCGGGTTTGGAGTTGGCACAGTCCAAGACTGAAATCAAGGTCAAGGCCTAGGGACTTGGGCTTGCCCAGTGGGGAGGAGGGAGCCTGGTAATGGGTGTATTCTCAGTAAGCAAGGGCAGAAACCTAACTAGGGACCGGGTAGTCATGATTTTGATCAGAGAAGGTTGTATTTGGTTGACTTCAGAGCAGTAAGGCTAATTCCTGATACCATCAGCTCATGGGCTGGAGTTCCTAACATGCCTCTGCCTGGATCAGGGCTCAGTCTGGAGCTAGTGATGAGACCTGCAGGCCCCATGCTAAGCAGAGCTGTAAAGGCAGAAGAGAAAATGGGTGGCACCCATGCACACAAGAATGCAGGCTTTTCAAAAGGGTGGGCAACTGGATGGATAGCTTCTCCTGGATGAGAAGTGGAGGAGCACTGGAGCTAGGGCTGTGGAGTTTGAGATCAAGAGCAGATGATCTAAGGAGGCATTGTAAAGAGGCAGGGACACCTTCACCTGCTGAATTTGAATTGGGCTTTTTGTCCTTATTGAGGGCAAATCATCACATTCCTCTATGGGCTCTGGAAACCTTCTTCTGCACAGGTCAATATCAAACTATTTAACAACCAGTGAGACCAATCAAAAGGACTCTTGTGTGATTGGCCAGAAGGCCCTATAAGTGCGCCTTTGATGGGCACCAGTCCTACTCAAAAGTGCAGTGGGGTCAGTTTCTAAAGTAAGGTCCATTCACAGGTAGCGGAAGAATTTCGGTGGGTAAAGCTTTCTCGGTGCACAAGAAGACACCGTCTCTCTCCTCTGCAAATTATTGGCGTGATTGCAGGAACAAGCTCACATTATCTGGCTTTGTTGCCCTCTCTTTGAATCTCCACACTCAGACCCAGGAGAATGGAGCATGGGAGAAGGGAGGAGGAGGCTCTAACTGGGAACCTTCAGTGTTTCCATGTGCAAACTGTGAGATCCAGTTTCCTTAAATTTCTCCGTTTTCTCATTTGACGTGTGTGTGTGTGTGTGTGTGTGTGTGTCAAGACTAGGGCACGTGTCTAGATTGCAAAATTTAATTAAGCACTCCTTCTTGGATTTGCACAGACCTGGGAATGATTTGCACCCTAGATTCTCAGCTTGCCTTTCCCTAGTCCTGGCCCTGTGGGGTGTGTGTGTGTGTGTGTGTGTGTGTGAGAGAGAGAGAGAGAGAGACAGAGAGAGAGAAAGAGAGAGAGAGAAAGAAAACGAGACAGAGAGAGTAATGGTGATGGGGCCTTCCTACTCTAACAAGAATACTTATTGCTATCATTTGTGGAGAATTTACTATGGGTCTGACACTGTCTGAAGTGTTTTCTTACATTATTTCCCTTAGGCCTCACAACAACCTTATTTGGTGGATATTATTCCTGTTTAACAGATATGAAAACTAAGGCTCAGCTAGAAAGAGATCTATTTGCTGCCAGATTCTGAGCACACTTAGCCTCCAAAGCACACAGACCCATCGCACTTTGTTTCCACAAACCTCTACGGGTCTTACCCATCTGCCTCTCTTTAAGGAGAAGCAGAATGCCAAATTATCAACTAACATAACAGATCAATAAAGAGTGGATGATTTTATTTCAAAAGTATTCTCCAGTTTATGGAGCAATTCCCATAAGAAGGAGTTTTCCTTGTGAACTGAATTCAGAATCTGATGTGCAGTTCTGTTTCCATGGGACTTTATTTCTATCTCCCCTATCACTTATTTAAAGCAATGAGAATGATTTTTATATATGGACCTGTTTTGAGAAGTGTAGAATTTTTCACCATTTCTCCTCAAGTCTTCAAGCCTTCCTTCCATGCATTGGTTATAATCCCCATTTCACAGATGAGAGAAAGAGAGGCACAGAGAAAGGAAAGACTCAGACCAGTGAACGGGGGCAAATCTGGACCTAGAACACACAGACCCTACACACCTGCCTGAGCATCCATGGACTCTTCCTGGCTGCCTTCCCTAACCTAAGCCTTGAGGAAAAAGAAATTTCATGTGAAAAAGTTCCTGGAAAGTCTGCATGGTCAGCATGGAGAAGCTGCCTGTTTCTCTTAAACTCCTCAAGGAGTGACTTTTCTAGTGCTCAAAGGGCATTTGTTTCCAGCTCAGCTTCACACAGGCCTCCACCTATTCGCATGTCCAGAAAGCTATGAAAAAAGTCTGGGATGAAGCATGATTTTAGGCAGCTCATTGGTGCTTTCCATGCCAATCTGCCGGAGAAAGCAAGCCTTTAGGGGGCAACTGTGAGTCACCCAGGAATCTTGATGTATCTGTGCCTAGGAAAATCACGGAGCTCCAACTGGTGCCTGAAATTCTCATGTGGCTTTGAGAGCTACTCCCCATGACTGCACATGTGGTTATGGCTTTCCTCTATGGGCTGGTTTATGTTCTCACTGGTGTCCTGTACTCCAGGCAGCCATTGCTTTAGCCAGTGCTAAAAGAGCATGAGCTGCTTAGTACAAATTCTGCCTCTAACAAGCACACACCTTGCTCACAAAGGCTTGGGAGCACCCTCATTGAATAAGAAACTAGTTTTCAGTAGGGACAAATGTTGTAAACAATTGCACCTTCTCTCCTGTGAAATCTGTCTGCCCAAGCACCAGATAGGCCAAAGTAGGTGTCATTATTATTCTTACATAAGCTTTGTGATCAGCTGCAAATCAGGGGCACTCCACTGATTGGTAGACTGTGACTTTCATTAAGGCTTAATGTAATAAATGGCCATCTGTGGAAAGTCTTGGTATTTCATAGGATTACTCACAAAGACATGCTCCACAGACTTTATGTATTCTTATTTTGTGTCTATTTTTATATACTCTGCCTCATTCCACAGTGGAATTGAGTTAACATACAAAAGAAACACATACAATAAAATTGTAAAATATAGCTTAGAGTTAAAAATTCAGGTCTAAAGAATATAAGCAATCACCTCTTTTGCTTTTTCTCTTTCTTTCCTATTTTTGGGTCTCTAACAGTGAACTTAATTTTTTTTTTTGGACAATCAGGGTATAAATAAAATAGGCAGAAAGGCCAACAGGACCTGATAATAAGAAGTCAGGAATAGGAAGGAAAGAAATTCAAATACACAGGCTATCAGTGTCTCCATGTAAGTGCTGGAATCTTGCCTCAGTTCTGGCTCTGAACTTTATAACAGCCCAAGTAGAAAGGGAAAAAGAGTCAGTCATACATCTCTTATTATCAGAGAGAACATAATGTATTTCTGGTTTTTAGGAGGGTAAAGATTTTGGTACTTGACTCTAAAAGAAATTTCTTAGGTATAAGATTTCAGAGGTATCGTTCACTGCTGGGGTGGGCAGTAGCTTCCCAGAGCAATTCTTTGGAGGCCAATGGAGGATAAGGAGTGGGAACTGGGGACGAGATCAGCTCTCTGGAGACTGGTTTCATTCAAAGATGTCAGAAGCCTTGGGAAAATTCTAGCTTGCTTCCATAAATGTCTCTTGTTCTGGGGGGCCCTGGGTGGAGGTTGGGCAGCTCCAACTGGCTGTTGAAGGCTGTGTTCTCTGAGAAGGGCCTGGAGGGCAGGGTCATGCTTACGCATAAGAGTGGAGTTTCAGAAATGGAGGAGCGTTCTGGACCAGCATGGGCTGCTGTTTTCGTGTCCAAAACCAGAAATACCACAGGTACAAGAAAGAAGTGTCTGGATTTCAGGAACCGACACAGACGGTAGGAGAAAACCCTAGGACAGTGAAGGTGGTAGGGTCCCCGTGTGGGGTAACAGTGGCAGGGCTGGGAACATGGGTGGCTTTCCAGCAGTGCCCTTTTTCTCCCACATTTCCTGGGTGGAGAACTGCCCACTGGGTCCCTCTCCCACAGGGCAGGGAGGGATCCTGACAGAGAGAGATTCTAGAGTGACAGCAAAGCAGTGGACTGTAACATGACAGGTGGTTTAGCCCGTCTTACTCCCTCAACCCAGCCCTGAGAGTCATCCATTTCAGCAGAAGGTGGTCCACTCTGGGTGGTAAGCTTCCCTGAGGGTCGAGCCCAGAGTGTGTTCTACAGACTCTACCCTGAAGAGGTGCCCTGGAGGAGCATTGGTGAATGTTCTCCATTCCCAGCCAGGTGGCAGTCCTAGCTGTCAGCTGACAATCCCAAAGTGGGCAGGGTAGGTACTCTCAGGGCGACATCTGAGAGGAGTGTGTGTGCTATTAAGACACCCAACAAAAGGAGCAACTTGTGCAGGAGGAGCAGAAATAATGGAACAAATAGAATAATAATTTTAAAAAAACATCATAAATATCCTCAAGGAGATCAGGAAGTAGGAATAAGCAGTTATAAAGAAAACTATGCCAGTCATGGTGGTTCACGCCTATAATCCCAGCACTTTGGGAGGCTGAGACGGGCGGATCACGAGGTCAGGAGATTGAGACCATCCTGGCTAACACGGTGAACCCTCGTCTCTACTAAAAATACAAAAAATTAGCCTGGTGTGGTGGCGGGCACCTGTAGTCCCAGCTACTTGGGAGGCTGAGGTAGGAGAATGGTGTGAACCTGGGAGGCAGAGCTTGCAGTGAGCCGAGCTGGAGCCACTACACTCCAGCCTGGGCGACAAAGTGAGACGCTGTCTTAAAACAAAACAAAACAAAACAAAAAAACTAATTGGAGGTAATAGAGACAAAAGTAGAATTGTTAAAATAGAGCACTCAATGGATGGGTTGAAGAACATAGGATATTTGCAGCAGCACAAATTGGTGAGACAGACATGTAAGTCATTCATCTTACAGAAGGTATCACAAAGGCATGGAGACGGGAAAAGATGAGAGAAAACAATATGGAGTTTAGAATTAGAAGTGTTGACTTTTTTTTTTTTTCTCTCCTAAGCAAGAGGGAAATGAGTCTATGGAGGGAAGAGAATACATATTTGAGGAATTAATGACTGGGGATTTTCCAGATTTAATGACATAATTGAGGCCTCTGATTAGATGGGTGGATGGTGCACCAATCAGGAGAGAATTACACACACACACCCTTAGACGTATTGTATTGACATTTAAACACATCAAAGACAGAGAAGTTTCCAGAGACAGAATGCAGATCCATGCAAAAGAGTTCATTTAAAATAGATATTAAACTTCTCAATGGCCACCTGGAAAGCAGGAAGACAATGGAGTGATCTCTCCAGTGTGGAAGGAAAATATCAGAACATCTAGAATATATACATTTTTACATATATATATATCTAGATATATGTAGATGTATATATATAGATGTGTATATATATCCAGATGTGTATATATAGATGTATATCTCTCTCTCTATATATATAAACGATATATATATACCTAAATGGTCATTTAAATGTGGATAGAAAAAAAGGCATTCCCAGAGATAGAAAGTCACAGACACATACTATGTAAAGTGCCTTCCTGAAAAAAACCTGAGAAGGTATCTCCAGGAGGAAGCAAGGAGACGTGGGAGGAGTAAAGGTGAAGAAATAATACAGTACAGTTTATGTCTGCCTAGATAAGTAATGACCTAAGCACAGGTCCATAATATTGTGGACCTAAAATGCCAGACCACACCATTTGCAGGGGTGTTGGTGTGGGCTGGAGAAGGGGGAGAGTGGGAGAGATCAGAGGGAAGTGGGAGAAGGTTAAGTTGCTGTCTTATTCCAATGGAAGACATACATATGGACATGTATGTCCATGGAGCGCTCACGAATTGCAGCCTCAGGCACCAACTATTATGGACTGCTTGTGTCTCCTCCGAATTCATATGTTGACATCCTAACCCCCGATGTAATGGTTTTAGGAGGCTCAGCTGTTGGGGCTATTAAGTCATGAAGGTAGAGCCCTTAGGAATAAAATTAGTTCCCTTTTTCCCAGAAAAGACATGAGAGCTTGCTCTCCCTCTCTGCTCTCTGCCATGACAATGTACAATGAGAAGATGGCCTTTTGCAAACCAAGAAGTAGGTCAGACACCAGATCTGCTGACACCTTGGTCTTGGACTTCCTAGCCTCAAAAACTGTGAGAAATAAATGGTTGTTGTTTAATCCACCCAGTCTATAGTAATTTGTTAGAGCAGCCCAAACGGGCTAAGACACCAGCCATAACAAGCATCATTACTCTCTTCCTCCTCCTCAACAACAATGGCTGTGAATCATGCTTCTTAAGGAAGACTCCAGGACAAATCCATGGATTCCCCGGAACTGGGGCTGGGAAAGTCTCTTTTGTGACTGATTGGATTATGACGCTCTTATTAGGTGAGGGTGGGTCACTCCCTGCCTATCCTTGTTTGCAGCCATTCCCAGGAAGCTTAGATCTTAGCCGTCTGGCTGAATGCAGTCCCTCAGCTTGGCTTCATTTTTCGAGGGTCATTTTTTCTCTCCATCCTCACTCCATCCTTACTCCCTCTCTGCCCAGCCCTTCTCTTCTACTTATTCCTGGACTTCATTTGTAAAAGTTGTTTTTTGACACACTCTTGAAGACTGTTTATATGAGGCAGGGCTATGTCGGAATCTGTGTCTGTAATAAAGTGGTTAGAGACTGGGTTCTGGAATCTCACAGGTATTGGCTGTGTGATCTCAGACAAGTTCGCCCCCTTCTCAGTGCTCCAGTTTCTGTGTCTGTAAAAGGAGGATGCAAATAAGCCTCATATCAGGGGGTCGTTGCGGGACCGAGATCATGCCAGGAAAGGGCTTGGCATAGTGCCTAGAACACGTTAGGTGCCCAATAAATGTTCATTCAGGGGCCAATACCATATCCTTTTTCTGTCTTGTCTTTTGTTTTTCCCTGGGATGACAAAACAATTTTAAAATATGCACCAGTGACCATATAGAAGTCTTGCTGTTGGGTCTTTCTCTGCAAGATGGAAAGTCATCTTCTCCATATTGTAGAGAAAAAAAATACACATATACACATATATGTATGTGTGTGTGGTTGCGTATATACACACACATATACACATACATTTTACATATGTGTGTCTGTGTATATAGAAAGAGGGAGAGCTGGGGAGAAAGAGACAGAGCTGAGAGCTTGTGATAGTTGGCTGAAGTTGATACTTTGGCTTAGAGCCATCCACACATTCAGTTTGCAATTAAAATTGTTGCTACACATGAACCCACTAGATAGCATCTCATTTTCCCAGCAAGGGCATCTTATTTTCATGCTAGTGGGTGCTTTATAAGGGACATCCTTTCCAGTCCCCCAAGCCTGTCCACCTCTCACTAACGTGATGCTGACTTTAGGCCACCTTCTCTGCTTCTCAAAGCATCCCCTTTATCATTCTATGATGAGGAATAACTTTGAACTTTGAAAAAGGAACATTAAACAACCTGTTTTAACTTCCTTCTGGCTTCACAGGGCTGTAGTCCCCATCCGTTGTGGTCCCCACCCCCGCCACTGCTGGACGTGGACCTCCTGGCAGGACCCAGATCTGGCCCTGCTTCTGAGGCTCACAGTCCCCACCACACACCACCTCCTCTCCAACCTCTAGGGGCATGAAAGCTAGTCCTAGGCTGGCCAAATGTGAGCACTGAGGCCCTTTGGGGAAGCTCCCATTGTGGTAGGGGCAGCAGAGATGAATAGAGATGCAAGCTAAAAGGTGAGAGGGGAGGCACATGAGGCTTTGAAGGCAAAGGACTGCCTGCCCAGCAAATGTTCCCTCTCCACCTGCCAAGTGGAATTTGCTCAAACATATGGAGGCTACATTTGGCTGCACAGCAGGCTTCCTGGCCAGAAACTCCTGGAGAGGGGAGCCAGACTTGCCTCC
Source organism: Macaca nemestrina (assembly GCF_043159975.1). Lineage (NCBI taxonomy): Eukaryota > Metazoa > Chordata > Mammalia > Primates > Cercopithecidae > Macaca > Macaca nemestrina. The sequence continues at coordinate 104,153,630 of NC_092126.1, forward strand.
AAATTGTACCAGTGTGGCGACTGCCTCTCTGCTTGAATGTGCTGCAGGCATTTCACGACCCAACATGTGCAAACCTGAGCTGCTCCCTCCTCTCATCCTCCCCAGCCTTGCAGATGCTTCCCAGCACAGCTGATGGTTAGCTCCTCTGGGCGCAGGGTCTAACTGGAGCAGGAATCCAGCTGTTCTTGAGAGAAGTACCATAATCAGACTGTTTGTTGTGATTTCAGGGAAGCCAGGTATTATATTCCAACACCCAGAACAGTGCCTAGCAGGTAGCGGGGGCTCCATAATATAAGTTGAGTGAATGGGGAGGGCTTTACAGAAAGCAGGATCTCTCTTATGTTCTCAGCAAGTCTCTTCTGGGTAGAGGCCTGAGGTAATTAATGTTTGCATTTCCCTGGCAATGATGGCTGGGGTTCTCCCCTCTCCTAGCTACTGTGAGCGGCTGAAATGACTCATAGCAGCCCCCTTTTTCTAGAGAATTACCCTTGGGCCACCTCACCCAGGAGGTATGCACACCGTCATCTACGGCAGCCCACAGAGACCAACTTACTGATATTAAAGGGCTACAAAGCCCTTAATTGACTCTGTGGTGGGATTTATGTTCCAAAGACCCCTTAGGCTCAAGCCACGGCTAGATTTATTGAGACCAGATGTGTTTGGCCCCTTCCCTTTCTGTCCTGCTTCTCTCCTTCCCGTGCACCTGAATCCCCCTCTCTATCTCTGCTTCCAGCAAAACTCACTGGAGACATCCCCCTAGGAGACTCCTGCTCTTACTCTGAGCTCAGAACTACTGAATTGGGAAGGGACTTTAGAGACCAAACTCCTCTAGTTGGAATGCAAGGAAACTGAGGCCCATGGCTGGGGAAAGGCATGTGGTTGACTAGGAGTACAGCCCGTGCTGTGTTTAGTCTGGCAACTGCTCAAGAGCTCACGGCATGAGAGTTCCCACTCTAGCCCATAAACTTATATGCTGTGGTGCTTGGGGGAATTCCCTCACTCCTTGATCTGGCCTCATCCTCTTCCTCACCCCTCAGGGTTGCCAGGGCTGGGAAGTTCCATCCTCTGTACCAAGACAGCTAGAGGGACTCTGTTCACAGCAAGGAGACACTGTCCCTGTCCTGCCTCTGCCTGCAGGAAGGATCCTGTCCACCCTGACAAGGCTGTTGGTGTTTCTTTGACAACCTTGAGGAAGAGGTCAGGTCCACCCCTGGGTGACTGCCCTGGTGGTCCACGTTTGGGAATAGGGCACATCTTGGAGCATGCTACCTTTCTTTTTTTCATTATTAACATTGAAATTCTAAGTATTTCTGTTTATAATTATGTCCACAGTGGACTCCTTTCAAGTGTGATCCTTTTGGTGGCTGATATGGTTTGGCTGTGTCCCCACTCAAATCTCATTTTGAATTGTAGTTCCCTTACTCCCCACATGTCATGAGAGGAATCCAGTGGGAGGCAGTTGACTCATAAGGGTGATTACTCCCATGCTGCTGTTCTTGTGATAGTGAGTAAGTTCTCAAGAGATCTGATGGTTTTTTTTTTTTTTTTGACGGAGTCTCACTCTGTTGCCCAGTCTGGAGTGCAGTGGCATGGTCTTGGCTCACTGCAAGTTCCGCCTCCTCAGTTCATGCCATTCTCCTGCCTCAGCCTCCCAAATAGCCAGGTCTATAGGCACCCACCACCATGCCTGGCTATTTTTTAATATTTTTGGTAAAGACGGGGTTTCACCGTGTTAGCCAGAATGGTCTCAATCTCCTGACCTCATGATCCGCCCACCTCAGCCTCCCAAAGTGCTGGGATTACAGGTGTGAGCCACCATACCTGGCCAAGATGTGATGGTTTTACAAGGGGCATTTCCACCTTTTGCTTGGCACTTCTCCTTGCTGCCCTCATGTGAAGAAGGATGTGTTTGCTTCCCCTTCTACCATGATTTTAAGTTTCCTGAGGCTTCTCCAGCCATGCTCAACTGTGAGTCAATTAAACCTCCTTACTTTATAAATTACCGAGTCTCAGGTATGTCCTTATTAGCAGTGTGAGAATGAACTATTACAGTGGCCCTGACTGACTGAGATGCTGTGGGCCCAGAAAGTTTTTAGGGAAGAACTTAAAGGAGGCTGATATGGGTTATGTTATGGCCCCAACAAAAGATATATGGAATTTGTAACCTTGGTACCTCTAAATGTGACCATATTTGGAACTAGGATCTTTGTAGGATGTAATTAAGATGTAAATTAGGATGAGGTCCTACTAGAGTGGGGCAGGTCCTTAATTCAATATGACTAGGGTCCTTATAAAAGAGGAGAAGAGAGACATGCAGGGAGAGAGCCCCATGTGACAAGAGAGGCAGAGGCTGGAATGACACAGCTGCAAAGTACAGAGATGCCAAGTGTTGGCCGCCACCACCAAAAGCTAGGAAAGGATTCCACCCAGTGTCTCAGAGGGAGCACAGCCCAGCTGACATCTTGATCTCAGGCTTTGAGCCCACAGAACAGTGAGAAAATTGATGGCTTTGACATATTTAATTTGTGGTACTTTGTTACAGCTGCCCTAGGAAATTAATAAAGGGTTGTTTCTGGAACCCCAGGTTACCACATACTCTATTATCTTTTGGGGAGTGGAGCACCTGAATGGGAACCAGTAGGAGAACACCAGTTAGCCTTTGGTTCCACTTTGGACTCGTAGCACCCATGGGGAAGTCACAGTTTTCAGAACAAGAACCCAAGAATGAATGTCTTGCTTCTCTCCATGGAAATGTTCTTAGGGATTGTTGTGAGGGAAAGGGGCTGTGGAGCAGAGCAGGGAGGAGAGTGCTGCCTGCGAATCAAGTTGTCTGAGTTCTAATACAGGTTCTGCTACCAATAGCCAGGACCTTTGGGTGAAACCCTTCATTCCCTAGACTGTTCTCAGTTGTAAAATGGGGAGTTGGGTCAAACATGTCCATCTGACTTGCTTTCTCTGGGACACCAGTGAGTTTGGTGATGGACTCTGAACCTGGTATCATAACATTTCCAAGCCCCACATTTTCCAGTTTGTCTTAAAGGACTTCTCCTTCCCTGCTCATCTTCTTGGGACCTATAGGTGAGGAAAGACAAATGGTTCCCAAGAAGTTTTGAGTTCAGATTCTGAGTAGCCAGTGTTTCCCTCCCTACACTCAGTTCTGCTCTAAACTTCAGCTCCTTTCATAACCAGCCTCTCCACCTGCATTTGTGCCTCAATGGAAGGTTCCCATGAGGATCCTAAAAGGATTTCAGCCCTTCATTTTTAACTTTCCTGTATTTTTAAGCCTGGTGAAGCTGTTGGCTTATCAAGCTGTTCCATGAGTTCTATATAAAGATCTATAGAAAAACTGTCCCTATCATGCTTATTAAAATGTTTTTAACCAAAAGACATAGAATGGCTGAATTGATTGAAAAATAGATCTATTGATCTGTTGCCTACAAAAACACACTTCGCCTATAAAGACACACTTAGACTGAAAATAAAGGGATGGAAAAAGATATTCCATGCCAATAGAAACCAAAAAAGGGCAGGAGTAGCTATACTCACATCAGACAAAACAGATTTCAAGACAAAAATCATAGGAAGAGCCAAAAAACATCTCTATATAAATGATAAAGGGGCCCATTCAGAAAGAGGAAATAGCAATTGTAAATATATATACACCCAACACTGGAGCACTCAGATATATAAAACAAATGTCATTAAAGCTAAAGAGAGAGATTGACTCCAATACAATAAGAACTGAAGACTTCAACACCCCATTTTCAGCATTGGACAGATCGTCCAGAGAGAAAATTGATAAAGAAACATCAGACTTAATCTGCACCATAGAACATCTTCTATAGTGCAGATAATATGTTACAGAACATATTAAATAATGGTGGAATACACATCTTTTCCTCAGCACATGGATCATTCTCAAGGACAGATCATGTGTTAGGTCACAAAACAAGTCTCAAAACATTTTAAAAAATTGAAATAATATCAAGTATCTTCCTGATAATAATGGAATAAAATGAGAAATAAAATGCAAGAGAAATTTTTGAAACTACATAAATACATGGAAATTAAACAATATACTCCTGAATGATCAGTGGGTCAATGAAGCAATTAAGAAGGAAACTGAAAAATTTCTCAAAGCAGATAATAAAGGAAACATAATATACCAAAAGCCTATAAGATACAGCAAAAGCAGTACTGAGAGGGAAGTTTATAGCTATGTGCCTACATCAAAAAAGAAGAAAAACTTCAAATAAACAACCTAATGATGCATTTTAAAGAACTAGGAAAGCAAGAGCAAACCAAACCCCAAGCTAGTAGAAGAAAAGAAATATTAAAGATCAGAACAGAAATAAGCGAAATTGAAATGAAGAAAACAGTACAAAAGATTAATGAAACAAAGGTGGATTTTTGGAAAGTCAGACAAAATTGACAAACCTTTAGCCAGACTATGAGAAAAAGAGAGAAGATACAAATAAATGAAATGAGAGATGAAAAAGGAGGCATTACAACTGATACCATATGATCAACTATATGCCAATAAGTTGGAAAATTTACACCAAATGGATGAATTCCTAGACACATGTAATCTACCAAGATGGAACCATGAAGAAATCCAAAACCTGAACAGTTCAATAACAAGTAAGGAGATTGAAGCCATAATTCAAAATCTCCCAGTAAGAAAAGCCAATGGCTTCACTGCTGAATTCTACCATTTAGAGAAGAGATAATACCAATCCTACTCAAACTATTCCAACAAATAGAGGGGGAGAGAATGCTTCCAAACTCATTCTTTAAGGCCAGTATTGCCCTAATAGCAAAATCAGACAAAGGCACATTAAAAACAAAACAAAACAAAACAAAACAAAAAACAAAAAAAAACCCCAAAAAACCAAAACTGTGGGCCAAATATCTCTAATGAATATTGATACAAAAATCCTCAACAAAATACTAGCAAAACGAATTCAATAATACATTAAAAACATCATTCATCATGACCAAGAAGTGAGATTTATCCCTGGGATGCAAGAATGGTATGACATACACAAAGCAGTCAATGTAATACATCACATCAACAGAATGGAAGACAAAAACTATATGATCATGTCAATTAATACTGAAAAAGCATTTGATAAAATTCAATATTGCTTCATGATAAAAACCCTCAAAAAACTGGGTATAGAAGGAACATACCTCAGCATAATAAAAGCCATATATGATAATACAGAGCTAGTATTACACTGAATGGGGAAAAACTGAAAGCTTTTCCTCTAAGATCTGGAACACAACAAAGGATGCCCACTTTCACCACTGTTATTCAACATAGCAATGGAAGCCCTAGCTAGAGCAATTAGACAAGAGAAAGAAATAAAGGGCATCCAAATTGGAAAGGAAGAAGTCAAATTATCCTTGTTTGCAGATGATATGATCTTATATTTGGAAGAACCTTACTCCACAAAATTCTTACTCCACAAAGAACTGATAAACAAATTCAGTAAAGCTGTGTCATACAACATCAACACATAAAAATTGGTAGCATTTCTATATGCCAAGAGCAAAGAATCTGAAAAAAATTTAAAAAGTAATCCCATTTACAATAGTCACAAATACAGTTACAAATACAGTTACATACAAAGAAATGAAAGATCTCTATAATGAAAACTATAAAACACTGAGAAAGAAATTGAAAAGGACACCAAAAATATGGAAAAATAGATCATGTTCATGGATTGGAAGAATCAATATTGTTAAAACGTCCATAACTACCCAAAGCAATCTATAGATTTAATGTAATTCCTATCAAAATACCAATGACATTCTTCACAGAAATAGAAAAACAATCCTAACATTTATATGAAACCTCAAAAGACCCAAAAGGGCAAAAAGTATCCTAAGCAAAAAGAACAAAACTGGAGGAATCACATTACCTGACTTCAAATTATACTACAGAGCTACAGTAACCAAAACAGCATGGTACTGGCATAAAAGAAGACATATGGACCATATGGAACAGAATAGACAACCCAGAAGCAAATCCACATGCTTATAGTGAACTCATTTTCAGCAAAGGTAGCAAGAACATATACTGGGGAACATATGGATATCCATATGCAGAAGAATGAAACTAGACCCCGTATGTCTCACCATATACAGAAGTCAAATCAATATTGGCGGATGACTTATACCTAATGCTTCAAACTATGAAACTACTACAGGAAAACATTGGGGGAAACTCTCCAGAACATTGGTCTGTGCAAAAATTTCTTGAGCAATACCCCATAAGCACAGGCAATCAAAGCAAAAATGGACAAATGGGATCACATCAAGTTTAAAAGCTTTTGCACTGCAAAGGATACAATCAACAAAGTGAAGAGACAACCCACAGAATAGGAGAAAATATTTGCAAACTACCCATCTGACAAGGGATTAGTAACCAGAGTATATAAGGAGGTCAAACAACTCTACAAGAAAAAAACTCTAATAATGCGATAAAAATTGAACAAAAGAGTCAAATAGATACTTCAAATGGCAAACAGGCCCATAAAAAGGTGCTCAACATCATTGATCATCAGAGAAATGCAAATCAAAACTACAATGAGATATCATGTCACCCCAGTTAAAATGGCTTGTATCCAAAAGACAACTGCTATGGAGGATGTAGAGAAAAGGGAACTCTCACATACTGTTGGTGGGAATGTAAATTAGTACCACCACTATGTAGAAATGGAGCTACCATATGACTCAGCAATCCCACTGCTGGCTATATAACTAAAAGAAAGTAAATCATTATATCAAAGAGATATCTGCACTCCCATATTTGTTGCAGCACTACTCACAATAGCCAAGATTTTGAAACAACCTAAGAGTCCATCAACAGATGAATGGGTAAAGAAAATGTCATATTCCTATACAGTGGAGTACTATTCGGCCATAAAAAGAATGTGATTCTGTTATTTGCAACAACATGGATGTAACTGGAGATCATTATGTTAAGTGAAATAAGCCAGGCACAAAAAGACAAACATTGCATATTTTCACTTCTTTGTAGGATCTAAAAATCAAAACAATTGAACTTATGGAGAGTAGAAGGATGGTCACTAGAGGTTGGAAAGAGTAGAGGTGTGGTGGGGCATGGGGAGGTGGGGATGGTTAATGGACACAAAAATTAGAAAGAATAAATAAGACCTAGTATTTGATAGCACAACAAAGTGACTATAGTCCAATAATAACTTAATTAAACAATTAAAAATATCTAAAAAAATATAATTAGACTGTTTGCTGCACAAAGGATAAACGCTTGAGGTGATGGATACCTCATTCTCCATGATGTGATTATTCATTGCACGCTTGTATCAAAACATCTCATGTACCCCATAAATATATCCACCTAGTGTGTACCAACAAAAATTAAAATATAAAATTAAAACATTAAAAAAATTTTAAACTTTACCAAAGTTACTTTAAAAATATTACTCAGTACAACTAATGAAGTAATACAAAGTAACACATATATAGAGAAAAAAGTTTAACCATTTCCACCTGCTTGCCTCTCCATTCCTCCCTTCTCTGACAATATCACTTCCTTATTCATACTTCAAATTAACTATTAAGTATTGTAGAGATTGCTGAAGACTTCTCAGTATCCATTCTGACTCTTCATCTTGGTTTAACAAGCCCCATATTTTTAGCTGGTACATTGCTTCCCAAATAAAAGACTACATTTCCTAGCTTCCTTTGCAATATCATATGGTCATCTTTCTAAGTTCTGGCCAATGAAATGTAAGTGGAATTGTCACATGGGACTTCTCAGAGCCCTCCTTTAAAAGCGAGCCTTTCTTTCTAACAACTTTTCCTCCTTCTTGCTTCCTTGAATGTCAATATGATGGCTGGACTCTAGCAACCATCTTGGACCATGAGGAAAATAGCCAGGCCATGAGGATGAGGGCTATATCATGGCACTTTGCAGTGGTGACCCGGAAGAAGCCCTGTCCCTGGTGACTTTGTGGAGCCACTATACTGGACTGCCTGGCTCTAGGCTTCTTTGTCATATGGAGAAATGAGCTTCTATCTTGTTTGTATCACCTGTTGTTCTAGTCTCTGTTGCTTATGATAGAACCTAATTCTACTTGATAGCAAATATTGGCAATCTTGGTGTTTCCTTTCACATATTTCTACAGGCCAAACAAACATGTACAAACACATATACATATATGTAAAATTTTTTAAGTACATTGTTTAAAAATGGAGTCAATAAATGTGTCTGCTTCTAGCTTTTCTCTTTTGATAATGCATTGTAGATATTGAAGTATTGCTCAAGTGATCCAGAAAGAAAAAATAAGCAAAACTTGAAACAACTTGAAAGCCATCAATAGGTGACTGAATAAATTATGAGTCATCCATACTATAGAATATGCCAACATTTAAAAGAATCAGTTGTGTCTACATTTATTGATCTTTTAAAGCTTATCTCCCTTGATAAAACATTTTTTGATCAATAAGGTTCTAAAGGACCCACGAGGTTTCACTTTTACCCCCATCTCAGGAAGCTCAAAGCTCCTGATTAAAGCAACTCTCTTCCTTAGTAAATGAAACAATGATCCTCTTTGTCCACATAATACCCAATATCTTTCTTATCTTTATTGCGGTCTTCCCAAACTACCATGTGTGTTTTTATTGTAAGTTCTTTTGAGTCTTTTGTGGGAGCAAGTGGAACACAAACAATACATTAACCAGTAATTCAGGCATTTAGTTTCCCACTGAAACTCTCCAAAGCAATCGGAAAGATCAACTGCAAATTTGGGTGGATGGAGATATCTTTTCACTCTTGTTCTAAGAAAGTGAATTGGTTCACAACCCTGGACACTCTACCCTGGACTCATCTGTTCATGAGATGAACAGTTTAAGAAAAGGATAAAGAATTTTGACTCTTGGATATGGCCAATACCACAGAGTGGTGGTTCTCATTGGGAGGGTGGGATGCCTATGCATCAGGAGCATGTAGGAGTCCCTGCCCTGCCTGTGTAAAATTCTCGTTTGTGTCCCAGCTCTTATCTTGCAGAGAACCACTGCTGTAGCATGCTTTTCAGATGCCAAAAGAACAAGCTGAGAGCTTTTAGCCTGCCTCTTCATTTGCACCTTCCATTCCATCCCTTCTTTATCCTCAGGCTTCTCCTGAAATTTCTCTAAAGAACCAGAAGCAGTTATTGTCCTCAGAGAGTTCTAGAACCAGAGCAGGTGGTTCTTAGCTTGAATTATCAAACCCATCCATCTATGTGGATCAGATTAACCAAATGCTTGCTGGGTCTCTAGATTGGTGAGGCTCAGTGCTTAGTGGAATACCCAGGCTTCTGCATTGGCTAAGCCTCCCTTACTGACTCTGGACACTCTTCCCAATCTTGAGGATATTGGGTTAGAAGATACATTCTTGCTTCTTCCTTGGAAAAGCTGAAGCTTTGATCAGGTCCTAAAAGAAAAAGCAAAGGCTGATAAGAAAGAAAAACACGTAATCATCCCCAGTAAAGATTTTTTAATTAAAAAATTATTTTTATGAAAAGAGATGTGTTTGGTCCCTGGAAAGAAAAGAACTTAATTGATAGATCTGTCTAATGGAGGAAAAGAAGAGCTTGAAGAAGACGAAAAGGATTTTAGTGGGTTGATAGGGTGTGACAAATGCTTGATTAACTGAGTTGAGGGTTTCCAGAGATCTAAAATCAGCAGCTGCTATCTTGACATGTGACTCAGAATAAACCACTTTCCCGGTGGGTCTCTCTTTGCCCAAAAATACGATAAGAGGATCTCTTGGGACTCTTGGCTTGAATACTGTTGGGGTGTGAGAAAGCTGGACTCATTTGAGAACTCTGAGCAGAGTTCTCAGGTCTGTAAGCCAAGCCACTTCTGTTTCTCTTTGGGTTGCTATAAAGTACAGATAATTCTACCAACCTTGACACAAATGCCCAGCTGCCCCCAGTTCAGTTCCACAGAGAAAAGTCTTGCAGGACAGGTTGAGTTTGTGGGTGGGCATGGGGTAGAAGGTATCATCCCTTCTCTATCAATGACTTGGGTGATACTTCTGGCAACAAAACAGACAGGTAAATGCTCCTAATTTGGTGTAATGTGAGATATGTCTGGGTATGGTGGGACCTCAGAGGGGATGCTGAGGATATATGTGCTGCCTCAGGGGAGATGGAGCAGATCATGAAGGGCTGTGCCAACAATGGACAGAAGGGGTTTTTTGTTGAGGGAGGCAGGAAGAGAAAGCAGTAGCAGGTTCATGACTGGGGCTCTTTGTTGCATATGACAGAAATAGACTCTGAGTGATATGACCAGGAAAAGAAATTCACTGAAAGAATATTGGGTAGCTGACAGGATCCCTGAGAGCTCTAGAGACTCAGGCTTGGCGTTGTATGTGGATAGATGGTGGCTTCACTGAGAGAACTACAGTCACTATTGTGCCACAGAAATAGGTGTGTAATGGGGGATGCCCCTGCTACTCTGAATGGGCCACTGGCTTCTGAATTCTGCGTTCACACCATCCCCACCATCATCAAAAGAAATTTTCCTCTGTTTCTGCTTCTTTGGGTGGCCAACTTCCAACTGAAAGTCTACAGATTGTGGGTGTGAGTGACCAAGCCCTGACCACCTGCTTGTGCCCTACCTGCATGGCTTATTGGCTTCTATTGTGAGAAACAAAGTGGTGGAGAAGACCCTAAACATAGGACAATGAGCTTGGGACACTCAGAAGCTTTCTTCCCCCACAAAAGAGAAAAGCAGCATATAGTTATTAAACATACTAAATTAAGTTAACATGAACTTAGAAGATCTTTCAAGGTTTAGAGGGAAAAAAAAGTGGAAGAGAGTAAAGGTCAAATTACAAAGAAGGGAAAAAATGATATTGAGGGTCCTCAAGTTTCCATACATTAGTGACTCCTTAGTTCGGATTTAAAATCAGAGCTTGGATATAAAAATGTGATCAAACCTGGTGTCCTCCAGTGTTCCGTATGATTAGGGTGACACATGTTTTGAAAGGAAGTATGACCTGGGGTGCATTCCTGTTTGAAATGTTAGGGAATTAACAAGGGTGACCTGGCACATGGACCTATCATCACAAAACTTGGGAGACCCAAGAGAGCTTGGCAGCAGGTCAGGTGTCAGGCAAGGAACTTTCAGCCACTTTCATGGGACAGGAGGAACGAAGTAACTTCCCATCCAAGTGGCAACCAATCATATGCTTATAAACAGATAGCACTTTTATGAGAAGCATGACCCCAACCTATACCTTTCTCCTAACCTTCTGATAGTGTGGGAAGGTCTTCAGGCACTGTGCTCAGGTCTCTTAAAAAGAACCACACATACGTGTATGTGCTTGTACACACCCACACACATACAGCGAGGTCTACCAAGGTGGCCAGGTCTACTTTGGGACAAGGGAAACACAAAGATGGCAGGTTAGGTCACAGGATGACCTTGAAGGGCTGGACTCATGACCTTGGACTCCCTACTCACTCTCTGGATTTCTGAGACAGAGAAAGAGGACCTCCAACAAAGAAGACATCTGGTCCTGCCCAGGAGAACATGGATTGGATTCAGAAAGGTGCTATATTGAGTGAATCTTGAGAGAGGAGCGGATATTGCTACTTGAGGGAGCAGGAGAGATGGTGGACCACACTGGGGGATGGGCATGGAAAAACTCCAAGTCCTCTGCCCTTCTCTTACAGTGATGTTCAGTGAAGGTCTGGGCCTTCCAGTTATTCATTGAAATAATGAATTCCTGCTCCTCTGATGGCTCTTCATGCCATGATTTGAAGACAAGTTAAGCAATAAAAGGTATTTATGGCAGCATGAGATTTTATACTCAGAGTTGTAAGGGAAATCTTAAAAATGGAAGAGGTTGTTACGAGTGAGTCAAGCATGGTGACGGTGTGGCCCTTCCAGAGATAAGGACTGCACCAAGAGAATTAACAGATGCAGAACCTTAATCCTGGGATTTTCTGCCATTTCTCTGAATGGTGACATAGCACTGGGAATCAAATTGTGGAATGTCCCCACCGGAAGAGGCACCTGAGAGGCACAGCAGGAGTGGAGGTCTTGAGGGGTGGGGGTCAGGATTTTACCTAAGGTTACACAGCTAGCTGTGGCAAGAGCAGGGTATCATGTGAACACAAATATGCTAGACCCAATTCTTCCAGATACAAGACACAGAATGTCTTGAGGAAACAAGGTTATTTGTGGCTTACATGCCTGAAAAGTCTAAGGGTAGGCACAGCTATCGGGGACAATTGGATCAAGGCACTTGAAAAATGTCCCTAAGAAGCTGCCTCTCCCCCCGTCTTGGCTCCGCTGCCTTTCAGATTGCCTTCATTCTCAGGCAGGCTGTCTCTCACGGTGACCCCTGGAAACTTCACATGCTCATCCTCACAGCTCCAGGTTTAGCATAAACAAAGTGTCTCTTTCCTGGTTGACTCAGCAGAAGTCCCAGGATAAACTCTGATTGGATGACTTAGGTCATGTGCTCATCTCTGAGTTAGTCATTGGACTGGAGTTATGAAATATGCTGATTTGGCTGGGATCAGGTGGGCCTCACTGTCTCAAACCTTTGGGATTAAGAAGGGGGAGACGTGAGATTTCCAAGGAAAATTTGGGAACCGTTTCTGACAAAAGGGCTTCTGGCTACTTGGAAGATAAACCCATAGATGCCCACTACATTAGTTTATCTGCATGTAAGCCTCATGTATTTCCTCTACATCAGCTGCCCTTTCCGGTACCCTGGGAAAGCCCAGGTTTGATTTTTATGACCAGGTGCCAAGAAAGCTCAACCAGTGGTGCTCAACAAGCAGTCAGTGGTCATTGCTAGGCTGTTCAGGGAAAGGTGGGAGGTAGGAGAACAATTAAGTCTGCCCTAATGCATCATCCTACGCCAAATGAAGAGCTTAAGCAGCTTATTGTTTTAACTGCATAACTCATTAAAATAAAATGCATAGTTTTATAGCCCTCCTTGATTGAGACTACGTGGCTCATTAATGTTTGATACACCTGCCAAGGACTCAGAGGAAGGCAGTGAGCCTGGTGCTGGGGGCCAGCGGGCTGAGAGCCCCACCCAGGATGTCTACCCTAGCGAGCCTGAGGGCAGTGGAGCACACTGCTTGGCACTCTGGAGGCAACACTTGCCTGAGCAAAGTAGCACCTTGCAGGGAAAGAGTGGGCAGGGGCAACAAATGTGAACATTGGTGCTTTCTCAAACCTCTGCTTTCTCAGAGCTCTGGCTAGGGCTGAACGTTTTCACAGGCTGTGGCTGAATATGATAACTTGGATTTAGCTGTCAGGCTGCAAGGCTTTTGTGGACAGAAAGTTGAGATTTTCAAGACAGATATGACCTTGGAAATCTTCTAGCTGGGGTCCTAGAGTGGGTAAGAGATTTGCTTGAGGTCACACAACCATGAGTACAAGAGCAGCTGGAACACTAGTGCTTTTTCTTTTCTTTTTTTTTTTTTTTTGTCGCTATGGTTTAGGGTTCTTTCTGCCTCCCTAACTAGGGTATTATGATTTGGGGCCACAGAGATACACTGTTCCTTCAGGTGGTGTGGCCCCCACACTCTCTGTTCTCTGACACCCGGTGGCTCCTTACAGCGGTGCCTGTTACTCAGCCTGAGTGCTACCTCTGGCTGCAGGGCTATGCGTGGTGAGTAGGCAAGGCACCAAGGAGTTAAACATCCCAGGAGCAGCCTTCAGTCAATGACAGATGAGAAGTGACAGATGAATATGCAACTCTTTACCTCTAGGCAGGACCACTCTGAGGCATGTGCTTCACTGTTACTCTCAAAAGTACGGTCCCAGGGCCAGCAGCATCAGCATCACCCGAGAACCTGAAAGAAATGCAGATTTGCAGGGCCCACTCACTTCAGACCTACTCATCAGAAACTCTGAGGGTGGGGCCCAGCAGTCAGTTTCAATATCCCTTCCAGGTGATTTTGATGCACGCATGAGTTTGAGGATCAACCCTTTACAGTCTCCAGCGCTTCCTCAAAGCCCTGTTTGCTCTGTGATAACCTGCTTATTAATGTACCCTGCTTGTTCTGTCTGCTTCTCTTACTTTCCTAGTTTTTGACTGGTGATTTCTGAGATCATTTCCCGAATAAACAACTTGCCCTCAAATCCTTGTTCCCCTGTTTCTGCAGCAACCTGAATAGTACCAAGGGCTCCAAACACATCTGAGGTTTCTTTTTCTTTATAGCCACAGCTGGTCCTAGAAGCAATGTAGGTTGATGCAAAGCCCTTGATAGGTCATACCATCTTGGGCCAGTAATTTAACCTCATTGAGCTAAAGTTTTCTAACTGAGAGCCTAAATTTTGGTGACTGAAGGCCTAAGAATCAAAAGATGTGGGTGAGTGGAGTTCAGTCTTCTTTTCTAGTACACTCAGTATTTAGGGACTAAATGATGCCTCCTGAAGGACAGCAGATCTCCTTTCCTAATACATTTCTGCTGCAAGAATTTTCCCAGAGGCCATGAAAACTCTGGGAGAAAGGGACTGGGATGCTGATCACTCACTTGACATTGAGTTTCAAAGGTAAATCAAATTATAGGAAAGTAGTTACAAGAGAGGGCAGCAGCCTCCCTGAGGGCTTAGTACATTTGTTTCAGTAAACTGCATTCCCTTGAGGGTTCACTGGAGCAGGCTGCTGCTCCCAGATATAGCATATGCCCAGATCCACCACCCCAAGGGCACATGCCAGACCAAATGGCCACCAGTGTGTACTGTAATTGTTGTAACCTATCTATGAGCTGTGACACTAGGGGATCAGATGTTCAGCCATGGAGCACCCCTCAGCGAGGATGATACAGAGGGATGAGTGTCCTATTTCTCACCGTGTGAAATCCTTAGGACGAGAAAGAAGGGTCTCTACCTGAGCTTTCAGAAGCAGGCGGCTTAGCAGTGACTGCAGGGTTGAGGAGTAAGATCTCAGTGCCAGTGGGAGGGGATGGTTTGGTAAAAACCAAATTCCTGTGATCTTACCAGAAGGTTTGAAAAGCGCCACAGATCGCTGGTTCTCCTCTCCCCCAGCAGCCTGGCAGACACTGAAGTAACTGAAGCCAGAGGCTGGCAAGGATGTTGGGAGCCAGAAGTTGCTGAGCTCAGTTTCAAGTAAGGCTACCGCCATCCAGCCCTTCCGCAAGCCAAAGCAGTGAGCACTAACTTTGTATTTTGGAGAAAAATTTATGAGAATTTCTGGCAATGAAGTAGGTAGAGTTGTTGCAATTTGGAATATTCATGTATACATATACATGCAATATACATGCATGTATATATATTCACACACATACACGTATATCTGCATGTATTAATACAAACCACATATATTTGCATGTATTAATGCACAACCCCATTGAGACCCTCAATAGATAGAAAGGCAGATAAACCTCAGCTGGCTGTAGTGGGAACTGAGTAAGTTAACAGTAGTGCAACAGCTCAAAACAGTGCCTGGCATAGAGGAGACAATAAATGTCAGGAGTATCCCCATAAAGGCAGAGGGGCAACCATATGGAATACAGTGAGGAGCAGGAATGTCTCAGACTCATGGATGCAGGAATTTGGAACACAGACATCCAATCAGTCAGTCTGAGCTCTCAGCCCCCTCCCTCAGGTCCTCCATGGTCAGCCCAGCAGGCTCCATTCACAGATAAGGAATGCAACCCCTGGAGCGTACATGTGGTGATCTGGGCCCCCAAGATTTTCCACTTTAATCCTGGTTTCACTCTCCACTGGAGACACAGGATTCCTGGTGTTAGGTCAATGGTCATTGCTATCAAAGCCAAGAAAAAGAAAAGCTTACAGCTTCTCAGTGTTAGCCTCTAAGACCCTGAAGACACACTTCATATCTCCCAGAGCTGCAGTAATATGCTAGCCCACATACCAACATTGAAACTGGCTGTTCCAACCAAAGGCACCAACCAGTACCAATGCGTGGCCAGGCCACTCTGAAAAATGTACCAGGGTCACCAAACCACAAAAATCACTTCCTTTAAACAACAACAACAACAACAATGCTAGGCGCGGTGGCTCACGCCTGTAATACCAACACTTTGGGAGGCCAAGGCAGGTGGATCACGAGGTCAGGAGATTGAGACCATCCTGGCTAACACGGTGAAATCCCATCTCTACTAAAAATACAAAAACTTAGCCAGGTGTGGTGGCGGGCGTCCGTAGTCCCAGCTACTCGGGAGGCTGAGGCAGGAGAATGGCATGTACCCAGGAGGTGGAGCTTGCAGTGAGCCGAGATCGTGCCACTGCACTCCAGCCTGGGCAACAGCGCGAGACTCCATCTCAAACAACAACAACAACAACAACAACAATGAAGAGTTGCTTTGTCACATTTTCAATTACAATTAAATGAAGAAATGGAATCAGCCACCACAAAATACTAACTATAAACTTCATATTTGCACCCTGCAAGTGTCGCTCTTTCTCAAAATACAACCTTGCTGGATTTTCTCCTTCTCATCCTTCACTGGCGAAAATTAGTGATGGAACACTCCCATATGTTACTGACAACAATGCAGCCTTCTAAAGGGCTAGTATTTGGCCGGGTGCAGTGGCTCACACCTGCAATCCCAGCATTTTGGGAGGCCAAAGTGGGTGGATCACATGAGGCCAGGAGTTCAAGATTAGCCTGGCCAACATGGTGGAACCCTGTCTCTACTAAAAGTACAAAAATTAGCCAGGTGTGGTGGTGTTTGTCTGTAATCCCAGCTACTCAGGTGGCTGAGGCACAAGAATTGCTTGAACCCAGGAGGCAGTGAGCCAAGACTGTGCCACTGCCCTTCAACCTAGGCAACAGAGCAAGACCATGTCTCAAAAAAAAAATTAAATTAAAATAAAAGGCTAGGATTCATCCAGCTAGAATGGGGACATGGGAGTGAGGGTTTCTGCAGCACAAGTGAAGTCCAGTGACTCAGTAGCCCTGGGTTGGTATAAAAATGCTCATTGCCTTGATTTACTGAGTGTCAGACAAGGTGGTACCTGCCTTCATACAGTATTGCTAGTTGTCACAACAGCCATGCAGACTGCTAATTCCTTATCCTGTGATCTTAGGGTATATAGGAGTTTCCAGATCTCTAACCCTGCTACTAGTGAGAGCCCACAATGTGCCACCTCCTGTACCAGCTGTTAACAAGTGGTACTTCTAATATTGACCAATCTCATGGTTGCCAAACTGTAGTCTTACAAATGAGGAGAATAAAATGGAGCCAATATTAACTGTGTTGCTAATGAATGACTACTGTAGAGGAAATTGGACCCTTCTATTTTTTCAAATCAGTAATTACAGGGCACACATTTTAAAAGAAATAAACTAATATGAATGACTTCCAAATATGATTGGTAAAATAGACAATTCTTTCTAAGAAAATATGTATTTTCAAAAAACTAGCCGGGTGAGGTGGCGGGCACCTGTAGTCCCAGCTACTTGGGAGGCTGAGGCAGGAGAATGGCATAAACCCGGGAGGCGGAGCTTGCAGTGAGCTGAGATCCGGCCACTGCACTCCAGCCTGGGCGACAGAGCGAGACTCCGTCTCAAAAAAAAAAAAAAAAAAATGTATTTTGTAATCTTGGCTTTTTAAAACAGCTTTAGCAATATATGTACGCTATACTTTAGCAAAGTATATTTTACTTATAAAATTTATACATTTCTGGTGTATAATTCAATGCATTTTTAGTAAATTTATAGAGTTGTACAACAATCACTATAAATCAATTTTACGAGGTTTTCAATATGATCCCTTGTGCCAACTTACAATTAATTTCCATTTCCACCCCAGCCCAAGGCAACTACCAATATATTTTCTTTCTCTATAAATTTGAATCTTGGCTGTTCTTTAATGCAGTTCTTGGCCTCTGTGTTTTTATTTGTCCAACTGAAGATTAGACAAGAGGCAGCATGGGGTGGTGGATAAATCGTGGACCAGGAGCGAAGCAAAGATCTGCTCACCTGGGACACTCACCAGGTAAGTGAGATTGAGAAGGGGACTCCTTTTGGATCTTAGTTTCTTCACTGACTAGCAGGCATTGCAAGACCAGTTTTGCAAGGCTGCTGAGAGTCAACTGTGCAAATATGCTGTGAACTAGGTAAGTGGCATCATCCTTACTTACAGACGAGGCAACCAAGGCTTAGCAGGTTAAGTAATAGTCCCAATGTCACTCAAGTAGAAAGTGATGGTGTTCATGGAATACTATGCAGCCATAAAAAAGGATGAGTTTGTGTCCTTTGTAGGGACATGGATGCAGCTGGAAACCATCATTCTCAGCAAACTATCGCAAGAACAGAAAACCAAACACCGCATGTTCTCACTCATAGGTGGGAACTGAACAATGAGATCACCTGGACTCGGGAAGGGGAACATCACACACCGGGGCCTATCATGGGGATGGGGGAGGGGAGAGGGATTGCATTAGGAGTTATACCTGATGTAAATGACGAGTTGATGGGTGCTGACGAGTTGATGGGTGCAGCACACCAACATGGCACAAGTATACATATGTAACAAACCTGCATGTTATGCACATGTACCCTAGAACTTAAAGTATAATAATAATAATAATAATAATAATAATAAAAGAAAGTGATGGTGTTGGGATACACACTCAGTCTTTCTAGCCTTGAAGCTCATGTGTTTTCTAGTATACCTCACTGGTCCCCAAAACTCAATCCAATATTGAGCTGAGTGAGTTTTCTCAAGTCTCGCAGCTGTATGCAGTCATTCTCCCTGAGCTTACTTACAGTCAACCTTCAGTATGAACCAGAGACTTCTGCCTCCTCAGCAGCTCTCATTGGCAGCACCCCTGGAGATGCACGTGTGCAGACAGCAAGCGCTTTGAGTCTCTTCCAGGTTTACAGCTTCATCTGTGGGTTCTCTAGGGTCCTAGGTGTGTAGCTGCAGACCAGGCATCCAAGCTGCCTCTCATCCAGCATGTTTCTTCCCATCACTTGGAATTTCCATTTCAAAGTGGGTTCATGGCAACTGTCCCTAATCAAGGAGTGTCACTATTCTCATCTTTGACTCTCCAGCTCTGTTATCCAAACATACAGGACTCACCTTCCCACAAGCACAGGCAACTCTCCTAAGAGGCAGACTCACATCCTGCAATTCTGACCTTGATAATCAGACTCTAAAGTTGTTCTGCTAATAGTCATTTGCCAAGGAGTCAATCAACAGATTCTGCCCTAGGAAACAAAGGGGCCATGGCTCAAGGTTTTGAGGACTTGAAACCTCCAAAATGACTATTTGGCTCAGTTCATTTTCCAAAATGGTTACCTGAAAAATACTAAAAGCCCTAGACTCAAGGTCTCCGTGAAATTCTGAACTTGCCTGCAAGGAGTAAGGTAGGAGGTGCTGAATTCTGCTGTTGGTTCTATACTAATGCACACTTCCTTGCAAAATAAGTTTGGTCAGGTCGGTTTTTGTTACTTTGCTTTGTTTAAGTTATTTTCCATAGCAATTCACCCTCCACCCACCAACCCACACTTACCAAGTTCTGTTTTTATGCATTTTATATATTTGGGTTTTATGTAAGACTTTATTCAAAAAAGAATTCCACTACAGAAAAGAATGGAAAAACACTGGGTTTGTTGCCTCCAGCTCTAACAAATAATTTAAGACTTTGTAAAAGATTTCTTTCAAAACTCAGAGCCATCCCTGTGATTGATGTGAAGTAGCACTTAGTTGACAAGCATTCTATTTCAGCAGCTTTCTTTACAGACAGTGTTTTAAGAATTCACCAAGCTGTGATCCTTCAGGAATTTTACTTGGAACAACAGATAAAGTAACAAACACCATGGACATCTGTGCAGGACATTCAGCCATCATATTTGTTAATTTGTTTTGGTCCTGTCTCTTATGTGCAGGTTATTGAAGGAGGACTAAATAACAAGAGAGTCTTAAGAAAGCCAGTGGAAGGGATATAGCACAAAAAGCAGAAGATGCTTCGATAAAGCTGCACTCATGTTTAAGCTAGGGACCTTGTTTATTTCTTCAGCTCCAAGTTCATACACTTTCAGCCACAGGTGTGTGCAGGACTCCCTTACAGGATATCCTGGCTGTGCATGTATATGTGTGTGTGTGCGCGCGCATGTGAGACCCAAAGACAGACAGGACTTGGGAAGGAGGGAGAGAGAAAAAGAGAGAGAGAGAGGAGAGTAAGATACAGATAAAGGCACAGACAGACAGAAAAAATATTCACAGAGAGATAAAGTTACACCGAAACAGACCTAGACAGACAGAAACCAAGCCTGCAGAAACCAAGATGTTTCTGGAAGGGAAGACAGAAAAATAGAAAGACACAGAGAAACAGAAAGAGATGTGGTCAGCCAAAAAATATTTGGTGACGATAGCCTAACAAGACTTATTAACACAACACAATGTATGAATCTTATTTAGATGCTCATCTGAATGAACAAACTGTAAAAAAAAAAAAAAAAAAAAGTGGAGTCAGTTGAATAAATCTGAAGCACTGATTCAGTGTTTGATAATAGCAAGAAATTATTCCTAACTATTGAGTGTGTTCATGGTATTGTTATGTTTTAATCGAGCCATTATCTTTTAGAGACACTTTCTGAAATGTTTAGGGGTAAAATGATACAATGCCTGAGCCTGGTTCAAAATAACATGCAGGGAGGGGTGGGTGAGGACGTCAATGGAAGATTATTAAAACTGGGTGATGGGAACATGGTGGTTCCTTATATTATTCCGTAACTTTTGTGTATGTTTGAAATTTTCCATAATATGAAGTTTAAAAAATTGTTAAATGCCTACCATGAGTCAGGCAATAGCGTAGGGAATGGGAAATAGGGTGAACAGGATAGAGGCAGGGATGAGAGGGACAGACAACGGAGATGGAGGGATGGTGACAGAGGCAGACAAAAATCCAAAGAGATAAAGGAGAGAGGGAGGGAGGGGTGGGGAGGATGAAGGCGTGAGTGCTGTGCTCACAGCCACGCACAGAAAAGAGGCTTCATCCCAATGATATTGGGGTAGTGACAAATATTTCGGCATTCCAGGAACCCCAGGGTTAAAAATGAGACTTCAGCAGAAATCACTCCACCTACCACCAGCCATGACAGGAGTTCAGCTCCTGTCAAAGCCTCCCCATATTATATTTATTGGTGTCTTTTGGGAGCTCGAGCCCAAGTCCATTCAGCTGCCACACAACGTTCCCCCAGGCTCCTTTGTCTCTTTCTCTGGCTTATGGTCCAGGCTGGGCCTCTGCAGGGCACTGCTCTTCTTTCCTCTCACTGGTCACTGCAGTTTTCCTGGTCACCACTCTCATTTCCAGTGGGTCCTTCTCTGCATAGTGGGCACCTTCTTCCTTCCCTCCTACTGGGCACTGCAGCCTGTCCTGTGCACTGCCATGCTTGCTGGGCATGGCCACCTCTTCCAGGTTTTGCTTCTGCCCCACGCTGATAGCTGCCACCCTAGCCAGAGAAAGTGCTAGAGCCTTCCATATGACAAAATGCATAATGGCCTATGGCAACATGGAGAAGATGAAGGCACCTCTCCACTCTGCCTCACATGGAGACCAAGGACAGCCAGAGCTGGGCTGCTCGTGCTCCAGCACTTCTCCACTCTTCATTCGACAGCCCTTTCCATTTTCCCACATAGCACTCTTTCTTCCAGCGATCACATGAATCCATGGGGCTGGGTGGGGCCAGACCCAGGGCCAGCCACTACACTGTACTTCGCATCACTCTGCTTCTAATAATCACTCCACATCATTCTGCTTCTAATAATCAAGGCCAAGCATGACCCACCATGCAGATGGAGTAGTAGTCAGGGTTCTCTAGAGAACTAGGACCAATAGACTATATCTAGATACACAGAAAAAGACATATTAGGAAGGATTGTCTCATGCCATTATGAAGGCTGAGGAGTTCCACAATCTGCTATTTGCAAACTAGAAGCCCAGGTCACATAGGTCCAGTCCAGACTCAAAGGCCTGAGAACCAAGAGAGCCAGTGGCATACATCCCAATCTGAGTGAGAAGACTCAAAAACTAGGGCACTGATGTCTGAGGGAAGGAGAAGATGGAAGTCTCAGCCTAAGCGAAGAGCAAATTCAGACTTCCTCTGCCTTTCTGTCCTAGCAGGGCCCTTGATGGACTGGATGATGGCACATTGGTGAGGGGAATCTTCTTTACTCAGTCTACTGATAAAAATGCTCATTTCTTCCTAAAACACTCACAGGCAAACCCCAAAGTGATGTTCTTCCAGCTATCTGGGCATTCCTTAACCAAGTCAGATTGAGATAAAATGAGCCATCACAGATGCTTTCCTCCCATGTGGTTCTGTGGTCTTCAGAAGGCCTGCCCCACTACTTCCCATCCCCAAATGTCTCCAGACATGCAGAGACCACGCTTGGCAGAAAGCAGATCCCTCCTACACACGGTTATCAGGAAGGAGAACTCCAAGAGGGAACACTGCAATTCCTTGTGCCCTGTGCTGTCACATTCCAGAGCCATGGCTCCTGCCTAGCTCCAACCTTTCCATAGACGTCTTCCTTTGTATTTAAATTCAGAGAGACACTCTGAGCCTACTGGACTTACTCCTCGAGACTTAATCCTCCAAGACTTAAGAGGGAAAGATGTGTTTTCCAACAAAGGCAGAAACTTTCAGTGATGAAGAAATGATTCCTCAAACCATACTCTGAGAGCATGGATGTGTGCAGAGTGTTACCATGCAAAGGGAGGTATTTCCGCTTAAGAAGATGCTGCCCCTTCCTTTGTATGTAAGGAGGAAAGGACTCGGGCATTGACTGAGGTAATGTCTATAAAGCACCTGGTATTGCGCTCTTCACTTACAGGGTCTCTGTAAATAAGAGCTCCTTTCCCAAGTCCTATCCTTTCCTCCTCCCCCCGCCCCCACCAGGAAGAGCTCTTTTCTGTAAAGCAGGCAGTTGTCACACTTCTTCCAGGGAGAATTTGCATTCTAAACCTTCTCTGCATTTGCAGGATGATTAAAGAAGGGGCAGGAAGATGGAAGCCAACTAAAGGCTGATAGATACCCTAAGAAAGCAAAAGGGAGCATAAAAGAAAAACTTATCTTTGGCTTAGATTTTGCAAGTGTTTATTGCACATCTTCTATGTGCTAAGCATTATGCTAGCTTTCACATTCTATGAGATGAATATTCTTTTAATAATAATAATAATTATAGCAGCTAGCATTTATTGAGCATTTACTATTTACCAACTGTTGTGCAATGTGCTTTACACACACTATTTAATTTTCATATAATCTGAAAAGGTATATACTTTTGTTACGCCCATCTTACCAATGAGAAAATGAGGCTTGGGGAGAACTATGAGTCTCAAATCCCACCTGTGTCAGTGCCTTATTGCTTTGGTCCTTTAGACCAGAGGGTCTGTTACTGTGGCTCAAAGGCTCTGGATGTTGTGGCTGTGTAACTCTGAGAAACCTGTTATGAGGCTCTGATGTTATTTGTATTTTTGAAGGCACTGACTAGCTCTGAATCAGAAAGGAAACAGGCAACAAAAAGGATTTCCCTGTTGTAGGCAGAGCACGTCAGCTGTATGTGAAACACCGAGACACCCTGAGAGGAGGAACCACATTTGCCTCATCCCCCTCATTGCCTGAGCTCCCTGAGATCCCATGGCCCTCTTCAGGCCAGATGGTTTTTGACAATCCCAAATAGGGCTTTATGTCACTCTGTGTGTCAGCGTAAGACCGTCACTATCCTTAGCATCAGGCCAAGAGCTGGAAGACAGGAGGTGATTTCCTCCCATGTCATTTCTCTCATCCAAGCTTTGAAGGGTGAAGTTTATATTTTACTCTATCCTGAATTCAGACACAATCCCACTGACCACCATTGAAGAGATTTCCCAAATGCATGGATGTGACTTCTATCTCAGCAATCCCTTCAAGACCTAGAAGTCCACAAGTCCTCTATAGACCCTCCCATCCTATCTCCTTGTTGTTTCTGCCCATTCAACCAGGGAGAGGTACAGGGTATCATTACAGACTCTTAGGCTTGGCTACTTGAAGTGTGATCTATAGACCAGCGGAGTCAGCACTCCTTGTTAGGCCTCCAGAATCTCAGGCTGAATCAGAACTTATTTTTTTAACAAGATCCCAGGTGGTTCACATATATATGAGTTTGAGAAGGACTGTTAAGCCAGTGGTTCTCAAACTTGGCTGCATGCTGGAACCATCTGGGGGGTTTTTTAAAATACAAGTGCCTGGTACTACCCCTGGAGGTTCTTATTTTCTCGGTTTGGAGGTTGCTTGGGTAAAGAAGTAGTGAAAGGTCCCCAGTGATCCCGGTGTGCTGCTGCTGGGGTTGAGAATCACTGGCTTAGAGAATTGGATAACACCTACTTTAACTACACTGATGAAATCTAGATGAGCGACCCCCTCGTGCGCATCCTATCACTTAGAGTGCCGAGGATGACTCCCCTCCAGGACTCTGATTCCAGAGTCAGCTCTGCCTCCTCTCTCCCTGGCAAGGAGGAGCGGGGACCTCTCTCTTCTGCAACAAAGGGGGCTTCTTTGGCTTGTTTCATGGGAAGATGGGAGGTGAGGGAGCAGTAGTTTCCAGCCGGAGTGCTTTCACTGCCCTGTGGCCAGGTAGCCACAGGCCCTGTGGAGAAAGAAGGCATTACTGGCCAGTGCATCGGAAGGTCAAAAGTACTTGAACACCTTTCCTGAAGGATGGAAAAGCAGTGAAAGGAGTCAGACTTGGCTGCGACCTGGCCGTGCTTTTATGGGAAAAACAGAAGTTATGGGATGGGAGGAGCATGAAGAGTGGGTGTTGCCAGCCCTCCTGGCATCACAGCTTGTGAACTGTAGCAGTGATAGGCAGTCTGCTCTCTTCACTGGCCCTACCAGGTCCCGAGATCCCTGCAGAGGCGCTAAGAATTCACCCACTGCAGAGGCTCCACCTCGAGGCAGTTTCCTGTGGGCAGTTATTTTGGGAACAGGAACTGGATGTTTGGGAGGAAGAGGGGTAGCCAAGGGCCTGGAGGCAGGCGGTGGAGAGGTGAGGCCCAGCAGCTCAGCAACACTGAAAGGGCTCCAATGTCCAGACACCCAGGCAGCTTCCACTTGCCTCCACTCCCGGGACAAAGGCGCAGTCACGTGGCCCCTGGGGCTGCGACTTGAAAGGGCTCCCATTGTCCACGCTGCCTCAGGTTTCAGGGAACCAGACGCTGGGAGGACGGACTTTTTTTTCTTTTTTCTTTTTCTTTTTTTTTTTTTTAAGTAACAAGGGCGAAGGCCAACAGCATTTTCGACTCCGGAAGTGGGGTCTACACATGCACACACGCCAAACAGACTTCTCCAAGTTTGTTTTTCTAACACATTGGAAACCACACAGTTCAGGAGAAAATTCATCTCACATGCTGTAGCCTGCTTTCCCGGAACGTGTCCAGAGACTGCTGTGTCAACACTGCCAAACTCAGCAAGCCGCCCTCCCAACGGAATGGTGTGATTTGCCAAGGAAAAAACTCAACCCAGAGCCTGGGAGGAGGGAGCATGAGGCAGGCAGCTGGGGGGGGACTGCGCATAGTTCAAAGGGAGGGTGGGCTTCCAATTGGACAAGGTGCTTCCCCGATTACACAGCTGTCACTGACCCCTCCAAAGGCCACCGCTGCATCCCCTTGGACTCCCTGTTCCCAGACAGGGCTGCATTTGTGTGCTCAGCTGCTGACTGTCCTACTCTTAAAGCACTCAGGGCGGGAGTGTGCGGAGGGAGGAATGAGGCTGGGGTTGAGGATGTTTCTCAGCCTAAGTTCTGCCCCGAGGCAGCTTGGCGGAAGAGGAAAGGGCTTTGGCATCACTGAGACCGATGTAAATGTAGCTCTTAGGTCCTAGCTGCATTTCCCTAAAACAAAGATGAGCGCTTCCTCTTTGCAGAGACATTACAGATAGAAACGACGCGAAGGATGGCGAAGGTGTTTACGACGCGAAGGATGGCGAAGGTGTTTACTACAGGGCGGGGACATAACAGGTGCTTACTGAATATTCGTTTCCTCCTACCGGTTTGTCCCTGGAGGTGGAGTGTGGGGTTCTGCCTCTCTTACTTGATTTTCAGGAAATAGAGGACTGCTACCCCATAAAGGACTGTCTTGGATATGGAATTTCGCAGTTAAAGCAGCCCCCCAGACACCAAGTACAGTGACGAAACTCGTTTTCTTTCTCCCCATGGAATATAAGCCCCAGTTCTACTGGGTGGCAGGAAACATCATCCAGTTTGTGTAATGACTCCAGTCATTGTTAGGGTTAACTTAGGATCTGCAATTTGCAATTTGGTCGCAGTCTAGCCCAAAATGACTGTGGGATTTCTTGCCTCTCCCCCTGTTTTGTCCTGACTTAGTCTCTGAGGAGCAGGTGGCGACTGGAGGTCTTCGTGACTGGATGTGTGGGAGGGACTGGAGGTCTTCGTGACTGGATGTGTGGGAGGGAGCAGCCACCTTGACCTCTTCTACTTTGGGTGTCTGCATGCAGGGTGGTAACCACCTTCTCCGTGCGGGTGGACTGGACGTGGGCAGTCTGCTGAGGAGTGTTGCTCATGTAATTCACATTCTGGGTGTGGCAAGTGGGTGGTCTGGTTTCCAAAAAGTTCTCTTAGAATCAAATCAGCCATGCTTCCCTTCCTCTACCTATCCCAACCACCATATAAGCTGCACCCTTTTTTGGTGTTTGTCTTCCTGAATTTACCTCACTCATCTGGCAACTTTCAAGAGCATGCTGACTCTTTCTGCTGGCTATGTGGGACCTGCAGAGTCTCCTCCACACCACTTGGGGGCTGAAGACAGCCTGATGCCTGCCTCCTGTACCTCTCCTGTACCAGCTCTCTAACACTCTGCTGGCTCCAATGAGGTAGTTCCATGAGATTGCCACTGTCAGAAACCTCTGGAAGAGAAGCAAAGGCCTTCCTCTTCTCTCTCAGCTGTCCCCAACCCTCATGAGGAGCCCTCTCCCATTTCTTGCTCCTTCCTTTGATGATGATGATGATAATGATGATGATGATGATGATGATGATGACAACCTCTGTGTGTGTATGATGGAATGTATCACTCCTCATTCTTGATCTTTAAACTCTTCTCTCCTCAGGCAGAGGGAAAACCTGTCTCTTGCTACCTCTTTGCATCAAGTCTGTCTAGTCTCAAACTCAGAGCTGTGTTCTTCAGCAACTTTAGGGTTAGGAGTCTCTGCTCTCAGTGCTGGGGGGATGTCTGCAGCAATGGATGATCCTGATTTTAGTTTCCATTTGATGGAGAGTCCCAACAAGAAGCCACCAGGGGTCATGAAGGAGCACATTTAATTAATATCTCACATATCAACCTGTCAGTTATGTCACTTTAAAATTGACTGGTTTCAGGTCTCCTCTCAAGTTGTTCACTAACTACTGGCAACCATCTCATGGTATGACTTGAGCACATTGCTTCAGATTTCCGAGCTTCGATTTTCCAAGGCTGGATCATCTCTAAGTCCCCTTCCAGCTCCAAACTTCTAACATGTATGTGTTTGAGATTCTGGACAAGCCTCTATGTGCTGAGCTCTGGCATCCATATGAAATACAGAGAGTCCCCATCAGACTTCAATTTCTCTAGTAATGGAGGGGAGGTCTGGTATAGATTAAATATAATCCACTGATAATCCAAAACCCCACATTAGCCTTTGGTTTTGATCTCATGTATTAGAGCAGCGAACAAGCTACAAAATTGACCAATTTGAATTCTACCTGTCCCTTCCCCTTCTATCCTCTCAAAGACATGCTAATTTGATCTGTAATGTGGCCAAAGGGCAGACAGTAGAAGGGAGGAGAAGCCAGAGGCATGAAAAATCCCCAAACTGGATCATCCACCCCCTGGATAATGGGCAGCTGCCTGAACAGAATGCTGAATGAGGGCTCATCTTTTTTCAAGCCAGCCCTGTCCCCATGCTGCAATAGCTGTAATCTCCATGGCAAAATGCATTAAACCGTTGAGTTCCTTAGACAAATTCCACCATTCCTCACTCAATTCACGGGCAGGCTAGATTTTTTGAAATTGAGAAACTGGTTAATTGTCATTTGGAAGTAGCAGGATATTTAAAAGACCTAACCAAAATGCCCGTCTGGGGACCCAGGAACCCAGTTTTCTGCTATCTGGATAAGTAAAAGCAAACAGAAACTTGCATAAATTTTTCATGATTGCCTCCATAATTATAAATGTTTTTCTATGAATACCCCTTAAGCTATAAATGTACCCGACTTGTAAATATTGCTGTGACCTCCTCTGGTCCCTCTCTACACCATAATCTCTTTGGAGTGCTGGGAGTATCCATTTTTGCTAACCATAATCTCTCTATATATATCTCAGTTCATATCTTTGAAGAAGGAAATTTGATTGGCTCTTGGCTTGACAATGGATAGGCTGCCTTTGGGTCAGAGGAGGATGTTCGCTCTACCCACAGTCCCTGCCTGGACAAGGCTGCTCCATGTACCTTAAAACTATGACAACAAGTACTTAGACTAGGAGTGGACATCTGAACTGGTCTGCGCTTACAAAATTCTTGGACTCTATGGCAAGAGACTAAACCAGCATGTAGCAAGGTCCTTCCCCGCTGTGAATAACAAGTTAGACTACGTGAGATTCTGAAGGTCCCTCAAGTTCGAATGTTCTGTAATTTCTTTCCTAAGCCTAAAGATTCTTACAGTCTCTTGAAACCAGATCCCAGCAGAGATGAGGACTCACCAGGATATAGTGCCTGCCATGGAGGAGACTGGAGGCCAAGAGACTCTAAGCCAAGGTTAAAGAGAGGACTGCGAGTTAACAGGAATGCATAAAAGTCAGGGCCAGAACTGTGATGACTGTGGCCATCAGGAAGGGGGAACAATCAAAGATCAGGTCTAAAACTGGTGTCACAGGTGTTTTGCTAGGGCTGGATACCTGTATGCTTCTGGCATATGGAATTGGATACCCCCTTGTCTCTACCCTCTGATTTATCTTGAGGCTGAGGAACCTCCTTGGAAAAGATTCAAACTCTGCTCACAGTTGGAGTGAGACCCCACTCAGATTTCCTTAACCTGCTTTCGCACTCCTCCCCCAGCTCCTGTGAGTGGCTCCAGAGAATTGCCTTTGGCTGAACCTGAGGTTTTGCATCGCAGTCCCAAAAGGCAGCATAACTAACTTCTATAGGGCTACAAAAGGCTAGCTCCCAGCCCATTTTTGGGACAAGACTGAGGCTGGTATCCATCTGAGACCACATCCTTGATTAGCTGCTTTCTCATTCCATCCTGTTCCCCTTCTCCTGAAGAGCTTCCTTCAATAAATTGTGTACCTTGAAATTCCTGTCTCAGGTTCTATTTCTAGAAATCCTGACCTAAGTGACATTTTGTTGTTTAATACTGGGGAAAACTTGTATTTGAGAGATTCTAAGGAGACCACCTTTTTAATACCTGCTTCTTTCACGTCTTTGGGATCTTTCATTCTAATAAGGGGAAAATGTGTTAATTCACCAACATGGTGGATTTGTTGACTGTTACGGAATAAGATAACCACTGCTCTACAAAGGTAATTTATTTAAAGCAGAAAGGTACTTTTTTTTGTGGTGTTAAGAGATGTTTTAATTTAGTATGCTGTGACAAAAATTTGTATACTAGCAATTGGGTTTAACAAAAGGTATTTGTGTTATTTTGAATTGCTTCCCAAACACACAAATTAATAGAAATTGCTTAAAGACTTCGATACAGGCTTTTATTTTTATTTATTTATTTATTTTTTAAGATGGAGTCTCACTCTGTGAACCGGGCTGGAGTGCAGTGGTGCGACCTCGGCTCACTGCAACCTCTGCCTGCTGGGTTCAAGCGACTCTCCTGCCTCAGCCTCCCGAGTAGCTGAGACTACAGGCATGTACCACTACGCCCAGCTAATTTTTGTATTTTTAGTAGAGATGGGGTTTCAACATGTTGGTTGGCCAGGATGGTCTCGATCTCTTGACCTTGTGATCCACCTGCCTCGACCTCCCAAAGTGCTGGGATTACAGGCATGAGACACCATGCGTGGCCCTGTATGGGCATTTTTATTGTGGATATTTCTTTCTTTTTTGTTTTCCTTATAGCCCTCTTTCCCTCTCCTTCTTCTCCTCCTCCTCCCCTTCTTTATCTTTCTCTCCTTTAGGTTAGCTATTACCTTCTTATTGCTATACTCATCTCAAAAATTTCAGCTCCTTGAGTCATCCCAGTTGTATATTTTCTCATAAAAGGCCTGTATTCACGTCTCTTCCTTCAAACAGTGATCTCAAGCATAGTTCCTGCTCTTAAGAAAGAAGCCCCCTTTCCTGACTCACCCCACCAGGCTGCTGCAAGCTTTCCCATGACTGCTTTGGGTTCCGAGTGGTTCCTCTGCTCGTGCAGCTGTTTCATACAATTAGCCAGTGCAGCCTTACTGTGCCTCCCCTTTCTCTTGGTTTCAATCCCCTAATCCTGCCTCATACCCAAGGCTTTTCTTCCTGCTTGGTTCTCCTTATAGTGGTAATGGCTGCTCCATGATAGTCATTGGTGACCACTGGTGAGAACAAGCGCAAACAGGTCTAGAATTGCTTTATGGGTCAGTGTATCAGTTTTCTATGGCTGCATAACAAATTACCACAAACTGAAGGATTTAAAATATTTAGGTTGGTGAAAAAGTGATTGCAGTTCTTGCCATTACTTTTAATGGCAAAAACCGCCATCAATTTGTACCAACTTAGTAATATCCATTTGTTAGCTCATGGTTCTGTAGGTCAAAATTCCTGGCCCATCTTGACAGAGTTCCCTGCTCAGGTCCCACATTTAAGGGGTCCTTCTTATCTGGAGGTTTTGGGGCCGGGGGGAGGGGTGGGCAGAAATCCAAGCTCATTCTCATTGAACTCATTGGCAGAGTCTAGTTCCTCAGTTACAGGACTGAGGTCTCCATCTTCTTGCTAGCTGTTGACCAGGACTTATTCTCAGCTCCTAGAGGCCAGCTGCCCACTGCATGCCATATGACCCCTTCATCTTCAGGTAGGCAGTAGAGACTGTCCCTTGCAATGATTCCCTCTTATATTAATATATTGGGTCTCTTATATCCCCTGTCTCTAATCTCAAGACCCAGATTTAAAGGATTCATGAGATTAGGTCAGGCCCACTTGAATAATCTTCCTTTCTTAGAGTCAACCATGGCATATAATGCAACTTAATCACATGAACAATACCTGCAACTCTTTGCCTGAGGACTTTGATCAGTCCATGTGGGAACAAGAAAGAAGTGTTAGGGACCCCCAAGAGCAGCCATCAACCAATAACAGATGAAAACTCCAGCTTTCCTGCCCTTCAGTTCCTAACAGGCCATGGACTGGTACTGGTTTGTGGCCTGTGGGTGGGGACCCCTGACCTAGGGTATCAGGTGGAAGAAATTGCTAAATGGCAAAGGATTCAAGATGTGATCTGGCTGCTTCTAATGGCCTACAAGCAGATACAGGAGCAAATAAATGAGTTAAAGTTGAAATTAAAGTTAAAAGAGAAGGAGAATATAAAAATTTGGAAAATTTGCAGACTGGCCATGTGATAGAGAAGGAAAAAACATTTTCAGGAGAGGAATTCAAGCAGTCTGTGGAGCAACCACTTGCTGGAGAGATCAGTGTAACTAAAAGGGAGCCAAGTGCTAATATCCAAGACAGTGAGGAAAAGGCCTCAAAGGCATTTCAGAAATCTTGGAGGCAGCCCTTCCCATCATAGGCCCAGAGGCTTAGGTGGACTGAATGGCTTCCAAGGGCCAGGCCCTGGGTGCCGTTGCCCTGAGCCACTTTAGGAGGCTTCCCTCCCTATCCCTGCTGCTCCAGCTGCAGTTCAAAGGGCCTTAGGCACAGCTGAGGCTGCCACTTTGGAGAGTAATCCTTGGTGGATTCCATGTGGTGGTAAGCCTATAGGTGCACAGAATACAAGAATGAAGTAGGGTTGGCAGTTTTTATGTAAATTCCAGAGTATGTATGAGAAAGCCTGGCTGCCCAGGAAGAAGCCTACAGTAGGGTTGGAGCCCCCACACAGAATCCTCACCAGGGCACTGCCTAGTGGAGCTGTGGGAAGGGAGCCATTGTCCTGCAGACTCAAAAACGGTAGAGCCACCAGCAGCTTTTATTCTGATCCTAGAAAAGCCACAGGCACTCAACTCCAACCTGTGAGAGCAACCACAGTCTCTGCACCCTGCAGCTACAGAGGCAGGGCTGCCCAAAACTTTGGGAGCTCACCTTTTGCACCAGTGTGCCCCAGATGCAGGACATGGAGTCAAGGGAGATTATTTTGGAGCTTTAAGGTTTAGTTTCTGCCCTGCTGAGTTTTGGACTTGTATGGGGCTTATTGCCCCTTTTATTTGGCCAACTTCTCCCATTCAAAATGGGGGTATTTACCCGATTTCTGTTCCACCATTGTATCTTGAAAGTAAATAGCTTGTTTTTTACTGTACAAGCTCATAGGTAGAAGGAACTTACCTTGATTCTGAGATGAGACTTTGGACCTTAGACATCCAGCATTTGATGCTGGAAAAAGTTAAAGTCTTTGGAAAACTATTGAGAAGGGATGATTGTATTTTGCAAAGTGAGAAGAATATAAGATTTTGGGCCCCAGGGGAAGAATGATATAGTTTGATTTGGATGTTTGTCCCCTCCAAATGTCATGTTGAAATATGATCCCCAATGTTGGAAGTGGGGCCTAGTGGGAAGTGTCTGGGTCATGGGGGCAGATCCCTCATGAATTTCTTGGTGCCCTCCTTGTGGTAATGAGTGAGTTCTTGCAAAATCTGGTTGTTTACAAAGGTTCGACACCTCCCCACTCTCCCTCTGTCTTGCTACGTGGTTTGCTGGCTCCCCCTTCACCTTCCACCATGATTGTAACGTTCCTGAGGTCCTCACCAGAAGCCAAGCAAATGTTGGTGCCATGCCTGTAACAGCCTGCAGAACTCTGAGCCAAATAAACCTCTTTTCTTTATAAATTATGCAGCCTTGGGTATTCTTTTATAGTGATGCAAAATAGATTAAGATACCTGCTGAGCCACCAGCTTGAGCAATGTGTATGGCCAAGCTCTACTTTCCAAAGGAAGCACTTCATTATAAGACAGCCTTACATGCCAGAAAATCCTTCCTTGGAATGATCTGAAAGCTACCTTCCAGCAATTTCCGCTTGTTGGTACCAGTTCTGTGCCCTGGACCAGAGAGAGGAGTAAATCTGTGTCCTCTGCCACACAGTCACTAGAGAAGACCCTGAAATGCTGAGGGGAACAATCTATTTAATCTGGGTAGCATCCCTTCCCATGCATGTAGATCCTGACTGAATCTCTATTCTTTCATGCCATGTGATTAGCTGCACATAAGTCCCCATGGCTTTAAGTTCCTCACTCAGATAATGAAGTTAATTCCTCCCTGGAAGGAGAGACAAGAGGTCATCTGATCAGGAAGAGGGAATTGTCTTTGGGTCCTCTGGAGAGGCAGCTGCAGAACAGAGTGTGGTAATTAGACAGGAAATCTCAGTATCCCTAATGCCTAAAATGGCTAATTGAGGCAAAGATGTATTTACTGAGCCTTAAATTATATACTTAATTTTTTTTTACCACTACATAAGAAGTGTAGACTTAGTCAAAATAATATATAACCTCAAGAGACAAAAATAATTTAATAAGCAATTTTAACTTTGTTATCTCATTTAAACCTTTTAACACCCCTGGAAGATAGATTGAAATATTTTCATTTTATAGGTGGGAAAACCAGCCCTCAGAAGACAAGTGTAATCAGCATACTCTCAGCAAGCTAGGTCAGCCTTATTCCGGGCAAGCTGGAATACAGTGCCCGCTTGCCCCTTGTGGAGAGGAATTTGGGAGAAGACCTGGATCTGGGGTACTAATCCACATTCCACATGGACCATGCAGAGTAAATGCTGGCAATAGATCCAGTTTCACAGTTGTAATTTGGACCTTTGAATATCGTTGATAGCAAAATATCAACCCCTCCCCCCAAATCCATGTCCTAATTCCTGAAATCTGAGAATATATTATCTTCTGTGGCAAAGGGGACTTTACAGGTATGATTAATTTAAGCATCTCTGAATAGGAAAATTATCCAGGATTATCTGGATGAGCCCAACATGATCACAACAGTCCTTGTAAGAAGGAGGCAAGAGCAACAAAGAGAGATTTGAATATGCTATGCTGCTGACTTTGAAGAAGGGGGGAGGGATCACAAGCCAAGGAATGCATGTGGCCCCTAAAAGCTGGAGAAGGCAAGGACATGCATTCTTCCCTTAGGCCTCCAGGAACAAAAACAGCCCTGCCAATACTTTGAGTTTAGCCCAGTGAGAACTCTGAGCTACAGAACAATAAATTTATGTTGTTTTAAGCCAATTAGTTTATGGTAATTTGTTACAGCAGCAATAGGAAATTAATACAGTATACAACCATGGTTCCAACTTTCTTGCTATGAACCAAGGTACACATGAACAGATAACACATGTCAGCTTGTGTCTTTGTCTGGGTTCTGCAGAAGCAGACCCTCAAACTTATGTGAATGCAGTTGTTTATTTGGGAGTGTAAAGAAGCAAAGAAGACAGAGAGGCAAGGAAAGTTATTCTTGTTGAGCAAGTTACCACTGTGGTTAATTGGGGGTGAGGCTGACAGAGGGTCTTTAGGAAACAGTGTGGGATAGGCTGCCGAAATGTGCCACCTGAAGGGCAGGAAAGTTGGAGTTTTCATCTGTTATTGGTTGACGGCTGCTCTTGGGGGTCCCTAACACTTCTTGCTTGTTCCCACATGGACTGATGAAAGTTCTCAGGCAAAGACTTATAGGTGCTCACATTAAGAAGCCATTGGTGTACAGGGGAATGTTGAATGCTGAGGCAATATGTGGGCCCATTAACGTCTGCTGAGGCTGATTTCATTGAGAGTTTGCCAGAAAAAACAAGCTGCTCCTCGTTCTGCAGATTCACATGAATCCTTTCGGAGTTGACTTGGAATGTTGCCTTGGGGTCTGAAATCTCAGTTAAAGAACTGAAGGGCTTGGCCAGGGGCCATGGTTCATGCCTGTAATCCTAGTACTTTGGGAGGACAAGGCGGGCGGATCAAGAGGTCAAGAGATTGAGACCATCCTGGCCAACATGGTGAAACCCTGTCTTTACTAAAAATACAAAAATTAGCTGGGTGTGGTGGCACAAGCCTGTAGTCCCAGCTACTCAGGAGGCTGAGGCAGGAGAATCACTTGAACCCGTGAGGTGGAGGTTGCAGTGAGCTAAGATCGTGCCACTGCACTCCAGCCTGGCAACAGAGTGAGACTCCGTCAAAAAAAAAAAAAAAAAAAAGGAACTGAAGGGCTTGAAAACTCAGCACTTTCACTTCTTCCACCTGTCATACCTAAGGAATAACTGGATCATGTGGGCTGTGAACAGCTGACTCCAGCCACCAGCAAGAAGAAGGCATTTTATTTTTTTTCCTGGACTGTGACCTTTGACGACACAGCAGGGATTCCTGGCTGGGGATGGAGGGCATTTCATGAAGAAAAAGAGAAAAGTGTTTCATAAGGACTTGCTTAAAGAGGGAGCTAGACTGTGCCTTGACCAAGGCAGGGAGGAATAAAACTCAGGGAAAATCAAGATGACCTAAAATTTTAATGTAAAGAGGGA
The DNA here is from genome assembly GCF_043159975.1 of Macaca nemestrina. Lineage (NCBI taxonomy): Eukaryota > Metazoa > Chordata > Mammalia > Primates > Cercopithecidae > Macaca > Macaca nemestrina. The sequence continues at coordinate 104,189,290 of NC_092126.1, forward strand.
ACAAGAGTCTCATAAAATACACTCAGCTCTGGTAAATAAATCAACTGAAATACAACTAGAAGGACGCTGTGTTCAGAAGAAAGACAGACAGAATCACACTATAGAAGATGACCCAGAAACTCATGGATCCATGTGGAGAAACACAGTGGAGACTATTCTGGTGAGACTAAAATGTGGGAAGAACAATTGTTTTCGGAGTTTTAGCAGTGGGACTGGGGCTGGCGCTGGGGCTAGAGTCTCAGCTCTCCAGCATTTTGCACAAGCCTCATTCTGCTGAAAACAGGGCATATTCCTACAGTGCCCTGCTGACAACTTCTACTCCTAGCCAGGCAGGGGAAGCCACAAAGGAAGAAAGATTATTCTGGAACTGATTATGACCACCAACAAAAAAAATCTAATTGGTAAAATGGAAGCGATAAAAGCTTTGCATAAAGTGACCGTTTTACCCCAGGATTCATAAACGAAATCTTAAGGGTGGTAAGAAAATGGGTTCTAGACTTTGGAAGGCAGATTTCCAAAACATTCCCCAAAAATGGATACAATCCTGTGGCTAGAAAATCTAACTGATGATATGACATAAGAAAACATGGAGACTTTAAAGCTAAAATTATTACAATCCAAGCATATGTCACCTCCAGAAAGAAATGTGCCTGTACATGACGCTTTCAGATAAATTCTACTCTAGAGTATATAAGGAAAAGCTAGAAGAAGGGGCACAGCCAAGGTATATGACAGAAGTAAAACATGGGCCACGAGGGCTTCAGGAAGACTAACTTCCGGGAAAACCATTGAGTACCCCAAATGCTCAAAATAGTAATAACAACTGAACATTTATTGATCTCCTCCTATATTCCAATGACTGTGCAAAGCATATTATCCTATTTTATCCTCATATCAATCCTTGAGGTAGGAAGAGGACACTGAGGCTCCGAGTGACCAAGTGGCTGGTTCAAGTCACACAGCTAGTAAGCAGATTAAACAAAAATGTTGACAAGTAAGATGGACTGACAGCTAGTTCAACCTGGCTCAAAGAGCACTGCTTCCTGCCTCCAAATGAACTTGGAGAAAGGTTTGTAGTAGTTGCCAACTGGCTCTGTATTTGGCATAGTTGTGGGTAACATTTGAGTAAATGACCCTGATCTACATTTCATAAAGCCAGGAGGCACAAAGAAGAAATGTTGATAGATAAAGATTCAAAATTATTGCAAGCTGGACTTCTTAGACAAAAGGAAACTGGTGCTCATGCATAGGCTGAAGGGCCTTCTGAGGACATTTCTGGGGTAGTTTCCCGTGGGGGCCTGACAACCACAAACCTCACAAGAGACAGGGTGTTGTGACCAGTCTCATGAAGGTCTGGTGGTCTGACCATCTGCTTGGAGCTCCTGCACTCACACTTGTAACGGGGTTGCTTAAGACTGGGGGTGGCGAGGAATGTCTGGGGTACCCCGTGTGGTAGCTCGATGGCAGTATCCCAGCTAAGGGTACCGCTTCTTGCTCCTGGATTCCACTATGTTGGGCCTCATTCCGCCTTCCCTTTCTGCGGCCTCACTGTCTTGCATACCCACCCTCCTGTCTTCCTTTTCAGTGTGATCCTGTACTTTCTGTTGTTGGTATGTTTCTCATAGCTTTTTGTCCATTGCAAGCCCCTCTTCTTATTTTTTAATGTGTTTATGTAGATATGTAATATATTATTTTTATGTTTTCTATCCTTTCTAGGATTTGGCCTAGGAGGGGCAAAATGTAATGTTTGCCCAGTCATCGAAAGCAGAAGTTGTTGCCTAAAATACACTGTTGAAACTATCTCTGAAGTGTCTGTTTGAGAGCCATGGAAAATGGGAACATTAAGTGATTTAATTTCAAATCCATCTCAAAAAGCACAGAGAGCTGCTTATGCTCATTGCTCAAGTGACAGCCTTTTTCACAGACCCACATAGGTGCCTCCCTAGTCAAAGACTGAAAAGACAGTCACTATAATACTTCATCAAACACCTTCTAGACTTGGGGCAATTTTTTTCTTCATGAGGTCTCGCAGGAAGCCTTGGACTATCTCAAAAATATCTAGTGAAATTATAATAACTAGAGGCTGTAAAAACTAATCACTTATTTTCATGATTACATAATGTTTTTATTTTTAAACATAGATTATAAGAGCCAAAACTTGATTTTTTCTGCACACTTATTTGAACTATTAAAACTTATTATAAATGCCTTCTTTTCCTTCCTTCATTCCTTTTTTCTTTCATTCCTTCTTTTCTCTTTTCCTTTCTTGTATTTACAAGAAAAAATAAGAAAAGGGAAATTAAATCAAGTCTTCCTTATCTCATCTTATTATCAAGAATATGTTCTACAAATATAATGTGGCATAGTATCCAAATGTGGTTTTGCAGTTAGTAGAACTAGCAAGATTCCCAGGGTCCAATTTCATCCTTTGATATAAATTTCAGGAGATTTTTAAAAAAATACAAAAACACCTTGGAGAGCTAAATTCATCAGAATCAACCATGAAAGATAGGTAAGGAAATGTGGGTAATACAGTGAGGGCCAGAACTCTTATCATGCATACAAGAGTTTGAGAACGTCTTATAGTGTAGAGAGGCCTCTTGTTGCCTGCCCAGGATTTAAGGTTCTTGATGAGCCAGCATCAATCTTCCCTTCCAGGCTTATCTCTCATTATTTTCTCTTACTCTCACTTTTTCTCACACACTTTCTTTTTCTCTCTACTTACGTACACACACACACACACACACACACACGTGCACACACACACACACACAGAGACAAAGGGGAAGTTAAACAATTCAGAGAACAGTCCTACAAATTAGGACCATATCTGCATCATGAGTATTAATATTCTGTGACTGTCATTAACTTTATTTATTTCAGGGATAAGCTGAAGTTCACCAAGATTCCCAAAATATTTTCATAGTTGATGGCAAGGCTAGGGTTGCCAGACAAAAATACAAGGTGCCCAGTTAAATCTGAGTTTCAGATAAACAGTGAATATTGGAAAATTTTTATACTAAAAAAAATTATTGTTTATCTGAAATTCAGTTATAACTGGGTATCCTGTCTTTTGATTTTGCTAAATTTGACAATCCTAATGGGGTGGGTGTCAATCAGGGTCTTGCTGGAAAACAGATGAAACACTTATACGGGGTAGTTTAAGGAGGGTTTTGAAAAGAGATTATTTACAAAGGTGTAGTCAGCCCCAGGAAAACAGGGGATGATGCAGTACCTGGAGTTAGAAACAACAGCTTCAGTTTCTGTCCCCACAGGAGCAAGGAGAGGCAGAGGCTTTCAGAACTGGAAGACAGGGAAGCTCCATGGGGATGGCTGCCTGAAGAGCAACAACCTCTGCATGAGAGGCTGGACCCAACTGGTGGCCAGCTGGAAGTTAGAAAACCCTGTGATGTGGCTCACAGAGATCAGTGTCTTGGCCAGAGTGCTGGTAAAGGCAGGTGGATATTGGATCTAAAGAGGCAAATAAAACACTTCCAGCATGAGACATCTTGGGGGCTCTGGACATCCAGATGACATGGATCCAGCATATAATTAGGCCATAACACTGGGGGTAGAACCCACTTGACTGTGAAATGCCTGCTTGGGAAGAGTCCCTTTACCCTGGGACAGCCTCAGGGTCCCACTCCATGGGTCTGTGTGTGTTTCTTGGGTTTTCCTTCTGTCTCTCTCTCTCTCTCTCTCTGTGTGTGTGTGTGTGTGTGTCTGTGTGTGTGTGTGTGTATCTGGAGTCTGGCAAATGTAAAACCTGCAGGGTGGGCCAGAAGGCTGTAGATCCAGGAAGAGCTGATGTTTCAGTTCAAGACTGATGCCTGTCTGCTGACAGACTTTCTTCTTGCTGAAGGGAGGTCAGTCTTTTGTTTTATTGAGCCCTTAAACTCCTTGGAGGTTCACCCACATTTGGAGGGCAATCCATTTTACTCAAAGTCCACCAATTTAAATGTTAATCTCATCCAAAAACACCTTCACAGAAACATAAAAAGTAATGCTTTACTAAATATTTGGGCATTGTGGCCAAGCCAAGTTGACACATTGTGTTAGTCCATTCTCACACTGCTACAAAGAACTGCTTGAGATGAGAAGAGGCTTCATTGACTCACAATTCCACATGACTGGGGAGGCCTCAGGAAACTTACAATCATGGCAGAAGGGGAAGCGGGCACATCTTACATGATGGCAGGTGAGAAAGAGCAAGCAAGAGCAGGGAAAACTGCCATATAAAACCATCAAATCTCATGAGAACTCACTCGCTATCGTGAGAACTGCATGGGGAAACCACCCCCATGATCCAATCACCTCCTGCCAGGTGTCTCCCTTAACACCTGTGGATTACAATTCAAGATGAGATTTGGGTGGGGACATAAAGCCTAACAATATCACACATAAAACCATCACAGCTGACTTTTAATGTAGCCTTGGTCAGATGCACAAAGGTTGTCCTTGTCATCCTCTTGTGGTCCAGCTCAGCCACCAAGGTTGGACTCTTTCTATATGGTTTTGGGAACAAAGCAAGAGAAAACTTGCATTTTTCTCACCCTGGCCTCTTTCTTATCTCTCCTCTAGGAACCTGAAGTAGGTGCAAGCAAGTGGCAAAGGAGTGGGAGATTAGGAGTCTTGGTCCTCTCTTCCTCAATTTTAAATAAATTAGAGGAATTTTGAATAAGAATCTGCCATGGTCAAAAAGCTGTTATCTGAAATGGTTGTTATGAGTTCTTGATAAGAGAAAATATTAGATGCCAGTGTCATAAGTCCACTGGCATAAGATATATCCCCTGTAAGTGTTTGCAATATTGGGATTAATAATGGGGCATCAAGTGTAGGGTTTCTCCAAACTTTCTTGTGGACATTTCCTAGAAGGACCACTTGTATGATGGTTAGACTAACATGGTGAGTGCCTTTTGGAGAAACTGTGATACTTTGGGGGCAGATATAAACTGGTCCTAATATTTAAGAACGATTCAAATCCTTTGTATTAGAAATAATATTCAAGTGACATTATGAACCAATTTTGGATTTCACGGAATTAACTGTGCAAAATGATCACCCTGAGAATATCTAAATCTGGGACATGCTGTGACATTCAAAGTTTTATATTAGGAATTCCTCCTCTAGGTGTGTCACTAAGTCAAAGGACTTCAGCATTGCATAGATCAGAGCAAAAATTAAAACTATGGCATTTTCTTTGGATAAAAACTTGTGATCAGTGCCACCTGTAGTGTTCCGGTTGTCCCAGGAGTTACAGACGTTTTTAACTACTGAGATGAGAAGGAAGGTCTACACTATGTTCCTGAAGAATGAATAATGGGAGCTACATTGTCATTCTTACATTTTGTGACTGGAACTTCCTGCCATCTTGCCATGAACTAATTATTGGTTTACCTCATGAATGGGCAAAGACAGTTAATACATTCCCAAAAGATAGCACCCTCCACCCCCTGGGTGGATTCTAGATGGCAGGATGTTCATAAAGTATGAGAAAGTCCCAAGCTCAATAAAATTCCAAATCCATAACTCATAATGTAGTATGTTGAGTCTGATTGTGCTTTTGCTGTAATGTCATTAATAATCAGCTGTTGATAAGCTTAACCAAGTCACATTTTATGAAGATTTTAATTTCCCAACAAGATCAGCAAGAAGTTCAATGACTCTCAGTAAAGGTAATGTGTAAGTGTCTCAGTTAAATTGTATTTTCAGTCTCTATAGAGTCTTACCTCACTCAGACTAGAGTGCTGGAATAAAGTATGTGTTACCAGTTCAAGGGCATCTTGTTTGATTAAATGTTCAATCAATCTCTTATACAAAGCAAGAGCTCCATTTATGGATTTCAAGGGAATTGGCAAAATCATTATTGAAGGTGTTAAGCAGAGGATTGACATGTTAGATTTGTATTTTAGAAAGGTCTTTCTGACTGTGGTGTGGAAAAAGGCTTGGAGAGATAAACATTAGCAACAGGGAGACCAGTTGGGGTTCTCCAGAGAATGCAAGGGTCTGAACTGGGCCAGGAGTTGTAGAGTTGATGAGGAGCTATGTGCCTTGGCATCAGTCTAGACTCCCCAATTACAGGGCACATAATGGACCACGGGCCCTATTGCTGTGATGTAAATCCAACCTCACGTTTGTGTTGAAGCCATGCTTCCCATGAACCAATGTCAGCCAGTTACCAAGGGTGGCAGTAATACAACTGCTCCCAAACAAGGGATGTTTCTGGAAGACCCGGAGCTCCCCTAATGGTGTTTGTGGCTTAAAACTCCCCAGTGGCTTTGTGGAACCTTCCTTGCACTGCACAACAGTGTGACACTTCCACCCAACCTTCTCTCCCTCTTTCCTTCATTTGAGGTCACACTCATCATGAACTTCTACTGGCTTCCTCCACATTTTCTCTCATAGATATTTTCCTTAACAAAAATCCTTGCATGTTTAAGTTCACCTTGGTGTCTGCTTCTTAACAAACCTGGAACAACACAAGGGCAATTTCAAAAAATTTTTGTGTGTGTGACAGAATCTTGCATATTGGCCAGTCCTCAAGTGATTCTCTTGCCTCGGCCTCCCAAAGTGTTGGGATTACAGGCATGAGACATTGTGCCCAGCCAAAAATATTTTAAAAATAGAATTTGCAAAGGAATGAGGGAGAAATGAGTATACTACCACTCCCCTGCTTCTGAGTAGCAGGAGGGTGGATGGTAGAACCCAAGAGAGGAGCAGGTTTAGAGTTGAGGGTTTCTTTATATCTCTATGGTTTCTGTGATGACAGGGGAGACACTAATGCCTGAGAGATCACTCTTTGCCTTTTCTTACTTCTAAAATGTATAAAAATGTGGCTGTTGCTGCTGCTTCTTCATCTGAGGTTTGACTGTAATGGTGCAAGTATTACACTACTGTTATTAATTAACTTCATTCCACCCTTCAATTGTGGTACTCCCTGCACTCTTCCAAGAACATGACCATTTAGGTCTCCATGCTTTTTCTCTTGCTGTCCTCCATACTTTTTCTAGGCTGTCCTCAACCTGGAAAAGCTCATCCAGAATTGCCTTCTGAAATATTTGACTTGCTGGAAGTGGCTGTGTAGGAGAATGGGAAAGCTTAGGGTTTCAGTCGCAAGCTGGGCTCTTCGGCTCCAGCTCTGCTGCTAAGAGAGGCAGTCGTGTTGGTCCTGGAGAGGACTACAGGGAGTCAAATTCTTGTTCTGTCACCCATGAGCTATATGACCTTGGACAAGTTATGTCACCTCTCTATACCTTGGTTTCTTCATCCATAAAATGGTGATGGCAAGAATATCTTGTAGGGTTCCTGTGAAGTTTAAGAAGTCAAGCTTAGAAGGTCAGGAGATTAAGACAATCCTGGCTAACACAGTGAAACCCCGTCTCCACAAAAAGTACAAAAAATTAGCTGGGCGTGGTGGCAGGCGCCTGTAGTCCCAGCTACTTGGGAGGCTGAGACAGGAGAATGGCGTGAACCCAGCAGGTGGAGCTTGCAGTGAGCTGAGATTCGGCCACTGCACTTCAGCCTGGGTGACAGAGGGAGACTCTGTCAAAAAAAAAAAAAAAAAAAGAAAAGAAAACGAAGTCAAGCTTAAAAAAATGGCAGTATGTGAGTGGAGAATTTTAAAACCTTTTTAACCTGTCTGGGTCCTTAATTGTAAAGCAAAGGTGTTAGACTAGATGACCTTATCAGATCGTAAAACCTAATTCACATGCTCCCTGACCCACTCCCCTACTCTCACTCTGAGAGCTCATCATTCCTTCCTAGGCCTTCCCACAATGTGCTGGGACACCTCTAGTTGATACTCATGCTAGTTTTGCTTGATGTTTTACTTGGTTGTGTGCAAATCTCTCTACTCCCCTGGATGAGAGGCTGTTTGAGTGCAGGGAATATTTTTCCTTGTAACCCTAGAGTGACCAGCCTGACAGGAACACAAAAATTCTTGTGATTAATTAAATGATTAAGAATAGCTTCTAGAGAGAGATGGTGGTAAAAGTGGGATTCATTTTAATAACAGATAAGTTGATTAAATTCTCACTTGTACCAGTCACTGTGCTTAAGTACTTTTAAAACATTTTTTCACTTAATTCTCATTAGCCCTAATGATAGGCATTATTATTCTCATTTTGCAAGTGAGGAAAGAGGCTCACAGAGATTTAGGAGCTCGCTAAGTAAGTGGCAAAACTGGGATAGAAACCCAGCTCTACTGGCTTCTAAAGACCATGTTTTTCATGCTACGTTGCCAGAGTCTTTGATGCTAAACATTCCTCAAACTCTTGCAGACTAATTTGTGTTTGTTATGGTCTGAAGGCTTGTGTCCTCCCAAAATTCATGTGTTAAAGTCCTAATCCCCAGTGTGATGCTATTTGGGGGTAAGGCCTTTGGGAGGTAATTAGGGTTAGAATAGGTCATGAGGCTGGGGCTCTTATGATGGGATTAGTGCCCTTGCAAGAAGAGAAAGAATCTTTCTCTCTTTCCATGCTCATACATGGAGGAAAGAACATGTGATGACACAGTAAGAAGGTGGATGTCTATAAGTCAGGAAGAAAGTCTCACTAGGAACTGAATCCACCAGCACCTTCTTAGACTTCCCAGCCTCCAGAAGTGTATGAAATGTCTATTGTTTAAGCCACCCAGTCTATGATAATTTGTTATAGTAGCCCAAGCTAAGACAGTGTTGTATTTCACTTCTACCTTGACCACACACTCAATAAATACTATGTTGTCACCTGCCTGCCCACTGCACACCTCCCCATCCATCCCTGGCAACTTTGGTGGTCATTCCAGGCTGGCTCTCTCCAGTGGTCCATGCACTAGACCTCTCCCTCCTCATCAGAAACATCCTGTCTGCTTAGAACTTTGCCAGTTGGATGGGTTAGTGCACATTAAGGTGTTAAACACTTCAAAGGGTTGTTTCTTCGGGACAAGACTCTTGCCCAGGCTGTTGATACTTTGAACCCCACATAGGAGCCCTTTGAGTTCAAGGCAGGCTGGCGGGGAGATACAGGGGGAGCAGAAGGGTCTTTTGGTCCCTCCTGAATAAGATCTCAGCTCTCAGGCACTGTTACTTACACAATTCCATCAGTTTCTTGAGAGAGAGGTATGATCCTGGGGGGGAATCTGTTAATAGAAGCATAAATATAGGAAGCCCTCAGAGTCTCTCATTTCACAGTCAGGTAACTAAAGCCCAGCAAGGTTACTCACAACGACACATCCAAAGTGGCAAAGCCAAGGCCAGAAGGAAAGCATCATCAAGGAAGGCACATCCTTCTTAGAGCAGGGCTTACTCATGCATGCTTTCCCTGCTTCCCTTTCTTTCTCCTCCTCTCACACACTTCCTTGTTGCTTTTGCTGAGCAGGAGGGCTAAATCACAGCCAGTTTTCAGAGGTCAGTTTCCAGGGTAGGCAGGTGCTGAGATTATGCAACTACATGGTGAATCATTCTGGAAGGACAGCTCAAGCACATTCTCATGTGGTCAGCTCCACAGGATGTGGCATTTTTCTACAGCTGCAGAGAAGCTGGAACAATCCTATCTGCAGGATAAAACCCCTCTTAAGAGTTTAAACTGTTTTAACCAAGCCTTTGAGGAGCTCTCCGTGCAGCAACTACAATAATCCTATGGGCAGCCATGGGAGATGCAAAAACCTTTTACAAAGATGATTTAACCCCCAAGTTTGGATAAATAAAATGTGGATCTACCAGGAGAAAATAAATATCCAGGAAAGGAGCCATTCCTTAGAAAATTATAAGTGACCAAAATTGGCTCAAAATTAGAAAACCTGTTCAGACCAATAATTATGGAGGACCCAAAAACATTGTCCAAGAATTAACTGAAAGAAAAGTCACCAGTTTCCAGTAGGAATATAATTGAGTAATTAGAAAAAACTTTTAAGGAATCTTTTTTTTATTGTATAAATTATTTTAGGATATAAAAATATGAAAAGCTCCTCTGATTCATTTCACAAAGCAAATTTAACCCTAGTACTAAACTATGACAACTGGCATTCCCAAAAGAAAATGCTGAACCAATCATCTCATTTACAAGTATAGATATAAAAATTCCAAATAGAGAGGCTACCACTCAAAAGTATAGTGAAAAGAATATGCAGGTATGCAAGTAGGGTTCAGGGTACTAGGAATGCAAGAATGCTTCAAAATCAGGAAAGCTATAAATAGAGTTAATCACGTAAATAGACCACAGAGTACAGAGCATAACACAATCTACCTCTATTCCTGATGTTTAAATACGAGTAGAATGATATTTACTTGAGGTGCTGGTTATTCCCAGTTTTTGCTTCCAGATTTGTTTTTCTCCTCCCTTTTCAATTCCTGTTTTGTGTCCTTCTGTGGCTGACCTCCACAGACCGCATCTTTCAGGCTCTCAGATCCTCTGTCTTCAGACTCTGCTCCGCTATCGGGTATGGGCAGAGGAAGGAAGGCGAAGGGAAGGATGCTTGGAATGTTTGTCTCCTCTATCCCTTTCACCCACTGCAGTTTCAGCAGTGGAAGTGTTCAGCAGTGGATGTGCTCCTCCTCAACTACAGCTCGTCTAGGCAGACCTTCTGGCATGGCTCTGACTCTCACAGGCTCCAGTGATAATTTTCCCTCCCTTTATTCCTTCACGTTTACGGGTATTCACAGATTCCCACTGTTGCTAGTCCCTGGACACCTCACCATCTTTGTGTGGTTCCCTTAACCCCGCTCACATCTCTATGCTTAGTTTCTTTGTTCAATTCTCTTTAGTTAAATATTTTTCGGCGTATTGTCTTACTGCCAGGATCTTGACTAATACATCCAGCATGATGAATACTATTTATTATAGATCAGTAAACACTCATATTTATTAGAGTAATTAAATTGTCTCATAATGTAATAATAGATGGAAAACCCTGAATTTTCCTCTTTGACAATTTTTGGGTCAATGAGAAAATTGAAGCTGAAATTTCAAACTCTAAGACTTAGTAATAATAAAATACTGCATGTCAAAATTAATGAAAGATGGTCAAAGCTGATTTTACAGGAAAATAAAGCCATAAACACATATATTAGACACTACAAATGAAAAAATTTTAAAACATGCTCCGAATTTAGGGGAAAAAATCACGAGTAACATATGGAAAGCATAAATAATAAAGTAAAAGCAGAAATTAATGAATTACAAGACTGAAAAAGAAGAAACAAATTTTAAAAACTTGACAAAAATCATATTAGAAATAAAAAACAACAAATTAGAAAGAAGAATTAATGAAACATACAGAAGACACTCAAAAACCTTTCAGGGAATGTTTGGCAAACCTGGGTACAAATTAAATTGAAACTTGGATAAAATAACTGAGTGTCTTAGAAAACATAGAAATTACCAAAATTCACCCTAAAGAAAATAAGAACTCTTAATGGACTAATAATCAAAAATTGAGACCAAAACACCCCCTAATCACCAGGCTCAGATAGTTTCTCAGGTAAATAATTTCAAATGTTCAAGGAAAAAAGAATTCCAATACTTAAATTGTCTCAAAGCACAGCAAGATAGGAAGAGCTTCCACGGGAAGCCAAAACTAACACCACCACTCAAATCAGAGTACAAGGAAGATGATCAAACTCATTTATGAATATTGCTGTTAAAAATGTATTAATAATAAAAATTAGCAAAAGACTGAACAGATAAAAAAGGAGAGATCTGTCATGAAAGCAAAAAAGAAGATGGGATATCTTGGGAATAAAATTCTGCAAGTTACTGGGATCCAAGCAGTCCATTTTGATGCCCAGAGATTTGCAACAGCTTAAAAAAACTTGCAGATGAATCATATAGCCTACAAATATGGAAAAAAAATTAAGAAACAGGTATGTAATGAATGCATAAAATATATATAGATGGTAGTCTATTTTTATCATTTACTATCATAAATTATACTCATCTATTATTAAAAGTTTAAATTTATCAAAACTTATGCATACACATACAGGCCATACATGGTGCCTTTTGCAGTTGAGAGAAATGTAAAGAAATGTAAAGATGCAATATTAAATCATAACTGCATAACATTAATTATAATACATACTGTACTGCTGTAATAATTTTGTATTTACCTCTTGTTACTGTTGGGTCAGCTCAAGTGTTGGGAGTATCTGCTTAAAACACCATGTGCTGCTAATCATCTCCTTGTGAACAGTTTGTCTCTCCAGTAAATTGCATATCACATTAAAAAATGATCTCTTGTGGTTCGCATGTATTTTTCATCGTGCAATACCATAAACCTTGAATAACATCATGGGACACATACAAACTTGCCAGTACTTGAAGTGCTCCCAAGTATCAGAGAAAAGTCATGACATTACAAGAAAAGACTGAGTTGCTTGATATGCACCATCAACTGAGGTCAGTGGTTGCAGTTGTCCACCATTTCAAGATAAATGAAACCAGTGTAAAGATCATAGAAAGAAGAAAACAAGAGAGCAAGAAAGAAAGAAGAAAGAGAGAGAGAAAGGAAGAAGAAGGAAAGAAAGAAAGAGAGAGAGAAAGGAAGAAGAAGGAAAGAAAGAAAGAGAGAGAGAGAGAAAGGAAGAAGAAGGAAAGAAAGAAAGAGAGAAAGAGAGAGAGAAAGGAAGAAGAAGGAAAGAAGGAAAGAAAGAGAGAAAGAGAGAGGGAGGGAAGGAAGGAGGGAGGGAGAGAAGGAAGGAAGGAAGGAAGGAAGGAAGGAAGGAAGGAAGGAAGGAAGGAAGGAAGGAAGGAAGGAAGGAAGGATGAACAATTTCATGAAGCCATCACTACATTAAAAAAAAAAAAAGTGCATGAAACCTTGCACTTTTTGTGAAGTACTTTTTATCTCACATTGAAAATGTGGCTTTTCTGCGGGTGCAGGATTGATATAAGAAAGGCATACCTTTATACTCTAATATGATTCAAGAAAAAGTGAAGTTATTACATGAAAACCTAAAGCAAACGGAAGGCAAAGAATCTAAAGCCCGAGAATTTAATGCCAGAAAAGGATGGTTTGATAATTTTAGAAAAAGGCCTAACTTTAAAAATCTCAAGGTAACAGGAGAAGCAGCTTCTGCCAACCAAAAGGCAGCAGACAAGTTCCCAGACACCTTCAAAAAAATCACCAAGGAGAAAGGACATTTGCCTGAACAGATTTTTAATGCAGATGAAAGTGCCTTATTCTAGGGGAAAATGCCACAAAAGAAATTTATGAGTAAGGAAGAGAAGTAAGCACCAGGATGTAAGACAAAAAGAGATAAGCTAACTCTATGTTGTACAAATGCCGTCGGGTTTATGATCAGGACTGCCTTTATCTACAAAGCTGCTAACCCCTGGGCCTTGAATTGAAGGGACAAACATGAGCTGCTTGTCTTTCGGTTATACAATAAAAATGCATAAAAAATAAGAACCCATTTTCTGGATTACTTCTACTGATGCTTTGTCCCTGAAGTAAGGAAGTACCTTGCCAGTAAGAGACTGCCTTTTAAAGTTCTTTTAATATTGGACAATGCCTCTGTCCACCCAGAATTCCACAAGTTCAATACCAAGGGCATTAAAGTGGATTATTTGCCCCCAGACACAATGTCTCTAATTCAGCCTCCAGATCAGGGCATCATAAGGACCTTTACAAAATCATTACACATGGTACCTTATGGAAAGAATTGTCAATGCTATGGAAGAGAACCCTATTAGGGAGAACATCATAAAAGTGTGGGAGGATTACACCACTGAAAATGCCATCATTGTCATAGGAAAAATCCATGAAAGCCATCAAGCATAAAATAACTTTCTGCTGGAAAGAACTGTGGTCACATGTTGTGTATGACTTCACAGGATTTACAACAGAGTCAGGCAAGGAATTCATGAAAGAGATTGTGGATAATGGCAAAAACAAAGTGCTAGGTGAAGGGTTTCAAGATATGGATTTTGGAGGAATTCAAGAACTAGTAGACACCACACCATAGGAATTAACAGATGATGACTTTATAAAGATGAGTGCATCTGAACCAGTGTCAGATGATGAGGAAGAAGATGTGGAAGCACCAGTGCCAAAAACTTTAGACAATCTGGCAGAAAAGCCTTAATTATTCAAGAGTACTTACAACTTCTTTTGTGACATGGGCTCTTCTATGATATAGGCACTGAAGCTAAAGCAAATGGTGGAAGAATAATTGGTACCATATGGAAACATTTTTGGAGAAATGAAAAAGCAAAATGTCAGACAGAAATTATCATGTATTTCCACAGTTACACTAAGTGTGCCTGCCTCTCCTGCTTGCCCTTCCACCTCCTTCGTTTTGTCTGCCTCTGCCACACCTGAGACAGCAAGACCAGTCTTTCCTCTTTCTCCTCCTCAGTCTGTTTAACCTGAAGACATCAAGGATGGAGACCCTTAGGATGATTCACTTCCACTTAATGAGTAGTTAATATATTTTCTCTTTCTTACTATTTTCTTAACTTTTTTTTTCTCTAGCTTTATTGTGGGAATACAATATGTAATACGTATAACATACAAAATACACGTTAATCAACTGTTTATGTAATCAGTAAGGCTTCTGATCAATAGAAGTCTATTTGTAGTTAAGTTTTGGGGTAGTAAAGAGTTATAAGCAGATATTCAATTGCATGGAAAATCAGTTAATATTGTTCAAGAGTCAACTATATATTAGTAGAATAAGTATCTAATTTTGGAACACTTTCATCACCCCAAAAGAAAACCTATACTCATTAGAAGTCACTTTCTCCATCCCATTCCCACATACCCTAGGCAATCACTAATGTACTTTCTATCTCTGTAGATTTGCCAATTCTGGACATTTTGTATAAATTGAATTATACAATATATGACTTTTGTGACTGGCTTCTTTCTTTTAGCATCATATTTTCAAGGTTCATCCATGCTGTAGCACCTATCAATACTTTATTGCTTTTAGTGTTGAACGATATTCCATTGTATGAATATACCATATTTTATTTACCCATTTATCAGTTGTTGGACTTTTGGGTTGTTTCCACTTTTTGTCTATTATGACCAAGGCTGCTATGAATATTTCTATTTGTGTACAAATTTGTGTGTAGAAATATGCTTTAATTCTCTTGGGTATATACCTATGAGTGAAACTGCCTGGTCATTTGGCAACATTGTATTTAAACTTTTAAGGGAATGCCAGACCATTTTTCAAAGCAGATGCAATATTTCATATTCCCACCAGCATTGTATGAGTATCCTGATTCTTCTACATTTTTGCCAACATTTGCTATTTTCTGATTTTTATTTAATTAAATTAATTAATTAATTTATTTATTTTGCAGTTGCAAGATTTAATAGAGTGAAGACAGAGCTCCCATACAAAGGTAGGGGACCCAAAGAGGATAGCTGTTGTTGGCTTGAATGCCTGGGTTTATATCCTGATCATTGTTCCTCCCACTGTGCTCTCAGGCGATAGATGATTGACTATTTCTTTACCTCCTGTTTTTGCCCAATTCGCATTTTAGTGAGCTCTCTTTACTATCTGATTAGTCGGGTGTGAGCTAAGTTGCAAGCCCTGTGTTTAAAGGTGGAAGCAGTCACTTTCCTAGCTAGGCTTAGGGATTCTTAGTTGGCCTAGGAAATCCAGCTAGTCCTGTCTCTCAGTCCCCCTCTCAACAGGAAAACCCAAGTGCTGTTGGGGAGGTTGGCCGACGACCGCTCTAACTGCTTCCTGCTGAATTTGGGGATAGTAGGGGTTGTGCAGTTGAGATTTTCTCGGAAGGGGTGCCTTCGATGTCATTAACATTGGAGCATGGGCTAGCAGGCCGATCCAGGGGTTCGTGGTAGCTCTTAGTCATGGACTGCATCTGGGGCTCCATTTGAAGAATCATTTGTAGCTTTACAGCTTTCATTCTGGAGGAGACAAACTTAACAAGGTTAAAGATACAGGGTCCAAAGAGGAATAGAAATATTATAGCTGCTAGAGGTCCTAAGAAGAGGAGAATCCAGGACATCCATTGGCTGAGGAGGCCCCAGGGTCTAGTGTTTTGAAGCTCCTCTGCTCTACGTTGTATTCGATCTCAAACTTCTTTAACTTTCTTGGTGACAATTCCAGATTGATTAGCATAATAACAGCATTCTTCCCCTAAAAATAAACAGGTTCCCCCTCTTTCAGCGGTTAGCAAGTCTAAAGCTCTTTGATTTTAAAGGACTACTGTTGCTAGGGAATTAAGTTGATCTTGCAAGGTGATTAGAGAGTCAGCGACTCATTCCATGTCACCATTTAGTTCTTGAGATAGTTTTTAGTAGAACTGAGTAGAGGTTGTGATACCACCAATGCCAGTACCTAGTCTGCCTAGCACTCCTACTCCAATAACAAAAGGAAGAAAGGGTGCTCTTTTGTTGCAGGGCTTAGGTACAACATGATTGCATAAATAAATCTTGTTCAGTGTAGATGGTCATAGGGGCATTAAGAATGAGAGGAAGCACATAGATTCTGAAGAGCCATTCAAACAACGATAGGCTGAGGTACCACAGACAAAAAATATTCCTGAGAGTAGGCAGACTGTTTGTGTGGGAGAAGTTACCCACCTGATGCATTGGGAGTTGGTTGTATCTATAGTATTGCTAAATTTTACATAGGTGAGGTTTGAGGTATGGGTTATTTCCAGATTGGAAACAAGAGGTCCTACTAAAACAGAAGTGGTGTTTATTTCTGTGCTGAAGTTGTTCCATTGTTCAGGTACAGGGATTGAAATATATGGCCTGAAGTGCAGGGGGAGGCACATCCAACAGTTAGTAGCGTTTTGGGCTGAGACCTCATGGATCCCAGTGAGGGTGGTATTAAATAGGCTTCCCAGGTGAGTATGGGTATAGAGGGTTTCATGTAGTTTTGAGAGATCTAGTCCTTTGTAGGGGCTAGGGGTGCTATGTACCTGGGTCAGTTGGGAGATTACTTCCTTTACGTGTTTTTCTCTTGCCTGATCTTGAACTCCACCCTCATCAGACATACCAGTATGGGTGAAGTAAGTCCAACAGACAGTGGCTCCAAGTCCTCCAGGACAACTAGGATTAATCATTTTCCCTGTCCAATAATGATTATTTGCATGCATGCAAAGAGTGGCAGTTATAGCAGTTTCTGGGTATATGGGTGTGGGCAGTGAAGGTGGGGGTTCCCTTAGATAAACTCCTATATGATGGAGCATCGATATTTCCGGGATGCCACATTCTCCACAGAAACTCTTGGTAAGGGGAGCTACTGATCGTACAGCGGCATGGAGGGGGTTCAGTGAGAGTGAAAGGGGGTAAGAGAACAGTAAAGAGAAATATATGATAAGGGAGGGCCATGGGGATTTACGATTTTGTTACTTTCCTCCTGGTTGTTGGTTGAAGAGCAGGCACAGATCCTCTACAGGTTCACAGGAATAGCTAGCATTGTCTCCTGGATTTTTGGGTTCCTTTGGCAGTATCCAGGGTTTGACTCGAGTGTGATGTATCCAAGACTCCACTTCAGTCACTGTAACTGTGATTGGGGTAGATAAAATGACTGGGTAGTGTCCTTCCCAGGATGTGTCTAAGGATGGGGAATTAGAGGGAAGGGACTTGACTAATACCATGTCACCAGGGTGGAATAGTTCCTTTTCCTCTTCTTGGGGACAGGTTCCTTGTAATGTTTTAAGAACTTGTTGATATTTGGCTAAGGAGGTGATGTCTGCAACTAAGTTGGCCATCTCTCCGTCAAGTGCAAGGTCATTGGCTAGGAAGGGCCATCCATACAGCATTTCATATGGGCTAAGTCCTTCTTTTTGGGGAGAGTTTCGGATTCTTAGTAAGGCTATAGGCAACAGAGCAGGCCATGAGAGGTGGGTTTCCTGGGTTAGCTTTTTTAGATGTCATTTGAGTGTTTCGTTCATTTTCTCGACCTTCCCTGTGGACTGTGGCCTCCATACGCAGCATAAGTGATATTGTATACCTAACCCTAGGATACTCCCTGGGTTACTGTAGCCTTGAAAGCAGGGCCATTGTCACTCTGTAAGCCTCGGGGAAGTCCGAATCTGGGAATTATTTCATGAACTAGTACCTTCATTACCTCTTGGGCCTTTGCTGTCCTACAGGGAAAAACCTCTGTCCAACCAGTGAAAGTATCTACCCAAACTAGTAGATACTGAAATCCCTGAGATTTGGGCATGTGGGTAAAATCTTGTTGCCAGTCTTCTGGGTAATGGCCTGTTCTTTGTTCTCCTGAAGGAGTTTGGCAATAAGGTAGGGGATTATTTCTTTGGCACACTTCACAAGCCCTGATTATCTGCTTGATAGTTTTGAAAAGGCCTGGTCTGGTAAATAATAATTTGGCCATCTGATGGGTGCTATCAACGCCTAAGTGAAAGGTTTGGTGAAGAGTTTTAAGTAATTTCCATTGGCTAGTTGCAGGCAAAAGTATTTTTCCTTCTTCTGTGGCTAGCCATCCTGAGGGAAGGAAACTATGTCCTTGTGAAGTTCCCTATTCTATTTCTCCTGTTGAGTACTGGGGCTTGGTTTTCCAGAGGGGATTACCCCATACTAGGGGTCCATCTATAAGCATTTCTAATGGAGGGTCCCGCATGCGCCTCTTTTGGCTTCAATATCTGCTTGGTGGTTCCCTTCTATTTCCTTTTTCTTTCCTTTCTGATGACCCCGGCAGTGGAAGACTGCCACCTCTTTAGGTTTCTGTACAGTCAATAATAATCTCCTAATGCTTCCTGATGTTTGATAGGTGTTCCCTCAGAAGTTACGAATTCCCTTTCTCTCCATATTGCCGCATGGGCATGGAGGACGAGGTAAGCATACTTACAGTCTGTATATAGATTTACCTTTTTTCCTTCTCCTAATTCCAGTGCCCAAGTGAGGGCTATTAGTTCTGCCAGCTGAGCACTAGTTCCTGGAGTGAGGGGATTACTTTTAAGTAGTCCATTATCACTGACCACTGCATACCCCACTTTTCGAAGTCCTTTTTCTGCAAAGGAACTTCCATCAGTATACAAGTTGAGGTCGGGATCAGTCAAGGGAACCTCTAAAAGGTCTCCTCAAGCGGCATAAGTTTGAGCAATCACCTGTTGACAGTTATGTTCTATCTTTTCTTCATTGTCTGGAAGAAATGTGACTGGATTAAGATTTGCAAAAGTGTGCAGTCGCAGCCCTGGCCCTTCAAGTAATAGAGCCTGATATTTAAGTAAATGGTTGTCTAACAGCCACAAGTCTCCTTTAGCAGTGAGTACGCTGTTCACATCATCAGATGTCCACACAGTAAGATCTCTTCCTTATATTATTTTAACTGCTTCAGATACTAAGACTGCTACTGCCGCCACTACTCGTAAACAATGAGGCCAACCCTTTGCCACTACATCAATTTCCTTACTCAGGTATGCCACCGGATGCAAGCTGGTCCCTCGGACCTGTGTAAGGACTCCTACAGCTATTCCTGTTTTTTTCTGTGACGTATTAAGAAAAATCTTGCCCCATTGGCAAGCTTAACACTGGGGCTTGGGTAGTGCCTTCTTTAGGGCCTGGAAAGCTGCTTCTGCTTCAGGTGTCCATCTTACTAAATGGGTTTTGGTTTTCTGAGTTTCCTTAATTAGTGTATATAATGGTCTGGCTATTTCACCGTACCTGGGAATCCATATTTGGCAGAAACTTGTTATGCCAAGGAACCCTCTTAGTTGCTTTAGGGTTTGGGGATGAGGATAAGCCAGTATAGGCTGGATAAATTCCTCACTGAGGAGGCCCTGGTGCCTTTGGATAATTCTAGCCCTAAGTATTTAACGTGCTGTGAGCAGAGCTAAGCCTTTGGCTTGGAAACCTTGTAGCCACAGGTAGCGAGGAAATTTAAGAGTGCTTGGGTGGCTTGATGGCACAAGGTTTCTGAACGGGCAGCTAAAAGTAAATCATCCATGTGCTGAAGGACAAGAGCGTCCAGGTATGAGAATTGGCTCAAGTCTTGGGCTAATGCCTGGCCAAATAGATGGGAGCTATCCCTGAACCCTTGGGGTAAAACAGTCCAGGTGAGTTGGGATGTTGGGTTTGAAGGATCTTCAAAGGCAAACAAGAATTGAGAGTCAGGATGTACAGGGATGCAGAAAAAGGCATCCTTAAGGTCCAGGACTGTAAACCACTCTGCTTCCTCTGGTATTTGGGAAAGCAGAGTGTAAGGGTTAGGTACAGCTGGGTATAGGGGGACAATGGCCTCATTGATAATCCTGAGATCCTGCACTAACCTCCACTGTCTGTTGGGTTTCTGTACTCCTAACTAGTAGCTATCCAATTGGAGTATTGCAGGGGCTATTGCATGGTTTTACTAAGCCTTGGACTTTTAAGTCCTTAACAATCTTTTGGAGTCCTTGTTGGGCCTCGGTTCTAAGGGGGTACTGCTTTAGTGGGGAAAGGAGGCAGAATCCTTTAGTTTAACTTGGACAGGATGGGCATTCTTTGCTCGTCCATATTGTCCTTCTCTTGCCCAGACTTCAGGATTAATTCCTTCCTCAAGCAGGGGACAACAAACGGGTGTTCCTTCTCCTATGTTCAGGTGTATAATGGCCCCCGCTTTTGCTAGAATGTCTCTCCTTAACAAGGGAGTGGGGCTTTCAGGCATAATTAGAAAAGCATGTGAAAAGAGTAAAGTTCCACAGTCACAACTTAGTGGCTGGGAGAAGCATCTAGTGACTGGCTGTCCTAGGACCCCTCGGATAGTAACAAATCTGGAGGACAGTTGTCCAGGACAGAGGAGTAAGACTCAGAAGGCCGTACCAGTGTCCGGGAGACAGTTAACCTCCTGGCCCTCAATGGTCAAGCATACCTGGGGCTCTGAGGGTGATAGCATGGGCTGGCGCTTGCCCCAGGCACCCTCAGTCCTGCTGCCGGATCATCTGGTTAGTGGCTTCTGACTCAGAGGACCTTCATCCCCTGGGGCAGTGGGCCTTCCAGTGATTCCCTTGACATAAGGGGCATGGACGAGGGGGCAGCTTATTTCTACTTGGACAATTTTTTTTAAAGTCTCCTTGTAGACTGCACTGGAAGCAAGCCCTATTAGGTGTTTGATTTGCCCAGTTTTTCCCTTTTCCAGAGCCTCCAGAGTCTGCTTGCCTGAGGGCCATGACTAAAGCGGTGGCCTTTTTTTATCCCATTTGTCCCATTCTGCCTGCTCCTCCTGATCTCTATTATAAAAAACCGAGGTTGCCAAGTTCAATAGGGTTTCTAAGTTTTGCTCTGGGCCTAAGGCAGACTTTTGAAGTTTTTTTCTAATGTCTGCAGCTGACTGAGTGATAAACCTATCCTTTAAGATTAGTTGGCCTTCAATAGAGTCAGGTGACAGGGAGGTATGCTTCCTCAATGCCTCCCTTAGTCTCTCCGGAAAGGCAGTGGGATTTTCTTCCTTTCCCTGTGTTATATTGGACATCACTGAATAATTCATAGGCTTCTTCCTAGTTTTCTTTAGTCCTTCTAGCACGCAAGTTAGCAAATGTCTGCGGCACCAATCTCCATGTTCTGATTCTGTGTCCCAATGAGAGTCTACAGTGGGAACTGCCTGCTGGCCTGTGGGGAATCATTCTCTTCCCTCTGTTGTCATCCTATCATTGACCTGACTGAGATACCAGAGATCGCCAAACTCCTGGGCTGCAGTTATGGCGGCACTTCTCTCATTTGGGGTTAGTGTCTGATTTAGCAGCAACATTATATCTCTCCATGTCAGATCAAAGGATTGTCCTAACCCTTGTAAAACATCAATATAGCCATCAGGGTTATCTTAGAATTTACCTAGGTCTATTTTAATTTGCTTTAAGTCTGAGAGAGAAAAAGGTACATGCGCTCTGGCTGGGCTGAATTCTCCTCCTACTGCTTGGATGGGGCATAATCGGGGAATGCTGGCACTCTTTGGTTCATTGTTTACCCCTTTGTCTACCTCCTTTTGGACCGTTTTGGTCGAAGGGGGGTCCTTATTAGTTGGAGGAGTCAGGGGGACGCTGGAGTAGGGAAGTAGACTCTGAGGGCTTCCTGTAGGGCATAAATCACACTTTTTACATAATTGTGAGTTGTCTCTTAATGAAAGGAAAGTTTGTACATATCGCACTTCACTCCATTTGCCTCTTTTCTACAAAAGAGGTCTAGCTGTAAGGTGGTGTTATAATTTATACTTCCCTCAGGAGGCCAGGTTTCTCCCCCTTGAAGAGGATATCGTGGCCAGGCAGTACTGCAGAAGAATGTAAGTCATTTCTTTCTTAGTGTCTGAGGGTCAAATTGGTCCCAATTCTCTAGAATGCATCTTAGGGGCATTTTTGCCTTCGGGAGGGAATGTTTTCCATCTGAAAAAAGAACTTAGGGATGCCAGCACCTCTAGTCATTTTCTGATGGGCATTAGTCCTAGACCATACTCTATGGTCCTAATACTTATTCCTTTCCAGGGTGCGTGACCACCCATGGACCTCTGCTTATCGGATTAGTTACGCTCACCGATGTCGCAGTCCTGCACCCCTTCTCCCACCTTTCTTAACCACAAAGAAAGGCATCCGGGCTGCTGGATTCTAGTGGTTCTTTACCAGCATGCCCAACATTGCCTTTGTGCTCAGGGGTGAGTCCTAGAGTTGGGCTGGGTTCCTGAGTATTTCGTAACAACCCAGCTGCCTCATCAAGATGCATTCCCATAACAATAGTTTTTTATGCAAATTCATTTCAGAGAGGGTGTAGGTAACCTTTTGAGTCAGGATTGAGGTAGTCCTTTTTTGATTCTGTAAGTACTTTAAGACTTGGCTGAGTGCAAAGAGCTCGCATGTTTGAGGAGACCAATTACTAGGCAATTTTTCTAACTCTGCTTCCACAAGAGTCTCCCTATCAATTACTGAATACCCATTGTGGTTTTTTCCTCAATCACCTAGGAGGAACCATCCATCCTCCTGTCCTGAAGGGAGTTCCTCCTAGGTCTGGTTGGACCTTTGTATGGTAATTAAGATTTAAATTCCCTGTAAGGAAATCTGCTGGGCTAAGGGAATTATCAGTGGTTAGTGTTAAATTACCTTTTTTTTTTTTTTTTTTTAACAGAATAACCCCATACTTTAAGATTTTTGAATTAGTAAGTTACCTTTTTGTTTTTTTGACTTAGAATAATTTTGAACTGGTGAGGTGTGCTCACAATGAAGTTTCCTCTAAAAGTTACTTTTCTACTTTCTTCTTTAGCAAAGCAGTTGCCGCTACAGATTGAATGCATCCGCGGGTTACTGGGTTAAGGATTTTTGATAGGAAATCTATAGGTTGTCAGTGGTCTCAGTGTTTTCAGTCTACGCCTTTGTTTACACTGACAACAAGGTAGGATTGGAGTGTTATATGGTCACAGAGAAGACCTTCAATTATCAATTATAGGTTTTAAATTTACCCTGGCTTTTAAAGGAATAGGGCACACTGTGTGTGTGTGTGTGTGTGTGTGTGCTTTCTATTTCTATCTTTCTCTTTCTTTTTCTCTTTGACTCCCTCTTTGTCTCTCTCTCCATCTCTCTCTCTCTCCATCTCTCTCTCTCCCCATGTCTCTCTCTGTCTCTCTCTTTCTCCATCTGTCTCTCTCTCTCTCTCTGTCTCTCTCTCTCTCTCTCCATCTCTCTCTCTCTCTCTTAACCATTACAAACTTGGGGCCCTAGCAAAGGTGTTGGGGAACAGGTCTCACACAACTGCCCATGTCAAGAGCTGTATACCTAAATTGGGAGGGACACCAGGGATAAGACTCCCTGGGTTTATAGCCTAGATGCCTAAGGATGCAGCGTAGAGCTTCCTTAGATTCCTTTGGAGATACAACTTGCTAGAGGAAATAGAAGTCTGAACCATTAGTACCTAGGAGGCAGGAATCAGAGGAAGTAGATTCAGAGGTAAGGAGAATTTTGGGGCTACATTTTCAAGAAAGTCGTGGTTGGGACCCAGGAGGTATGGGTCAGAAGGAAAGGTAGGGGTGCACGCATGGGCGACTGTTGAGTAGAGACTTCTGGCTGTGCCATGATCTCAACTGGCTAATGCCAGGAGTTCAGAACAACAGCTTTCTGTCTCTAGTCGGCCCTTGGCTTCCCAAAGAAAATTGAAAGTGGAAGCTGGCTCCAGGCAGACCAACATTCCCAACTCAGAAGGATTGGGGGTTGTTAGAAAGCCCTTCCCCAGATAGCCTCACACCTGAGTCTTAAGTCCAGTGACAATGCTAATCGTTTTTAACTGGCCAACAGGTGCCTGGTATTTTCCTCCAATTCTAAGGAAGGATAGGACAGAATAGCAAGTGAAAGTGGTCCAATATTACTCACCACTTTGGAGGTCCCTTTGTGTCACCAAAATATGACCGGGGGGTTCCTTGCTCCCAGAACTCCCAAGATGGTGGCGGGCTGCTTCCAAAATGGCAGCGGGCCACTTCCAAGATGGTGGCAAGCCTCGTGTTCTCTGACCTGGGGTTCTTGGCCTCATGGATTCCAAGGAATGGAATCTTGGGCCATGTGGTGAGTGTTATAGCTCTATTAGAAGCTGTGGGTCATGGAAGAAAACCTTGGAACCCAGTGACTAGTGTTCAGCTCAATTAGGATGAACCCAGGCCCTTAGCTGTGCAGGAATAATGGCAAGCCTTTAGCCCGATCGGGAACAGCAATGGGCGCCTCGCTGGATCAGGAGCACAGCAGACACCCTGCCAGATATGGAGGGATGGAAGTCAGCGGCAGGTCTGCGATGGCAGCAAACAGCAGTGGTGGACGGCGAGCGAAAGCTCAGCTTGAGCTGCAACTCAGCTTGAGCTGAACCAAGAGAGAGTGCAGTTGCAAGATTTAACAGAGTGAAGACAGAGCTCCCATACAAAGGGAGGAGACCCAAAGAGGGTAGACCTGATTTTTTAAATTGTAGCTGTCCTAGTGAGTGTAAAATAGTATCTCATTATAGTTTGATTCACATTTCTTTGAAGGATAATGGTTCTGAGCATCTTTTCATATGCTTATTGGCTATTTTTTGTATATTTTTGTTAGGTAGATGTTTATCTAGATCCTTTGTCCCTTTTTAAATTGGGTTATTTGTCTTTTTATTACTGAATAATGAAGGTTCTTTATATGTTTTGGATACAAGTAACTTAGGAACTTAGATGTGTAAGTTGCAAAAATGTTGTCTTAATTTATAGATTGCCTTGTTTTACTTTCTTGATGATATTCTTTGTAAAAAGTATTTAATTTTGAGGAAGCCCAATTTATCTTTTTTTGTTGTTTGTGCTTTTGGTGTCATATCTAAGAAACCTTTGTTTAACTCAGGACACAAAGATTTACTTCTATTTTTCTTGTAAGAATTTTATAGTTTTAACTCTTACATTTACGTTTGTGATCCATTTTAACTTTTGTGTATGCTATGAGGTAGAAACTCAATATCATTTTTCAAATGTGAATAACCAATTGTTACAGTATTATTTGTTGAAAAGATTTTCTTTCCTTATTGAAATGTCTTGGCACCCTTGTTTAAAATTGATTGTAAATGTCAGAATTTCTTTATAGACTCTCAATTCTGTTCCATTGATCTGTATGTCTATTGTTATACCACTACCAATCTGTCTTAATTACTGTAGCTTTATAGTAAGTTTTGAAATAAAAATGTGAAGTCTTCAACTTTGTTTTTCCTTTTCAAGATTGTTTTGGCTATTATGGATACATCATATTTTCCTGTGAATTTTTGAATCAGCTTGCAAATTTCTGCAAAAAAAGTCACTGGGATTTTAATAGGGGTTACCCTAAATCTGTAGATCAATTTGGCAAGTATTGCCTGACTAACAATGTTAAGTCTTCTGCCACATAACTTGAATGCATTTCTACGTACTTAGTCCTTTATAGATTTATTTCAACAGTATTTCACAGTTTTTACTGGACAAGTCTTGCACTTTTTAAATTTAATTCTAAGTTTTTTATTCTTTTTGATGCTATTGTAAATAGAATTGTTTTCTTAATTTCATTTTCAGATTTTTTAAAAAATTGACTTTTGTACATTGTTCTTGTATCCTCCAATCTTGCTGAACTTATTTATTCGCTCTAGTAGTGTTTTGTGGATTCCTTGGCATTTTCTATATAAAAGATAATGTCATCTACAGATAGACATAGTTTAGGTTCTTCCTTTCTAGTCTGGATAAGAACTAGACTTATCCAGTTCTAGTTTAATTTAATTTCATTTTTTTGCCTAATTGCCCTGGCTGGAACTTTTAGTACAATGTTGATTGAAAAGTAATGACAGTGGATATCATTGTCTTGTTCTTGATCTTAGGTGGAAATAATTTAGTCTTTTACCATTAAGTATGATGTTAACTGTGGGTTTTTCATAGGTAATCTTTATCAGGTTGAGGAAGTTCCCTTTTATTCATAGATGTTGTTATCTACTTAATCATCAAATGGTATTGGATTTTGTCAGATACTTTCTCTGCATTTATTAAGAAGATCAAGTAGGAGGGTTTTTGGTCCTTCATTCTATAATGTACATATTAATTGATTACACTGATAGAGTTTTGGATGTCAAAACAACTTTATATTCCTGAGATAAATTCCACTTGGGCACTTTTACATGTTGCAGGATTCTGCCTGCTAATATTTTGTTAAGAAATTTTGTATCTATATTTATGAAGAATATTGGTCTGTAGTGTTATTTTCTTGTGATACCTATTTTGTTTTGGTATCAGTGAAATATTGCCCCATAGAATGCTTTAGCAAGTGTTCCCTCCTCTTTTTGGTAGAGTTTGTAAAAAATTAGTATTATTTCTTCTTCAAATGTGTGTTAGAATTCACTAATGAAGCCATTTGGGTCTTGACTTCACTTTGGGGATAATTTTTAAACTGGCAAATCCATCTTGTTATTTGTTATAGGGCTATTCAGATTTTCTATTTCTTCTTGAGTCAGTTTTGGTGTTTTGTGTCTTTCTATAAATTTGTTCATTTTATCCAGGCTATCTAATTTGTTAGTGTACAATGGCACATAATATTTCCTTATAATTCTTTATATTACTCTAAGGTCAGTAGTAATATCCTCTCTCATTTTTTTAGAGACAGAGCTTCTCTCTGTTGCCAGGCTGTAGTGCAATGGCACAATCATAGCTTACTGCAGTCTCAAACTCCTGGGCTCAAGCTATCCTCCCACCTCAGCCTTTCTTATTCCTGATTTTGGTAATTTGAGTTTCCTCTATTTTTTCTTGGTCAAGCTAGTTAAAGATTTGTCTATTTTATTGACTTTTTCAAAAAGCCAACTTTTTGTTTCATTGATTCTCTCTGTTGTTTTTCTATTGTCTATTTCATTTATTTCTGCTTCAATATTTCCTTGCTTTCAGTTAAGTTTGCTCTTTCCTTTTCCATTTCTTAAGGTGGAAGGTAAGGTTATTGATTTGAGATTCTTCTTCTTTTTTAATGTAGCTGTTCATAGCTGTAGATTTCCCTCTGAGCAGTGCTTTTGCTGCATTACAAAAGTTTTCATTTGTTGTGTTTAGTTACATGTATGTCAAAGTATTTGCTAATTTTCCTGTTATTTACTTTTTGATCCATTGGTTATTTTGAAGCATGTTTAATTTTCACATATTAGTACATTTTCAAGTTTCCTTCTGTTACGATTTCCAATTTTATTTTATTGTGGTTAGATAATATACCTTGTATGATTTCTTGAAAATTTATTGAGGTTTGCTTTATGTTTATTGTTTATTCTGGAAAATGTTCCATGTGTGCTTGAGAAGAATGTGTATTCTGCTGTTGTCGGGTGGATTACTTTCTATATACATCTCTTAGATCTAGTTGGTTTATAGTTTGTTCATGTCTTCTATTTTTTTATTGAACTGCTGTCTATTGTTGCATCCATTATTGAAGATGGGGTAATGAAATCTCTGTTACAGTAGAATTGTCTATTTCTCTTTTTTATTCTGTCAGTTTTTCTTTCATATATTTTTGGGCTCTGTTGTTAGGTGCACATATGTTTATAATTGTTATGTCTACCAGATATATTGAAAATTTATCATTATAAAATTTCCTGCTTTGTTTCTGGTAAAAATTTTTGTTTTAAAATGGATTTTGTCTCATATTAATGCAAACGTGTCTGCTTTCTTTTTGCCATTATGTGCATGATGCATTTTTTCTGTTTTTTTTTTTACTTCTAACCTATTTGTGTTTTGAATCTACAGTGGAACCTTATAGCCAACAGACTGATGAATCATATTTGTTTAAAATCCATTTTTCCAACCTCTGACTTTTAATTGGAGGGTTTAATCCATTTACATTTAATATAATTGTTAAAATAGGATTTATGGCTGTCATTTTGCTATTTGTTTTCTATATGCCTTATGACTTTTTGTTCCTCTATTCTTCCATTATTGCCTTCTTTTGTTTTAAAAGGATATTTTCTAATATATAATTATAATTCCATTTTAACCATATTTTTTGAGTTATTTTCTTAGTGGTTGCACTGAGAATTATAATTAGCATCTTAAAACATCCTACTTTGGACACCGGCAACCAGGAAAAGCAAGCAGGAGTGCTGTAGCCAATGCCATAGAGCGCAGAGCCACTGCTCTAAAATTAAGTAGCCAAAAGGATAGAACTCTTTTCAACCATTTTTGTAGCAGAATGAAAGCCTACCTTCAGCAAGTACCTGGCTTCAAGCTGCTAAACTATCTCCTGTTATGCAGATGTGAAAAGATTTTTTGTCATTGAATATAAACAATTAGCATACACAGATAGCCTCTTCAATCTCCATGTGAATTTAGGATGAATTATGTATGACATGGTGCTGTAAATTCTTCCACTTGTGGACTAATTTTGGTGGCCATCTTTCTGTCTCTGCAGTCTCTTAAGCAGATTGACTATGATGCATGTCACATTCAAGTTTGATTTTGTAATAAAACAGTTTTCTTTTTGTTCTAAAAAAATCCTACTTTGGATTAATATTAATTTTATTAATATCTAGAAGCTTAGTATCAGTATTGCTTGATTCTATCTGTACTCTTTTGTGTTTTAATCACAAATTAAATCTTGATATGTTATAAGCCCACCCATACCATTTTATAATTGCTTTGTGAAACTCACTTTTAAAACAGATAGCAGAAGAAAATATTACAAAAAGTACATTTATACTGTGATTTACATTTGTCTATGTAATTACCTTTACTGGTGCTCGTTATTTCTTTGTGTGAATTAGAGTTACCATCTAATATCCTTTCATTTCAGCCTGAAGAACTCCTTTGTTATTTCTTGTAAAGCAGATTTACTATTGATAAATTTTCTCTCTTTCAGGTTGTCTGAGAATGTTTTAAATTCCTTTCTAAGGGTAATTTTGCTGTATGCAGAATACTTGGTTAACAGACATTCTCTTCCCCTCACCCTCTAGTACTTTAAGTATGTCATTCCACTATCTTTTGGCCTCCATGAATTCTGTTGAGAAGTCAGCTACTAATCTTATAAAGGATTTCTTTTATGTAATGGATTGTTTTTCTCTTGCTATTTTCAAGATTCTGTGTTTGGCTTTGGCTTCCAACAGTTTGATTATAGTATCTCCTTGAGATTACATTACTTAGTGTTTGTTCAGCTTCTTGAATGTGTTGATTAAAGATTTTTGTTTCTCCTCTCTTTCTGAAATTCCCATTGTACACATCTTAATGTGTTGGACAGTGTCTTGCAAGTCTCTAAGGCTCTGTTCATTTTCTTCCATCTTTTCCTTACTATTCTTCAGACTAGATAATCTTTGTTGAATGATTTTCAAGTTTGTTGCTTCTTCTGCCCACTCAAGTCTGCTGTTGAAACCTGATAGTATTTTTTTGTTCAAATAATTGTATTTCGGCTCTTTATTAAAAATAATTTCTATTCATGTCTTGATATTTTCTACATAATGAGTCACTGCTGTCATACTTTATTTAATTGTTTGGCTGTAATCCCTTTAGTTCTTTGAATATATTGATAAAATTTAACATCTTAGTCTGGTAATTTCAACATCTAGTCCCCCTTCAGGGATAATTTTCATTAACTGCTTTCATTTCTTTGTATAGGTCACACCTTCCTATTTCTCTGTGTGTTTCACAATTTTCATTGAAAATTGGGTACTTTAGATAATATTATATGGTAATTTTGGGAATAATTTTCTTCCTTTCCTGAGGGTTTGTTGTTGTTCATACTTTTGTTGCTATTGTCTGTATTCTTTGTGGTTTGTGAAGCTTCTGCTCAGTCAGTTTAGTGATTAGATGATGTTTGGTCAGAGATTTTTTTTTTTTTTTCCGAGACGGAGTCTTGCTCTTGTCACCCAGGCTAGAGTGCAATGGCATGATTTTGGCTCACTGCAACCTCCACCTCCTGGGTTCAAGCGATTCTCTTGCCTCAGCCTCCCGAGTAGCTGGGATTACAGGTGCCCGCCACCACACTGGGCTAATTTTTGTATTTTTGGTAGAGATGGGATTTCACTATGTTGGCCAGGCTGGTCTTGAACTCCTGACCTTGTGATCTGCTCTCCTCAGCCTCCCAAAGTGCTGGGATTACAGGCGTGAGCCACTGTGCCTGGCCAGTCAGAGTTTTTTTTTTTTAATGCTTTGAGCCAATACATATTCCAGTTTTTGCTGAGGGACTCTGTTTAAAATCATGTCTTTCAACACTTAGACAGTTTACACCTTTACCTTAGACTTTACTTTCTAATAGCTCAGGGCCTCAAGGTGAGCCAGTGAGGAGTGATTGGGGTATTCTCAGGTCTTTTCTTCAATGCATATAGCATTGCATGGCATGCATCCTTCTAGGTCCCCAGGAATATGTTAGAGATTTTCAAGGTCCTTTATGACATATTGCTCCCTAGATCTCCCTTTTAATTATTGGTCAGGTTCTTGTTTACCTCAACTGGTATTACAGGTTTGGGAAGCTGTGATGTTAAATAATCGACACTGATTTTTTAAAAAACTTTTTCATTAAAAACTTTTTAACTGACTAAAGATAACTGTACATATTCATAGGGTACATAGCAATGCTTTCATCTGTATAATGAAGAATATTTGAATCAGGATAATTAGCATATTCATCTCAAGCATTTATCATTTCTTTGGGATCATTCAATATTATCCTTCTAGCTATTTGAAACTATGTATTATTGTTACTATTGCCACTGATTATTTTGACAAATCTTCTGGAGTAAGGGCTTTTCCTCTAGGGTGAGCTCTGAGTTAAGTAACGACAGCATGCTGCACATGGGGTTTCTCCAGGGAACTATGAGGTAGATCGCATAGTGACAACACCCTAGGGTGGGGCTTTTTGAGAAGCTCCAAATGCAGTACATGTTGACTAAATGGCTGCTGATTTTCAAGGCTACTGTAGAGTTAGAAAGATGGGAATGAGAGTAGGTCAAATTAAAGTGCCATGAACCCTGTCGTTCTTACTGAGGGTAATCAGTTTTCATCAAATGAATGGTCTTCATGTTGTTGCAAGGCTTTGGTTAATCTTAGAGTTCTGAAAAGTTTGATTAAAACATTTTTGGGACTGTTTTATTTCTTTTTGGAAGAGCAGATTTATGGAGGCCCTTCTTTTAACAATTTGGATGTCCAATCTTATTTAATTTTTTAATATTGTGAATAGTGTGATTACATTTTCTAAGAGTTTATGTAATAAAAATGAGAACAACTACAATACAAATGCCAGCATAACCTTGACATCACTGGGAAAACAAAAGGCTCATTGACTGTGTAATTTTAATGAAAGATGTAAGGACACATACAACTGGATTAAGGAGATAAAGAATCAAAACATAGCATACTATGTGATATGTGAAAAAAAATGTTGAATTGTGCCTGATGGGGAAGGAGATATGAAAACAGATGGACACTGAATCCCTCAAGTCCAGAAAGAGACAGATACATACTTCTAAATCAATCCAATAGTTTTTCATCTCTAAACAATACAATAAAGCTTAGCTGAAAACAGCACCTGCTGAATTAACTCGAGATAACCACACAAACATGCATTATCATGTAATTCCTCTGTTACCTGAAATTGAGTGAAATTTCCTTTCTTGATTAAAATAGCAATTAAACACAATTATAATGTCCTGTGAGTAAACCAAATGGAAAATTTTGATAATAGATGTTGGTGTTGACACATTACAGTGTAGCACAGATTTTTTTCAGCTCTTACCAATGGTCATACTTTCTATCAAAAATGCATTTGTATCAAAAAATGCATCTTATCCTGAAAACCAGCAACAGCTTGTAGGAATTAGTTTCCAGATCTCCACAAATGTCCATCCATTTGGTAAATACGGGCTTGTTTTGAAGAGCTAGAAACTGATTCCTATCAATCTAAAAACCTGCTGCTGCTAGTAAGCAAAATATTTTTATTATATTAAGTAACCCATGCCAAACACTTTCACTGAGACTTGAAAGTATATTTAGCTTGATGTCATCACATTGAACCTATATCAGAATCCATATAGCATACATTTGATAAGAACAGAACTACAAGTCAAAGTAACTCTTATGTTTGACTATATTCAGTTTTACCCCTACATAAAAGAAAAGAAAAAATATCCTAAAGGTTCCAGGGAGTTCAGAAAAGTATTATTGGCAAAGAAAAATCAAGGATAAAAATACCCTATTGTATCATGGAACAAAAAGAAAAATTTCATTGTTATTTTTTATTAAATACAGATAATGTCCCTTTAATAACTATCATTGTATTATCTGTTTCTTTTCAGGAGTCCTACATTTATGTATGTTAAGAATACACAATATAGCCTATAAAATTTGAATATTGATTTCAAAGCTTTTTTAAAAAAAGAGTTTAAATAAGTTGCCCTATCAGAAGATAGAAAAAAATTATAAAAATGTTATATTTTATTACATATTTATTTTATTGGTCCTACGATTATTTGCTCAATGCTGCTGTTAGCTAGTCCTGCTGTTGTTTTGTTTAAACAATAGCCTTTTGTTGTAGAAAAGTAAATAATACAAAATAATATCAGTTTCACGTAAATATTGTTCATATTTTATATTAAAATAGTAAAACGTGTATGATGATTACATACATTATTGTTATTATTTTATTTCACATGACTGTGTTCTGAGTTGGTTCTCTACAAAGTGGATACTATCCACAAGCTACAAAAAATCCTGGTCATTTTAGGGGCTCGGGTGCCCCAGGGTTCTTAGTGAAACAGAGAGAGGAACCCTGCCAATCTGTGCCAAGAGCCTGCAGTGTCCATCTAGAGGCTCAGACAGCAGCAGAAGTTAGTGGGAAACTGTTGTGCCCAGGGAGAGATTTGAAGGCTGTACAGTACCTACAGGAAACAAGCCCATGTGATACTCCCTGTGACTCTCAGAAATACTGGGTGGGTAGGAGGCCTTTGCAGAGGAAACTAAGGTCTTCCACAAATATGTGTGGTCAAGTGCTGATAAATTTGGGTTATTAATGTTAATGTAACTGTATTAGATAGCTTGGGCTGCAATAACAAAATATTGTAGGCCAGAAGGCTTAAATGACAGAAATTCATTTTCTCACAATTCTGGAAGCTGGAAGTTCAAGACTAAGGTGCCAGAAGGGTTGGTTTCTCCAGAGGCTTCTCTCTTTGACTTGCAAATGGCCACCTCCTCACTGTGTCCTCACATGGTTTTTCCTCTGTACACACGTGAAGAGAGAGCACTGGTGTCTCTTCCTTTTCTTATAAAGCCAGAGTCCTACTGGATTAGAGGCCTATCCTTATGACTTCGTTTACCTTATTACTTCCTTACAGGCCTTATCTCCAAATTATAGTCACATGGAGTTTTAAGGCCTCAGTATATAAATTTGGGGTAACACAATTCAGTCCATAACAATGGCCCTCATTGGCACCCATAGGCAGGCAGAGCCCATAAAGCAGAAAATAGAAATGAGATCAAAGAAGAAAGGAGATCAACTGAAGAAATATCAGTGGTTACACTCTCCTGTTTAATTATACAGGCTCTATCTGAGTCTTTGAAAGATTATGCAAACCATTAATTATGATAGAGGATTTGAATAATAAATCAATACAAATTATTAAATAAGCGTCCAAGGATCTTTGTGTTCTCTAAATAGAGAATATATATTCTTTTTTATTGCATATAGAATACCCACAGACACAGAGACACACACACACTATTCCACACTCTTTGTTCATAATGCCACAAGATTTAAAGTAATAACAAAAACCTCTAAATACATGGAAATTTAAAAAATGCTATCCTTTAAAACTCTTGGGTCAAAGAGAAAATTCAAACTATAATTAGAATAATAGGAATAATTAATAACATAGCAACATTTGTGGAATGGGCCCCAAAGCATTACCAAATGGGAAATCAGTAGCCCTAAATGCTGCCATTAATAAACAGACAGAATGAAAATAAATGAGCTCCTGATTCCATTCAATAAGCTCTAAAAAGAACATCAAATAAAGAAAAGAAATTAATGATGATAAAATGCAGACATTAATTAATTAGAAAGCAGAAAAGCAGAAGAACTGATAAATACCTTTAAAAGCTGGTTCTCTGAAAAAGGCAAAACAATAAAACAGAAAATATTCTGACCAGTTTAACAAAACAAAAGATAGAAAACACAAATCAATGAAATTGTGAATGAATAAGTGATGCAACCAAAATGGCTTGTAACAATTTGATTCTAAAACTTGTTAGAAAGGCTGTGACTCTCAATCTGCGTGGAAATCTAGTTTGTTCATTTAAATTGCAGAATTCTTTCCCAGCATGTGACTATATCACAGTATACTTATCTGCTCTGTCAATGAATATTTACATTGTTTTCTGGGTTCTTTTTGCTGCAACAAATGCTACTACAATGGACATGGTTGTACATAAACCTTGTGCATATGCGTAAGAGTTCTGCAAGGGCATTGATTTTCAAAGTGTGGTTCCTGGACCAGTAGCATCATCTGGGAACTGGTTAGCAATGCAAATTCTCAGGCCCCACCCCAGACATACTGAATCAGAAACTCTAGGGTTAGGTCCCAGGACTCTGTGTTTTAACAGGCCCTTCAGGTGATTCTTATGCATGCTCTAGTTTGCAAAGCGCAGCTCTAGAGTGTAAACCTAGAAGTAGAATTGTTCATTGCAGGGTTAAGTGCAACTCACTTTTTATAGGACATCGCCAATGACCTTCCCAAAGGCTATGCCAATTTATACTTTGATAAGCAGTTAATAAGATTTTTGGTAAGCTGTAGTCTTGCAAACACTTGGTATTATAAGATTTAAAATGTCAAAGTGATAGGTGCAAAATAGTGCTTCATTGCTTTTGTTTGCATTTCTTTGATAACTGGTGAAGTTAAGCACCTTATCCTAGGTTTTTTTGACCCATTGGTTTTCTCCTGTGTTCATTGCCTGCTCATATTTTTTGCCCATTTTTCTGTTGGGTTGATGATCTCTTTCTAAATGATATGCAGAAGTTCTTTATGTATGTCAGGCATGCATATTGCAAATATCTTTTCCCACTCTCTGGTTTGTCTTTTTACTTTAATTAGGGAGATTATAATTAAACCGAAGTTTGACTTTCTATGTGATAATAACATTCATCACTTTTTCCTAATTTGTACTTTGTGGGAGGTCTTGGTCAAGAAATCCTGTCTGACTCCAGTGCCATAAAGAACTTCTCCACGTCTCTCATAAAACAGAGATAGCCTGAGAAGTAGTGCGTAAGCATACACTTAATGAATATGCCAGAGTTCCAGAGCCATTGCCCACTGGCCTTCTTAAGGGCTTCTCCACGAAACAAGAACAATTATATTCTTTTTGTAACTTCGTATTTCCATCCCTCTCCTCTGTCCCCACCTTGCTTCTGTTACCTTGTCTATCCACTTCTAGGCAGAGACTGCGAATCCCAGACACTAACTACACCTGAAACACTGATGGTTGCTTATGATGGTAGTGATGAAATTTATAACGGAAATGAGGTAACCAATTCTGAGAGGTGTAACCACCAGAGAAACACCACTGGCTGTACAGAGAACAGAAAATAAACCTAATAAAAGTCTACCTATAGAATTATTGTTTTCATGTGATACATGATTTAGAACACAGATAACTAGGCAGGTAGAGTGTTTCACAAAAGGCTTCCTAAAACTGGCACTGGCTGTTGCTGACATTAACATGTCCTTCAGACAGAGATTTGAAAAAAAAAATTGATAGAAACCAAGGAAATCTATTCACCCTCATATTTATGGATCTACCCTGTTTGAGGATAGAGAGAAAAATACCAACTTGTGGGTTTTTCAAAAAATACTGAAGGAAAAGGAAATGGAATTACATCTAGAAGATTCAAGGGATGAGCACCCTTCTGAAAATGATCTGTTATAGGACCCAGAGGGGAAAAATCTGAGAAATTAGTCAGCATTCTTAATAGAGTGCTAAGTATGGAGTCTGATATGATTTGGATGTTTGCCTCCTTCAAATCTCATGTTGAAGGGTGATTACCGATGTTGGAGGTGGGGCCTGCTGAGAGGTGACTGAATCATGGGGATAGATCCCTCCTGTATGCTTTAGCACCATCCCCTTCATGAGAAGCTTGCTCTTGCTCAGTTAGTTCATGCGAGATCTGGCTATTTAAAAGAGTCTGGGACCTCTCTTTTCTCTGACTTGCTCCGGCCTTGCTATGTGATG
Organism: Macaca nemestrina; assembly: GCF_043159975.1. Classification (NCBI taxonomy): domain Eukaryota; kingdom Metazoa; phylum Chordata; class Mammalia; order Primates; family Cercopithecidae; genus Macaca; species Macaca nemestrina. Next base: position 104,225,855 of record NC_092126.1, read on the forward strand.
TGCCTGCTCCCACTTCACCTTCCACCATGATTGTAAGCTTCCTGACACTCTTATCAGAAGCCAAACAAATAGTGGTGCCATGCTTGTATAGCTTGCAGAACTGTGAGTCTATTAAACCTCTTTTCCTTATAAATTACTCAGCCTAAGGGATTTCTTTGTAGCAGTGTAAGAAAGAACTAACACAGAGTCTCTAGGAATCAATAGCATAAAGTCATAGAGAGCAGGCTAAGGTGATAAGGCAACAAAAAGAGAAGAAAAGAAAGTGAAATAAAAGAAATGAATGAGAAGGAAGTATTGCATGGAAACGAAAATCTCAGCAACAAAACCAATATCTCCATTGAAATTGGAAGTTATGTATTGTTTTATATTGTTATATACTTCTATAAAGATATTCTATACTTCTTTATATTGTTGGTATAGGGAAGTTATGTCAAGGGAAATATAAATAGTAACATGTTAAAGTAAAGATACTCTCCCAGAATGCAAAGAAATATGCTAAAAAGTGACACTGAAGGAAAAAAAAATCATAAATATAGAACAATGAATACAAAGATAATTGGTTTGCTTGAAGAAGGCAAGACATAATGAAACAAAAATAATACTAGTTCACCCATATATTCAACATGTATTTATTGAGCTATCTACCATGTGCTGTGCACTGTGCTATGTGCTGCATAGGCTGCAATGAGCGTATTAAATATGATTACTTCCTTCAATTAAGTTTCTATCTAATTAGATAGTACAGAAGCAAATACACAAATAAATATGTACTTGCAGATTTTGGTAAGCATTACAGAAGAATGCAGAACAATAATTAACAACATAACAGAATAAAACATTAGTGAGTTAAGGAAAGACTTCTGCATGCAGCTTGAAAGTAAGCTTTCCCTGTCAGGCAAAACCAATAAAACAGAACTGTACCAGCTAGATAAAGACAGTATCTAAATTGTCATTTTTTAATTGTAAGAGAAAAAATTCATAAGGGGTCATGCAGAACAATAACAACAAATTACCCTAACAGGACTCATCTCTTCAATGCTAAATGTCAGAAACTTCTGGATCATCTTACCTAGAGACTTTGGAAAAAGATCATGAATTTCATACCCAATAAAGTGTCTTCCATGTGCAAAGGCACATGACTTTATCAGATAAACTCTTCAAAATATCTCTAATCCATGTAGTCTTCTTGTAGAAACTATTAGTTCAACCAAACAAGAGGAGGTGAAAAAGTAAGAGCTTAAGTATGAAACTAGTTTAAAATGAGATAAAACTAAATTACTGATGCACAAAAATTAGAAAACTGAAACTTTGGGGAACCAAAAGGCAGCCAATGTGGGTGGAGTGAGATGGAAAACATGGAGGGCATAGGCTGCACACGTGTACTTGGGCCAGGTCCTACAGACCTTACAGGTCATGCACTTTTGTTTTCCTAACCTGTTCCTCTTTGAAAGAAGTATGTCTAACTTCCTGTAAAACATATTACTCTGATAATTGAAAATAGATCTCTGCCTCAAATTATACAAAGCTTTCGCATTTCTATAAAATAAAGGTGAATACTCCAATAGAAAATTTCTAAAAAATGAAAAGACTGGATCAAAAAGGAAGACAAAAATGTAATTAAAAATGCAAAATTAAAAAAAAATTAACATATCAGAATAAAAATAGCTGAAAAAAAGATACTCTGTAGTACTGGTAAGTGTAGGAGGAAATATACATTGCTTATACAATGTTTGTAGAAATGTAAATTGGAATGATTTTCCTGGAGGGCAATTTGGCAACATATGCCAAACGCCTTGCAAATACGCTACTCTTTGACTCAGTAATTTCACTTCTAGGAATTTGTTCTTGTGACTTTCCTTCATAGCATTTTCCTCAGATTTTTAAAAATAAGTTTTCAGTTGTATTTTTTTTTGTATGATCATATGATTAATGCCTGTTTCTGTAAAGGCAGAGATTAGTCTTTTTGCTTATTATTGTAACCTAGCATGCAGTATCTTCTTGAATACATGAATTAGAATGTTTTGAGAAAATATACACATACGTATGTACATGTTAATGGAAAATTTTCAAGGATTGGGGCATACTAGAGCTGTCTTCTACCAAGTATCCTGAATCTTGATTGTGATGATGGTTACACATATTTATACATGTGTTAAAGTTTATTAGGCTGTTGATTATAGGGTATATAATATTTAAAAAAATAATAAAAAAGGAAAAATGTAATATATACTCAAAATTAATTACTTATTATGTTTTACTATTTCTATGCTTTTGAGGTGATTTATGTGAACTTATGGTGAACATGCTGCATGATTGTGTGCTACGGCATTTTTATTTCCAACACTTTGTTCAGTGACTTCACTATGTTAGCTTAAAATTGATCACATGGGAGTATTTACACCACAGAAAGTGACAAATGCTTACAACTTAAGGTTTTTCTCTTTGGAGAGCCAGTTGTTAAATATTTATCAGCTCTCCCTTCTTATGAAGCTGGGCTTTGTAAGCAAATGTACCATGAGCATTTGGAACTTGGATACTGCTGATGAGAGGAGATAAGAGGGTGGGTAGGCATAGAGCCTCCATTTGCTTATTTTTCTGGGATCCTAAATGTATACAAGAATGGAGGAACTCTCTGGGGAAATGTGAAGGAGGTATAACATTTTCCCTTTTTAGGCAAAGTTACTAAACTATGTTTGAAACACAGGGATCATTGTGATGGAAGCCACCTGTTAGGAGAGGGAGCAAGACCCCTGTAGTGAATATTGTTAGAACACCCATATCCACCTGCTGAGAGTATTGGGCTGCTAATGGCTCACAGTTACCCCCTTCTTGAGAGAATTGCCCTTGACTGACTGGAAGCTGCCTTGCCTGGAAGGTTATGCTTCCCACTCCTCCTCTGGGGATAGTCCATAGCCAATGGCTAGCTTGCATGAGGTATAAAAGGCTGGATCCTTGAACCTCTAGGTGGGACAACTCTGTGGTGCAATTGACTCATGCTGAGACCACATCCTTGCTTAGCTCCTTCTCCTCCCCTGCCCTGCTTCCCTTATTCCCTTCCCCTGAGAATCATCTTCAATAAATTAACTTATCATAAATCTCCAATTTCAAGCTCTGTTTCTATCTGGCTTCAGATAGAACAAAGAATGATTTCAATAGGAGAGTAGGTGAAGACTTGACCAAGAACAGAGGCATGTTGGCTCTGTTGGCTGTCCTAGTCCTGTCCCAACAGTCGTTCTGTTTGCAAATGATGCTCTCAAAAAGTAGACATGTGGATGAAACTAAGATCAGAAGGTTGAATGACCATGCACTTCCAATCATGAAGTGCCCTTATCTATACAACACACTGAGGTGGGAGCATCCTCACCACCACTCTAGGACCCATGCAGCTTGGGCAGAGACTAGGAAATGCAGGATGAGCAGGATTTCTATCTCTATAGATTCCTTGGGTTCAGTAAGCAGTGATAATAAGCCTCAAGATTTGTAAAGACTAGTGGAGGTAGGATCCAGAGACACTCAGAAATGGTGGCCAAGTTGGGATCTTGTCTCTGGCCACTGTTATGTTAGGCTGTTAACAAGAACTGGATGAGGCTCCTGGCTTCATCAAGAATAGAGGAGACAATGACGGGAAGACGTTGCAATAGTGTTGATGGTTGCACATGAATGACTGACTCCTGACTTCCCGGGGACCCAGTGGAGTTTCTGTTTCATTGCTGAAGAGTTAAAGCAGCAAGAATGAAGAAAGAGCCCCTAGGGAGTTCTGCATGTATTCATTCAACAAATATTATTGAGCTAACCACTTGTCAAGCACAGTTCTACATTATCTTAGATTATGCTCCCTGGAAACAAGCTGTGTGGCAGAAGTTAGCCTGCAGGAGGTTTACTGGGGAGTAATTTCAGAATAACATCAGTAGGGGAGTTAGGGAAGGAGGACATTATAGGCCCCAGCCAATTCCACAGAAAGCTCTAGATTTGGAATGGCCCTTTGGAGTTGTTCCAAGTTGTGGTGAGGGGCCTGGGCCTTTAGGTACCTCCAAACCCATAGCTCATTGGATGTGGGCTACCTCTGGAGGAGATGTAACTTTGGCAGAGCAGCTCCCTTGGCTGAAGGCTCTTCTGAGAGAAGAATTCATATACGAGCCAGCCCGGGGAGCAGGTTCGGTAATAAGTACCTTGGTCCTGAGCATGTGATCTGGAGAGTGAATCTTGCCATCCATTAGCGATACTGGGATGCAACAGTGATAAAAAGAAATAAACTCTTGCTTTATGGAGATTACATTCTAATGGAGACAGATAATACGTAAATGATATTCTCACAAAAATGCTACCACAGTGATCATTTTTGGTTGGGTAAGTTCACAAGGGATTTTAATTTTTCCTATTCTTACTTGTGTACATTTCCTAAGTAGCCAATAAGAAGTATGTATTACTTGGATAATTAAAACATAAACATTATTTTAAAAATCTTCTAGAAGATGAGCTGGGTGCGGTGGCTCACACCTGTAATCCCAGCACTTTGGGAGGCTGAGGCGGGCAGATCACCTGAGGTCGGGAGTTCGAGACCAGCCTGACCAACATGGAGAAACCCCATCTCTACTAAAAATACAAAATTAGCCAGGCATGGTGGCCCATGCCTGTAATCCCAGCTACTTGGAAGACTGAGGCAGGAGAATCACTTGAACCAAGAAGGCAGAGATTGCGTTGAGCCGAGATTGAGCCATTTGCACTCCAGCCTGGGCAACAAGAGCGAAACTCCGTCAAAAAAAAAAAAATCTTCTAGAAGAATGTATGGGTAACAATAGTCAAGATTAATTTTGATTATGTAGAATCATCAGAGGCGTTTGTCCTATCAGCTGTTTAAATAATAAGATGCAAGCCTGTACTAACAGATCAATGGAACCAAACAAAAATTTCAGAAAGGAACCATGCTTGACGTAACAACTTGGTCTGTGATGCAAGTGGCATCACAGTAAGGTGTTTAAGGGAATGGCCTGTTGGGAATCAGAGTGTGTGTTGCTGGCTGTGTCCCTGCTCGACCTTTCTGAGGCTCAGTCCCCAGATCTGCATAGTGTTGTGAGGTTTAAAGCAAATGATGTATGCTAATGTGTGTAAAAAGATTTAGCACAATTCCAGGCATGTAGCAAGTACTGATAAGTGGTAGTGGATATGATTCTTAATAAAATCATTAATATTCACTCTAGATGTATTAAAGATTTTACATTAAAAAAAGGAAATACATTCCAGGAGAATTAAATAATTAAATGTAAAAAACTATCACTACATTCCAAATGAGTTTAAAAATTTTTTAAAACCCCAAACATTAACATTTAAATGTACCCAAATCAAAAGTCCTAAAGTTATAGCTTTAAGTGCAATTCAAGCAAAAAGAATTTTTTTTGAGGAAAGGAATTTGGGTGTCATTAGAAGTCTCCTCACGATGGCTGGACTTCTCCCTTGCAGAATCAATTTTCTTCCCTCTACTCTGATAGAAGTAGGAACTATGCTTCTTGTTTGGAAATTCCTTCTAAGTATCTATTTAGAATTCTGCTCTTGCAGCCCACCATTTTCTCTCCACCCTCTGCCTTGTATTTTACATCATCCAAAGCTCTACTAATAGGAGCCATCTCCAGAGACATTATCTGACCTCCTCTACCTGAGATCTAATAACTCTGAGAGTTTTCAGATGTTTAAAGTGTCAGGCACACCATTATCCAAGGAAATATTTTACCTAGCCATTTACCAAGTTTCACAAAATCATTTTCCCAAACACTGACAGTGCTTTGTGAAGGATAAATAAGTATAGAAAATTGCGAGGATGAACCAAACACCCAGTGATTTTGTAGATGGCTCATTGCCAGAGCCTCCTGAAACCTTGTTTATCTTATTAAAGATAAATTAGTTAGAAATGAACAGAATGGTTTTGACAAAATAACTGTATTTGGCATATGTTTACTCTGACCTTCAAAACCACTCCAAGTGTTTCACATTTTAATATTCTGTTTTTTCACTAGCTCTTCCTGCTCAAGTAACATTAAAAATAATTTTGTATATTACTAGTATTTTATTTATTGTTTGTCACTTTTTAAATTATGATACTTGTATATTATAGAGAATTAGGAAAATAGAGAAAAGTAGAAAGAGATGGAAAGTCAATATCAACCTCATGAAACAGATATAACCACAACTAACATTGTAAGGTATCTCTTTCATGTTATTTTTCAGGTATATACAGAGATACAGCAAAATTGGGATTACACAGCATAAAAAGTTTTATCTCCTTTTAAAAATTAAAGATTATGTAGCAAATTTATTTTCGCATCTTTAAATGATATTCAGAAACCTTATTTTTAGAGATTATCAAGTGTATGTTTATGTTGAATTACTATAATTTACCTAAGTGATTTCTTCTTTTTGGACATATAGGTTATTTTTAATGTTCACTATTATAGGTAACTTCTTTGTATATATCTATCAATAAATCTATTTTTGGATTTTTTATTTTGTCAAGCTAAATTTCTAGAAATGTAGTTACTAGTCATACGGCATGAACATTTTAAAGATTTTTCACGTTAATTTACCCTCTCTGTATCTCAGTTTCCATATTGTAAAATGGGATAATATTGATGCAAACCTCACATGACTGTTGAAAGGATCTAGTGAGATAATTTATTGTCAGTTTTTAAGCAAATTATAAAGTAGTATACAGTTTATTATCATTAGGCATTCCATTCCACCCCATTCTAATCCATGCCAGTTGGTTCCCAGGCAGGCTAATTAGCTGCATCCTATTGCAAGCTTGCTGAACACAAAGGCAGACTATTAATAAATTCCTGGGTAGCCAGTGGCTGCTGGAACCAGATACTAGCATTTTATTCTCTTGAAAAGTCACCAGTGCTGTTTGCCTCATTTCCCTACCTGTAGTTATATGCTTTGTATATAACACATATAACTATATGGGAAATGCATGGGCTAAAACAGAGCAGTATGAGGCGTGGTAAAAACCTTGCCCATTTTTTGCCATTCCATATTCAGCCCAGCTCCAAGAAGTTTGATCCCAAAGCTTCACTGTTTTGTGGAATCATGAAGAGTAACTAATAAATATAGCATTTTATTTTGTAATGGAAAAAGGTAACTCCCTGAATGTGTTCCTAGAATCCATATTTATAGTCATAGGTACAAACACACACACACACACACTCCACACACACGCATCATATGCATCATTACCAGGTTCAACATCCAATTTTAGGGAAATCGTCAGGGACAAGGCCAGCACATCCAGGTTCATTCCGGGTGGCAGCCTGAGTCTGCACTAGGGAGAATGAGAAAACTAACCCAAGAAAGCACTAGCTGAGTCCCTCTGAAGGCCCAGAGCTCTCTGACCATAAGCTGTCAAAGGGATAATGAGCTTCAAGTCACAAAGTGAAGCAAAATGGAAGAGAAATTCAGGCCAGTTAAATAAAGTTGAAGTGACTGGTATGCTGAGGGACAGCAATGGCTCACAAGGAGAATCTCATTTCATCGTTAATTTGCATATGGTGAAGATTGATTTTCTATGGCTAATCCAAATTTATGACACATCAGGTGATATTTAAAGGACTCAATGGAGCATTTAATAGCCAAACATTTTTCCTGATTAGTACCCACTTGACCTGGTGGCCCAGAGATGAATGCTGATTACCCTGTCCCCCTCCTCCTTCCAAGTGGCTCTAAGCAGAATGGCTGCCAATCAGGCAGCAGAAAAACACAGCCAGACTGTAGTCAGAACATCCTGACACTTAGAAGTTAGGAACTCTCAAAGTGTGGAAAGGGGTTGGTGGAGGGGAACTGATGGGTTTGTCTCTTTTCAAAATTTACACTTGTCAGGGACTTTATAGCTTTCACATCCCAGCCTCATTTATGCAGAACACACTTATAGGGCAGTCATTAGATGCTATCATTTTTATGATAAATAATCTCAACAATCTTGATAGATAAGGATCCTTAATCCCAATTGGCAAATCAGAAGACTGAGTCTCAGAGAAGTTAGGTAATCTATTTGTCCAATCACCTAGCTAATGAGTGGTGGGGTCAGGATTGAAACTCGGTTCAGGGTGACTCCAAAGCTTAGACGCTTTCCAGTTCTGCACTGCTCATTGAAGACTCCTGGATCACTTCTTCGGTTGGTGTTGGATCTGAGCAGAAACTATTAGGAGTCTAGGTCAAGGCACGGGGGTAAGAGTAGGCAGAGCCAGGCCAGAGGTCTCTGCATAAATCTAGACATCAGATATCAGAAAATTTTGATCATGGCTTTTATTTCTTTGCAACAGTCATCCAGAGGTTCTGAAGAGAACTCACTGGTTGTAGAGTCTGTGTTAATCACCCAGCATTAATATTTCCATTGTTCCATCGTCACGTGTAAGCCTATCAACAGCGTTTCTTCTCCAGAAGTAAACTTGCCCAAGCTTTAGTTTCACATCAGTGAAGGCAGATTCTTTCACCAAGATGGACTTGTTTGTTCTCAGGAAATCCATACAGCCCTGGTTGAAGAGTTCAGAAATGCATTATTTATCTATTGATGCATAAAAAGCACCTATACAATTTGATGGTTTAATACAACGAGTTTTTCCTCATAATTCTGTGGGTCAGCAGTTTGGGCTGGGATCAGCTGGGCTGTTCCTCTGTTGGTTTTCCTGAGGACACTCATGTGACTGTTATCATCAGGCAGTTCCACTGGGGCTGGGTGATCCAACATGACTCACTTACATGCCTGGCTATGGGTGACAGCTCTTCTCTGGGCCTTACTCTCCACAAGCTTTCTCATCCTCCAGCCAGCTGGACTGGGTTTCTTCACACAGTGTTCTCAGGGTCTCAAGAGAGCAAGAGCAGAAGCTGCCAGGCCGCTTGAGGTCCAGACTTGGCACTCTAACACCATCACTTCTACTGCAATTCATTGTTCAAAGCAGGACATTAAGCACCCCTATTCAAGGGGGTAGAGAAATAGACTCTACCACTTAATGGGGGAAGCAAAGGCACATGAAAAGAGAAGTGGGAGAAATCTGTGACCATTTTTTGCAGTCTTTCACAAGGAGAAAATAATCTTACCTGGACAAAGAAGAGGCTTCACCCCAGTGGTCTTTCAACTTTAACATGTATATGAATCACCTTAGGAACTTGTAACAATGCAGGTTCTGATTCATTCAGTCTGGTGTGGGACTGAAGGTATTTCTAACAACCTCTCAGGTGATGCTGATGCAACTGGTTCACAGACTACAGTTGAACCAAGGTTCTAATCACCGACATGGGGTAAGTCCATTCCATTTTCTCTACTTAGTGGGGCGAGTGCTGGCCTGCCCAATAATGTATTGGTTCTTCCAAGGGTAGAGAGCCCCCCAACCTATGCTATAATTTAAGATATGCAGCCAGTGAACTCAGTTAATGGAGTATGTATATTACAGGTCTACTTTAAGAACCACAGTGGCCTGACACGGATCACATACCTGCTGGAATTACTTGATTCTCTGTTAGCTCTGTGTCTGTCTTTTCCGGTGTGGTTTTGTGACCACACTAGGAAAGATCCACAAATGTCAATATTAAAATGTTCACTTTGACTTTAAAAAATGCCATCATTGCCTTCTATAGGATTTTAAAATTAGATTTTAAATAGTTTCACATTTCAAGCATTATTATAACAGATTGCTTAGGCCAGATGGATGGTTCTCTGAGTTCTTTACCAGGCCTGGTAAAGCTTGTCTAATTACATTCAATCACAACTTTCTCACATTTTAATTCCTCTTTCATCAGAGGCTGTGCATACTATCATGTCAGGAAGGGGCCCCAAGCTTGGGGACAGATACCCAGATAACAGAAACATGGGTTAAAGTCGTTAAAGCCTGGGGCTCTGGTCACCAGGAGCCCAGAGTATCTTTCTTTTTCTGATATGAACTGATGATGCAGTTTGTAATACAGCTAAGGTGAATGTCCTGAGTGTGTATCTGTTTCTGGCTGATGTGGGAGTGATAAGGCATTTATACACAAGAGTGGCCAATAATTATATTTGTTCACTTGTTTTATTTTTTGATGTCACCAAGCCATTTTATTTTTGTCCTCCCAAATGCTGATCACCTGGGGGAAACTGAGGCAATGCTTGTAGTTCTTCTTCTGATAGTATGGTGCTGCAAATTTGAAAAAAAAATTATAAGAAACACAGACATAGATGACGGGCCACAAACATAGTTATCTTTCTCTCTGAATGAAAACAAATAAAAATCAGGGATCGGGTCAACACCAAGAGACAGTTGTTTGTTTTTAACGGTTGCCCAGTTTCCTTTCAAAATGGAGGGCTGAAGTATGATACAGTTAGATAAGGAGGAAAAAAAGGTCTAGTTATAAATTGATAGAATGATAGCATTCCAAAGAACCACAGAAATCAATGAATACAAGCCTCTCACTTTACAAATAGGAAAACTGGGGCCCAGACTGGTGACATGACTTCCATGAAGCCATGGAGCTTCCCCCTGGTCGTCCACATTCACTCTACAGACTCCAGCAAATCATGAAGGAGATTTTACACTCTGAAGTTGATGTCGTGCTATTGGTCCTTCTTCTACGATTTCTTGCACCTTTACTAGAAACTTCTGGTCTTGTATTTGAGATTTTCCAAATTATTTGTTCAAAATCATGAGTGTGATAAAAACCCTGTTTTCCCCTTATGGCCTGTTCCATTCTTCCCTGGAAGTTTCTCGTTTCACACCATCACATTTTTATTAAAGTCACACTGACAAATGGGGAAATAAAATCCTTCTGAGGGTTGCTTTCCACCAAACTTTCTTTCTCTTCTGTGCTTTATTAAAGATAGAAAAGACAAGAAAAATCTCATATTATACTACTCCGCAGGCTTTCTGGAATTACACATTAAATAGGCTGCTTCGGTGAGGGTCCATCAGGGTTCGTGGGGGAGGAAGGGGAAGAAATTTTGTGTACAATGCTGGACACTTTTTATATACAAGACCATTTAATCCTCATAACAACTTTCCTCTATTTTACTGGGAAAAAGAACTGAAGCTCAGAGTAGTTAAACAGCTTGCCCAAGATTACACTATTAGTAAGGAGAAGAAGTTGGTTTGGAACCTAGATCTCCAAACTCTTTGGTCTTTGTTCTATACCAATGGTTCTCAAATGTTTGTCCAGGTTGTATTAGAATCACTGTGGAAATTTTCAAACAATAAATTCTCAGGATTTACTCTCTGGCATGATCTTACAAATCTGAGTTGGGATCCAAAAATTCTGTTATACATCTTTGTTTCTATTTTATTTTCTACTTCCATATCTGCATGTATCTCTATCAATTAGTACTTGATACATAATCAGTTGTCCTCAAAAGTTTAATATACACCTTTTTTAGCTCACAATTCTGTGACTAGGGAGTTGGAGCTATCCTCAGCTGGTTGGCTCTTGTGCTGGTCTTGCCAGGCTCATGCATCCATGGTTGGCTGCCAGGTTGACTGGGGACCAGCTGGTTTATGAGGGCCTCAGTTGAAACATTGACATTTGCTCCATTTGGTCTCTCACCTTCTAGCAGTTTAGCCCAGGTTTTTTACATGGTAGCGGTAATTAGGGGTCCCAGCAGCAAAGAGGGCAAGTTCCAATACATAAGCAATTTTCAAGTATCTACATGTATCACATTTGCTATTGTCCCACTGACCATAGCAAGTCAAGTGACCGAGCCTGGAGACAACGTAAGGGTACCACACAAGGGCAGGTATACAGGGAAGACAATTATTATGACCATTTTTGTAACCAATATACATCTCTAAGTAAATATAGATACTTGCTTAACATGCATGGAGATAAAAGCTCGAACAGTATTTAAGGGTATGGAAATACGTGTGCACTTCATCTAGCCCCCTTCCTCATAATCCTACTCTCCAAAGGATCCTGCTTTTACCTATGTTTTTAGCTAGTGGTGTATAACTTTTTTACTGTTATTTAATAATTTGAAAAAATATTACAGTTATATGAGTAAACTTACAGAGTCAAATTCTTCAATAAAGTTTGTTACAAACAACAGAAGCTTCCTTCTCATTTTGTTCCCCTCAGAGGCAAACACTTTCAATTCTTCTGGCTGATTCTTTTGGTAGTTACCTCCATATTACTAAGAATTCTTTTTTCTGTTTTCACTTCTTAACTTTTCAGTATCTATTGTTTTTCTTCAGAAAATGAGACCCCAGACCTCTTTTACCTCATGTCTGCCCTCATTAAACCACACACCCTTTGCACCCCATTCCTGTCAGTGAAGCTGTCTTAGAACTTTCTCTACTACCAGCCTGGGATTCAGCTGTCCCAGGTTAGTTGAGAGTTAGTCCCAATCCATTTGCTTCCCAGCTTCCAACATTTTTCTGATGGTACATTTTACTCTTTCCTTTTGTTCCTATGGGTTTTTTTTCTTTTTTTGGCTTGTAAAAAGCCCCTTTACTGTTGTTTTGTTGGGATTTCAAGACAGAGTAAAAATATATCCATGTGCTCAATCTATCATCTTGATCTGGAAGTCCTACAGTATTTTTTCTTGTTTTGTCAATGTCAAGAAATATTGGTACTCTACTTTGGAAAGCAAGCATTTTAGGTTATTTATACTACCCCTTTCATCCTCTTTTATTCCTTTTGATTTGGATTAGTTATATTTTTATTTTTATTTTATTTATTTGTGTCAGATCCTAGGCAGTAGGAACACAGCAACTAAAAAAAGTAGTCCCTGCACTCTCAGAGCTTACATTCTAGTAGGGCAAACAGAGTCTAAATTATATATGTACATGTATACATGTTGTTATTACAAACATAAAAGTATAATGTATAAAATTATAAAAATAAAAAAATATATATATATAATTTCTGGACCTTCTATATCTGAAGTCTTGTGTCTTTCTCTAGCTCTGGAAAATGTCTTCTATTGTTTTTAAAATATTTTCTCCCCTATACTTTCTGTTTTCTCTTTGTAGACTTTTACTTGATGGATGTTCCCCCTCCTGGTTAGACCTTTCTGCCATTTCCAGCCCTGCCAACAATTGCTTTCTCATCCGCCTTCTCTCTCCTCTGCTCCATCCCTCTCTTGCTTTACATCCTAGGACATTTTAAATTACAGCCCCTGCATTCAATGTTTAATGTAGTGATCATATTTTTAATTTTCATAATTGTATTTATGAACTTTTGTACACTATTTCTTATTCTCTTATTGCTCCTTTATATAGCTGTGTGCCCTTGTGTAAATGGATGCAGTAGCCACTCAACTTTTTCTGGGAGGTAATGAGATTTCTTTGAGGTTTTCTTCTCCAAAAGTTAATTCTGCTTTCCTGGGGTCACTTGTTCTATTTGATCATATTGGCCCATCTCCTTCGTTTCACTTGTTTGTTTCAACAGGTGGTGAATCTTGGTAGTCCTGTCATATTTATGAAGGAATAACTATAGCAATTACCATGGGTAAGTGGCTGGAGTTTTCTCTACTATTTTATTTTATTTTGTTTTATTTTATTTTATGAGACAGGGTCTCACTCTGTAGCCCAGGCTGTGGTGCAGTGGCTTGATCACAGCTCATTGTAGCCTCAACCTCCCAGCCTCAAGCAATCCTCTTGCATCAGCCTCCCAGGCAGCTGGGAACTACAGGCACATGCTACCATGCCTATCTAATTTTTGTATTTTTTTGTAGATATGGGGTCTCTCCATGTAGTCCAGGATGGTCTTGAACTCCTGGGCTCAAGTGATCCACCTGCCTCAGCCTCCCAAACTGCTGGGATTATAGGCATGAGCCACCACACCTGGCCTTTCTGTACCTTTTTAAATGTTCATTTTTATCACAGGCTGCCTATGAGTGGACCAGATGGATAAACCGGAGACCTTCACCTTAAGGGGCCCAGCAGATCAGATGAGCACTTAATGTCCCCTGAAATGTCAAGACGAAAAAGAGTCCAGCCCAAAGGTTCAGCCTCTCCATCAGATGTACAGGTAGGCATGTTGTTCATTGATTTTGAATCCTTCTCCTAGGACTGAATTTCGACATAACATATGCTCAGAGCAAGGGTCATCTGAGGGAGGGATCCCTTATAGCTGGCTTGACTATGGAAGCCATGGAGAAGGTAGTGTTTAAGCCAAGAATTCCTAGGCCAGGGTGTATCAATTAGGAATCTTAGGTTACATACAACAGAAAATATCACACAAAAATTTATTGACTCAAGTAACAGAAGCCCTGAGTTAAGACGGCCTTCGGGGTTGGTAGATTCAGTGACTTAGCTGTCTCATTGAGGAATTTCCTCTCTTCTATTCTCACTCCCTTGCACAGTGCTGACTTTGTTCTAAGGCTGGTTGGTTGATGGTTGACAGAAGCAGGTGGTGCCTTTGTTTCCCCTTTTGTGTCCAGTGGGTGAGAGGCAATGCTTTCGCCCCAGTGTTCCAAGCAAGAGACCTTAATTCCCAATGGGATGATGGCTTACATCACATGTCCACTCCTGGACCAATGACTGGGGTCAAAGGGTATAACATTCCGATTGTTCTGAGTCAACCAGGGTCTGCCCCTGGTGCTGAATGGAGTGGAATCAGCTTCCTAGAGTGGGAGGGTGGATAACTAAACAAGACTGTGGACACTGATAGGGTGGAGAGTGGGTGCAGGAGAGGCAACCAGCAATATTTACTGCAGCAGAAAATCGCAGATTAGACAAGGCATCAGTAGAAAGAGATGGCTGAGACTGAGCAGTGTAGTCTGAGTTTGGGGGCTGCTGAATATCCCAATGTGACTACATAAAAAGTAGAGTAGCATCTTTGTGCCTATCTTTACCTGGAGTATGGCTTTCCTCTCTAGGTCTTTAATTTGCTTCCCACAACTCTTCAGATTAGAGATCTTCGTGTTTGAGTCAGTATCCCAATAACTCCACTGGACAGACTCAGGAGATCTGCCAATCTCATGCAATTACATACAAAGCTGGATGTATTTGTACATTTTTCTGGGACATGACAGAAAGCTGGCACCCTATCGCCTTCTTGCTGATCAGCCTACCCTGATCCCTGTGATTCCTGCCCACCTGTATCCTGGACACAAACACATACCTCTTTCTTTCTGCTTCTACCAGTTTCCATGGACTTGACCTAGTATGTACTTGATCCTTTCACGTTCGTTGACTTTTAAACCAATGAGCAAAGGCCAGATGGTTGATAAATGGAGTTGGGATATCTAGCTAAATATTTAGAAAAGATAAGCCTTGCAATTTCTACACAAAAATAGATTCCATATGGTGTAAGATAATAAATGTAAAAAGTTTTACCAAGAACATACTAGAAAACGTTATACTTGAATAACAATATAATTTTTAAAGTATGAAAGGAATTTCTTAACATAAGCTCAAGGGCAGTTATCTTAAAAGAAAATTATGTAGGGATTAAAAACCTCTGAACATCAAAAAGAAACATAAAAGATTAGAAAGCAAATAAACTAAAAAATATATGAAACATGTGTGGCCAAGGATTAATATAATTAATCTATAAAAACATCCTTATAAATCAATAACAAAAGATGAATTCTCCAAAAGAAACATGGGCTACAGACATGAACAGTTAGTTTACAAAAGATGAGTTACAAAGTACTAATAAAAACTAATAAAAATATAAAAACCTTCCAACTTACTTACAACAGAAGAAAATGAAAACAATGAGATTTTTCTTTAAAATTACAACAGTCAATAAAAGAAAGCTGTAAGGAAATGAACCAGGGTATAGTCTACTGATGGAGTTTAAATTAGCACCATATTTTTTAGACTGCCATGGTAGTTTTTAGCTTATAAAACTATAAAGTATCAAAAACCTTAAAAATGTGTGTTTTTTGATTTAGCAGTTCCATGTTTGGAAATTTAGTATAATAAAATAGTCACACAGACAAAAATGTAGGTTCAAGGATATTTATTATAATGCACTTTGTTTAGTGAAAAATGGGAACATTCCACTGTTTACTAAAAGCATGTTGATTGAAGAAATTATGGCCCACTTTTACAATGAAATGCTGTGGCTATTACAAAATAATTTTAAAGAAATATGTCCAAAGGCATGGAAATATGTTGAAATACATTACTAAGTGAAGAATGGGGGTCATGAAATAGAAGTACCATGATCCTTCCCTTACAATATGTATTTATGTGCAGAGATACACAGAAAATTACCTTCTGAGCAACACTGTCCAACAGAAATATAATGCAAACCACCAATATAGTTTTGTTTTCTAGTGGCCACATTAAAAAAGGTAAAAATAAACTAATATAACAAATAATATGTTTTATTTAACCTAATATATTAACAATATTTTACTTTCAACATGTAATGAATCCTAAAATTATTAATGAGATATTTCACACCATTTTTCCATATTAAGTCTTCTGATGTGTATTTTCCTCTTACAACACATCTCAATTCAGACTAGCCACATTTCAAGTGCTTAATAGCCATGTGGGACTAGTGGTAATTAATTTGGAGAGTGCAGATCTAGAATTATATTCACCAAGCTGTTAAAATCAGTTGGAATAATTAGTGTCCTTTTTTGTTTTTTTCTGTTATTTTGTATTTTCTGGAATAATCGTGAACTACATTTTTAACAGGAAAAAATGAGCAAAGGAACTTTTCTATTTGCTGAAAAGAGGGAGTAAAAATAACAATTTCAATATCAGACCAAGCAGAAGCAGAAAAGAGAACCCACTGCATTGATTGCATACTCCCAAAAAGTGGAACAGAGCTCCTGAGATCTCCACAGGTAAACTCCCAGTATAGTACACCCCATGAGGGTGCTTAGTTATTTCAGGGAAACTGGAATTTTGTTCAAGTAAAATTGCTGATTTTAAAAATGGCTATCACCTAAACTTTGGAAATCAAAGTAATTCTACAGACGTGTGATGAGAAAAATATTTGAAACCTTTCTACGTATGGATGGTAATCTTAAATGAAGAATTATAAGAATCCTGAAATATACTTGTCCAGTAAGCCAGATCCGTGGGTGGAATTATTCCAGAAGAGATAACATAAAAATGGAATCATTATTCAATTACAAATCAATTATTCAAATCTCTTCACATCATGTATACTTTAATTGAAGAGCTAGGAACAGCTTATTCTGGTCGTTAGGTAACACAGGTGGTGATTCCCCTCCAGCTGTAAGCCTGTGAAATCCAGCAAGGGTCCCACATGAAGCAAAGTAGGTAAGCTGAGGAACTAACAGCATTCTTGCAAGTAAGCTTGTTTTGCCAATTTTGGGCCTGCCAATTAATTTTCTTTAACTATCCCAAGGGTTAAAGATAAATAAGCTGTAAATTCCGTATTTTATTTGCTGGTGCCTCCACAAGGTCTAGCAGAGGACCTAGTATATGATAAAAGTTGGTTACTAATTTACTTAATAGCACTATTTAGTGACTATCTATTGCATGTCATCATGCTTAGAATGCTTGGAATACATCAGGAAACAAACAAGACAAAAATCCCTCATGGAGCTTCCATTTTTGTGAGGTGAAATAGATACTAAACAATATACGTGATAAATAAAGTAAATTATATAATGTTATAAAGTGATAAATGCCATGAAAAAAATAGAGGTGAGTACACACTCATGTTCATTGTAACATTATTCACAATAACTAAGAGATGAAAGCAACCTAAGTGTTCACTGATGGATAAATGGATAAACAAAATGTGAGTAGATAGATAGATAGACACATATATATATGTACAATGTGTCTTAGTCTGTTCCTGCTGCTATAACAAAATACCTTAGACTGGGTTATTTATAAACAACAAATTTATTGCTCTTAGGTCTGGAGGCTGAGAATTCCAAGATCAAGGTGCCAACACATTCAGTGCCTAGTGAAGGTTTGCTCTCTGCTTCAAAGATGGTGCCTTTCAGCTATGTCCTCACATGGCAGAAGGGGCAAACACTGTGTTCTCATATGGTGGAAGGGCAGACAGCTCCCTGCAATCTCTTTTATAAGGGTATTAATCTTATCTATGAGGGCAGGGCCCTCATGAGAATCATTTTCCAAAAGCCTCCACTTCTTAATACTATCATATTGGATATTACATTTCAACATATAAATTTTGGGGGAAATACCAACAAGCAGATCAAAGCATTCCAGCTCCCTGAGTTTAGTCCTTTTCACATGCAAAATACATTTATTCCATTCCAATAACCCCAAAAGTCTTTGTTTCAACATCAGTGCAAAAGTCTAAAGTACAGTCTCATCCAAATATCACCTAAATCACATTTGAGTAAGACTCAAAGGTGTGATTTATCCTGAAGCAAATTCCACTCCAACTATCAGTCCATGAAATCTAACAAGTTCTGTGCTTCCAAACTACAATGGTGGGATAGACATATGGCAGGCATTTGCATCCTAAAAAGGGGAAACAGGAAAGAATGGAGGGATAACAGGTCCCAACCAAATTTAAAACCCAACAGGGCAAACATTAAATCTCAATGTTCCATAATAATCTTATTTGACTCCATGTCCCACTTTCTGGACACATGGGTAGGGTTTGGTCTCCCAAGGCTCTGGGTGACCCTGCCACTATGGGTTCCTGAGTGTGGCAGCTCTCACAGATTGGAGTTTTGTACCTGCAGTTCTTCCAGGCTGGAGTTGCACAATACGGGCTCTATATTTCTGGGGTATTGGGAATAGCCCTGACTCCCATGGCTTCACCAGGCATTGCCTTAGTGGGGACTTTCTGAGGTGGTCCCACCCTCAGGGTTCCACTGGGTATTGCCCTAGTTGGAGCTCATTATAGTGGTTCCACCCTTGCCGTGGTTCTCTTCCTGGGCCTTGAGGCTCTTTGGGGCATCCTTCCAAATCGAGGTGAAGGTAGCCATCCCTTCACAGTTCATCCACCCCTGCACCCTGGTGGAGATGGCACCTCATAGATGCTGCCAAGATTTACCACCTGTGCTTTCTGGAAGGGGTGGACAAGCTGCACCTGCTTGAGTCACAAGTGGAGTGGCCAAGGAGTGCTGCACTGTAGTCAGGGGAGTGGAGCCGTGAACTCATTCTGCTCTCAAAGCCCTGACATTCTGGGCCTGTGATGGGTAGGGCACCCCTCAAAGATCTCCAAAACATTCATGCATTGTCGTAAAGAATAGCACTAGGCTTCTGCCTACCCACATTAATCTCTTTATCAAATGGTCACTTGGCCATGCCCTTGGCATTATCTCCCAAACATGCCTTTCAATTCTTTACAGTATGGCCAGGCTGAGAATTTTCCAAATCTTTAAGTTTTGCTTTTGATTATAAATTCCATCTTTACTTTTTTTTGTTTCTTCCTCCATTTTACTATAAGTAGTCAAGAGCAGCCATGCCACACCCCCAACACTTTACTTGGAGATTTCTTCCACCAACTATTCTATTTCAGCACTCAAGCTTTGCCTTCCACAAAACACTAGGACATGAATACAATTTAGCCAAGTGATCACTGATCCTTTATAACAAGGATCACTGTTCCTCCAGTTTTTAATAACATGTTTCAATTTCTGTCTGAGACTTCATGAGAACAGTTTTTATCATCCATATTTCTACCAATATTCTAATCATGACCTCTTAGGTAATCTCTAAGAAGATTGAGGCATTCCCTACAGTTCTTTTCTTTTTTTGAGCCCTCACACTAATCACCCTTAATGCTCTGTTCACAGCAATGTAAGCTTTTTTCAGCATGCACCCCCAGACTCTCAGTCTCTACCCATTACCCAGTTCCAAAGCCATTTCTACATTTTTACATTTTTAGCTGTCTGTTATAATAGCACCCCACTTCTCAGTACCAATTTCTGTCTTTCTTCAGGCTACTATAACAAAATACTTTAGATTGAGTAATTTACAAACAACGTGAACTTATTGCTCACAATTCTAGAGGCTGGAAATTCCACGATCAAGGTGCCAGAAGATTCAGTGTCCGGTAAGGCTTCACTCTGCTTAATGGATCTGGCCTTCTGACTGTGTCCTCTCATGGCCTAAGGGCAAGGCAGCTCCCTTCAACCTCTCTTATAAGGACACAAATCCCATTCGTGAGGGTGGAGCCTTCATGATTTAATCACTTCTCCAAAGGACCCATCTCTTAATACTCTCACACTGGATATTAGGTTTAAACATATGAATTTCAGGGGGACATCAACATTCAGACCATAGTACGATGGGATATTATTGAACCTTGAAAAGGAAGGAAATTCTGACACACACTACAACATGGATAAACTTTGAGAAAAATATACTAAGTGGAAGAAGCCAGACACAAAAGAATGGTACTATATGATTCCACTCATAAAATACCTGGAGTAGTCAAATTCATAGAAAGAGAAAGTAGAATGATAGTTGTCAGGGGCTGGAGGGGGAGGAAAAGGGAAGTTGTTGTTTAATAGGCACAGAGTTTCAGTTTTGCAAAATGAAAAAGTTCTGAATATTAGTAAAAACAATGTGAGCTACTTAACACTACTGAACTATACACTTAGAAATGGTTTAAGATGGTACATTTTATATTAAGCACTTTTTACCACAATTTAAAAATATTTGAAAAATAGAGAGTAGGACCGGTGTGCTGAGGGCAGGGGGCTCAGAGAGGTCTCAATTTTAATGGAGTGGTTAGGATAGGTCTCATTGTGAAAGTAACGTTTCAGTGAAGATTTGAAGGAAGGAGGGGATGGCCACATGGCTATCTGGAGGATATTTACATTCCAGGCAGAGAGAACAGACAATGCAAAGGAGAGGCCTTGGCTTCGTATGTGTGAAGAATGGTCAGGAAGCTGATACGATTGGAGAGGAGTGAGAGGAGGGCAGAGGGAGATGAGGGTAGTCAGGTGATGGGAGCCAGGTCATGAAGGGCCCTGTACACCATTGTAAGGACTCTGGCTTTTTGTCTGAGATGGGAGCCATTGGAGTCCTTAGCCGAGGGGTGACATCATCTGACTTAGGTTTACAGGGGATGGCTCTAAACAAGGGAAAGGGTGGAAGCTGGAAGACCATTTAGGAGACTGTTAGAATGGTAAAAATGTTGCTTTAATACAGAAACGAATGAAGAAACAGGTAAATAAATGGAAACCATAAAATTAGGGAATTTTGAAGCTGTTATATATTATTGTGTAGTGAAGAATTAACTTTACCCAAAGCAAGTTCTGTCCTTTGTCCTCAGCTGCTAGAAGCTGATCTCTAGGTCCCTTGAATGTCTTGTTTGGTAGAAGTATTCTTGTTTTCCAAGGGTTTTTAGCCACTGGACAGCCTAAAAATGCAATATGATGGGGACTTATGGCACATGCCATATCAGTTCTGATCTTTTCCCAGTTTCAGTTTAAGAACTGGAAACTAAAACTTTTAGCCCCAATCTCCAGGAGAGGCAGAGGAACTAAAGATCAGCTAACATGGGCAGTATGAGATCAAGCCCTGATAAAAACACTGGACAGTGGAACTCAGTTCAGCTTCCCTAGTTGGCAGTACTCTTGAGTATTATTACTAATTGTAGTTGGGAGGAGGTAACATGATCAAGGACTCCACAGGAGATGACTGACAGTTTTCTGTTTGGCACCCTACCAGATCTTGGCCCTATGTATCTCTTTCTTTGGCTTGTTCTGACTTGTATCCTTTTGCTATAATAAAACCATAATTAGAAACATAGCTCTTTCCTAAGTTCTGTGGGTAGTTCTAGCAAATGGTCATGCCTGAGAAAGTCTGTGGGTGGGGACCCTTGAATTTGTAGCCAGTTGGTCAGAAGTGAGGGTGGCCCTGAAGATCTCTAGACTTTCAGCTGGTATCTGAATTTTGAGCAGATGCGATAGTTGTGTTGGAAGACTGTGCCCTTAACTGTGAGTTTGGCAAACTCATTGCAGCTGTGTATTTCATTACAGTGGCTACTGAACTATATCATATGCATTCTATCACAAATTGTCACTTCCTGGATCAGAAGTTTGCAAATTACAGCCCATAGGCAAAATATGGCCCACTGTCTATTTTTACAAATAAAGTTTTATTAGAATGAGCTATGCTCATTCCTTTATGTATTGTCTGTGGCTGCTTTCATGCTACAACAGCAGAGCTGAGCAATTGTGGCAGAGGTGGTACTGTCTGCAAAGCCTAAAATATTTACTGTCTGGCTCTTTATAAAAAAAAATTTGCCAGTTCCTACTCCTGACCTGGACCTGACCTTGACCTGGGAATTGGGAGTATGAACTCAGAGGGTCACTAAATATGGGCATTGTCTTTCATGGGACAACATTATCAGGATGGTTCATACAGGACAAGGAGAATGAGGCACAGTAATGGATTCAGCAAAAGAAGGGCAAATTGCTAGTTAAGTGTGGCACTATTGCTCTATTAATGTAAAATGACAGCCCTTAAAACTAGCTTCCACCTTGACCTCTGTCATCAAAATATATTCTATAGGCCAGATTCTGTGGCTCATGCCTATGATCCCAGCAATTTGGAAGGCCGAGGCAGGTGGATTACTTGAGGTCAAGAGTTCGAGACCAGCCTGGCCAACATGGTGAAACCTTGTCTCTACCAAAAATACAAAAACTAGCCGGGCATGATTGTGCATGGCTGTAACCCCAGCTACTCAGGAGGCAGAGTCAGGAGGACTGCTTGAATCCAGGAGGTGAAGGTTGCAGTGAGCTGAGATTATGCCACTGCACTCCAGCCTGGGTAACAAGAGCGAGACTCCATCTCAAAATACATATATATATACATACTATATAAGGATTCTTTTTTTGGTCCCCATGACACACATCTCTAATTTTAGGCTTAGCAATGATGGTAATTTACATTCAATATTCTACAAACCTTGCCAACAACCAAGATAATAGGTGTTCAGTTCTTTTAAACAATGCCAACTGGAGTCATTGCGTCTGAAGATTGGCTCAAATTCCATTCTGAATCCTGTAGAAAGTGAAATGCCGCCCTGATATTCTACCAGGACTCTGGAAGTTATGTCCAGAGGGTCACTCACACCGAGCTCCTGTCTCTGCTGAACTAGTTATGTTCTGGGCTTCTCTTCCCACCCGTGTGTGTTGTGCCCAGCCTGCCTCCTTGAACCATCTCTGACACTCATCCACTCTTAGACTCACAGAAGGCTGTCTCAGGTTTATGAGAATATGCTGAAAGTTAGGAAAGACAGAAGAACTCGACACGGCAGCCAACATCGGCAACTTACAAGTAAACACTACAGTACCATGGTTCCCAAACTGTGTGCGGAGACACCTTGTGATGCTGTAGCCAACTTACGGAAATGCTACGAGGGAGCCGGGCGTGGTGGCTCACGCCTTTTTAAATCCCAGCACTTTGGATTTTTTTCGCCATGTTGCCCAGGCTGGTCTCGAACTCCTGAGCTCAAGCAATCTGCCGAGGAGCTTGAGATGAGCCTGGGCAACATGGCGAAGCCCCATCTCCAAAAGATACAAAAATTAGCTGGGTGCGGTAATATGCACCTGTAGCCCTAGCTACTCGGGAGCCTGAAGTAGGAGGATGGCTTGAGCCCAGGAGGTGGAAGTTACAGTGAACTGAGATCGCACCACTGCACTCTAGCCTGGGCAACAGAGCCAGACTTTGTCTCAAAAAAAAAAAAAAAAAAAAAAAAGAAAAAGAAAAAAGAAAAAAAATGCTATGAGGTATTTTACATTTTCAAGGTAAACAAAGCGATATTCAGTATCCGTGCAGCAGAAGTTATTGGCTCAAAGTAGTTCACTGTTTCAACAGTAGATTGCGCCACATCCTTTCAATGATATCTTTGTGAATCAGGATGTTCTGGGTTACTGAGACAAAAAGCAAGCACTGAGTGAAAATCAACATGGAACAGGAAATGAGGGTGGAGGTGTCCAACCTTAGGCCAAGGTTTGAGAGGTGTGCACATCCAAGGTACACACACCTGATTAATAAATCATTTTAGCTATTTAATAATAAAATAACACTCTTTTTATTTAAATTTACATTATTATTTCAAACTACAATTAAGTTGTTAGGACATATGAAGCTGGTTGGGTTTGCTACTTAATAAAGGAACTGTTCTTTCTTGTGGCCCAGGGGAGACTATGAAAAAATGCCGGAGGCATCAAGGGACCTGTGAACCAAGAAAGTTTGGGAACCGCTGTTACAGTAATTAATACTGTTGAAAAAAAGTCACTGGGTCATTTCTACCATCTTAGGTGTCAGCTCCTGGCTAAGGGGCTAGGCGTTTATTGTCTTTCTTGGCTGTGTTTCTATTTCCCAGCTGCTATTTGCTTCCCATGCAGAACCCTTTAGTCATCTTCTCGGTTTCTCTGCCTCCTTTCAGATCATGCCCTCAGGGCGCTGCTCCCTTCTACCCTCCAGTAATTTATCAAGGTATTCCCCTAAACAAAGAGAATCTCCTCTCTAAAAGAAATTCTTTTACCAGTATTAAATAAAGAATACACTTATTCTTCTAGTATAAATTGCTGCACTATGGGTCTTGAATCACCTGAGCACTGGCACTCAAGGACAGGGTGAAAGGAAGGCCAAATCAAAGGTAAAATTGTGGAATAAAGGTAGAGAACAGGCCTAAGAAAAAGTTGATTGCTTCACAATTTTACTGTGACCACAAGCTGTGTGCCCAAAACACATTTAAATTTGTCCAGAGTCCAAATACAGAGCATGTAACAGATAAAATCTTTTTCTTTAACTCTGTAAACTGAATATTTTGTAACCTCAAAAGGCAGGATTTTATATCATTGGGATGCTTTATTTCCTCCTGCAATGAAATATACTGGTATAAGCTGTGAAAGGAAAAGCTGGAAATTTAGTCCAGCAGATATGTGTATTTTCTCAAACATTTTAATGAAATTTTTCTTGATCATCATCTTTGGGCTTTGAGCATACACACCAACCACTCCTTGCCTTGCTTTATCCTTTATTCCATTCTTATTTCAGAAGAACATTATACAACTTTGCCAATCTGGGAGCGTGATGGAAAAACAACTGATTCTTTTATGAGAGCAGATTGGTCCTGGCATTTTATGAAGCCCTGACTGCACTGAGGCCCAATGAATGAAAATATCCGTGTTCTCTCCACCTCCGGCTAGCTGCAGCAATATCCTCTTCCACATCCATCACTGTCTCATGCCTGACAGAATGATAGACACACAAAATCATTCCTTATTGTAGTAGAAATCTCTCACCCAAACGGTTTTCTGCTAGTTACTCTGACTCAACTCTGGCCAACAGGCTCCTGTAAAATGGGTTCCACATTCTGCTCTGCATTGCAAGAACCACATGTTTCCAGGTTTCTTTGGATTTATTTGCATTAACTTCCATGGAAAGCAGGACCTCTGCACTGCTTACAAAACTCCAAGAGGCCATTTACATAAGCCTTTACGTTTACATGAGGCATAGATTTAATGGATGTGGATAAATGTGGCATTCTTGGTGCTTCTATTGGGAATGCTTGCTAGGAATTATTTCTGGTTCATCAGTCTGAAGGACCCAAGATCTCCTGAAATTTTGGGTGAAAATTCCATGTTTTATTTCCTATCCTAAAGTGTCTAGAGCTCTCAATCTGATCTCGACCATGCATTTTTTGTAAATGACTCCTATTTAGTCCTACTTAGTCCTTAGTCAGGCACCAGACTAAGTGCTTACAGTAACACTTCTCCAAACATGGCCACCGTCAATTCCTTCCCCTCCTGGATGCACATGGTTCCTCATTTGAAAAGATGACGCTTATTTCTCCTTCCCTTGAATCTAGGCTGGCCCTTTGAGTTTCTTTGACCAATAAATATTGGTGGAAATGGCACTGTGCTGGTTCTAGGTCTAACCTTTAGGAAGACTGGTAGTTTCTGCTTCCTCTCTCTTGGGAGCCAGCTGCCAAGTAGTGTGACCAAATACTCTGATACTACCATGCTGTATGAAAGCACAATTAAGGCTGGGTGTGGTGACTTGTGCCTGTAATCCCAGCACTTTGGGAGGCCAAGACAGGAGGATTGCTTGAGCCCAGGAATTCAAGACCAGCCCAGGCAACACAGTGAGACCCTATCTCCATAAAAAATAAAAATAAAAAAATCAGCCAGATGTGGTGTGCACTTGTAGTTCCAGCTACTTATGGGACTGAGGTGGGAGGATTGCTTGATCCCAGGAGCTTGAGGCTGCAGTGAGCCATGATCATACCACTGTACTCCAGCCTAGGTGACAGAGCAAAACTCTGTCTCAGTAAACATGAAGAAGAAAAAAAAGAAAGCCCAATTGCCAGATGGAGAGGTCACACACACACACACACACACACACACACACACACAGAGAGAGAGAGAGAGAGAGTGCACTATCTTAGATGTTTCAGCCCCAACAGCCACCGCACAGAGGAGAAGAACCACCCAGTTGAGCCCAGCCTAGATGGCAGAATTATGAGAAATCATAACTATTGTTTTAAGTCACTAAGTTTCAGAATGATTTGTTGTATAGTAGCAGATAACTGAAACAGTGCTTAATAAGTATTATTTAAATTAATAAATATAACAATCAACCCTGTTAGGTATGAGCTACTCCCCACATTTCAGAAATGAGGAAACTGAGGTTTTACGAATTACATGATCTGCCGGATGTCACACTGCTAATAAATGGCTGAGCTGACACATGATCCCAGGCTGCCTGATTTCAGTCTTCTCACTTAATCAAAATACTTCTCCACAGGGACTCAGGACTCCCATGTACATGGAATATAATAGTGGTGCCCTTTGTTCAAAGGAAATATGTTAGAATGCTTGGATTAATAGATGCTAATGGCTCCTGACTACCCCTTTCCTTCATGGTTCCCTATGTCAGACTTTTTACAAAGATAGATGGTGGCCGTGTGAACCATGTCTGGGAATGACAGCTGCTGACAGGAACAAGAGGACAAGAGGACAGCTGGGAAAAGAAGTGGCATTTGTTGAATAGCTGCCATGTGCTGCTATCTGTACATGACTGACTGATTAATCCTTAGGCAACCTAATAAGGGCAGCATAATTATCTCTGCTTAGTAGATGAAAAAAATGAGACACAGAGAAGTTAAGGAACTTGCCCAAAGTAACCTAGAAGTAAATAGCAAAAATGGGATTTGACTTCAAGTCTATCCCTCTCCAAAGTCTGCAGTCTTTCTGAGTTAACCAAACCAAAAGCCTGGGCTTATACCAGTTGTATAAGATTGAGATTTGAGATTTTTACTGTTGGAGATAAGGAAGTTTTCAGGTTTTAAGCTTTATTTCTCAATGCACTAATTTTGCCATAACAAAAAGCCAACCTGGGGGTAAAAACAGAGGAAAAACAGCAACAATGGGAATGAATTAAAATACAAACCTGTGTGGGAAAGCAAAGTAAAACAGAAAGAACTCTTGACTGCAGCCTTCCGAGAAAACCAAGCATTGGGAGGGTTGCTGCTCCGTGGAAGGTCTTGATATCAGATAGTGGGGCTAATCCTCACAACGGGGTCCTCATGCTCACACAGAATGATACCCAGTTCATTCCTCTGCATCAAATACCTGTAGCAGAGACTGCTAGTTGTTATAGTGAGTCTCTAAGGAATTTTAAAATGTCTTGAGAAGTTAAATCAATCTCTAAAAATTGCCCTGCGTGTTTTATGTCTCCAAGGTACATTAGCAAAGATTCTAGAGTCCACCAGAACTTCTGCAGCCTTGTAGTTTCTATCTACTTAGAGGAAGCCTAGCTCAGTAGCTGAATCCTGGGACAGTTTGTCTATCTTTGTGAAAACACACACACACACACACACACACATACACACACACACACACACACAAACACACCTGATAAGCCTCACAGTGTAGACCTTTATCAGCAAGCCAAGCACTGTTCTAGCTTCCTTTGGATTTCCTAGTTACTTAGGAGTGAGTCTGGATAGCTCTCTCTCTCTAGCTCACTCACTTGCTCTGTCTGTCTTCTCTATCAGAATAGAGGCCGCAGGACCAGCTGAGCATTGTCTGTGTTCCCTGTAGGCTGCACTAGAGGCACGTGCAGTCTGCCCAGTCTGTTCCTGCATTCTGTTTCCTTCTGCCTTCATCCCTAGCACACAAGGGATGCAGGCATCTTTGGAATGCTCCCCCTTACCCAGGCCCACAGCAGGTGCTGAGGCTCTGGAAGTCGGTGGCTACTGACTATCACTGTTCCCTCTGGGATTGCCTTGGGAGAGGAAGCGTGACCAGCCACCCACAGGCTGTGGGGGTCCCCTACTCCTCCTTGTAGCTAGATCCAACTAGAAGGCTGCAGCAGGGAGTCTGGAGGGGCCTTCCCACCTCTGACATTGTAAGACCAGACAGTCTTTCCCCATTAGCAGCTGCCATGCTCAGAAGGGCAAGCCTTTCCTTCCCACTCTCAAAGGCTCAGCCCTGCCATGCCCATGTGGGGAGCCCTTCTAGGGTCATTCTTGGAGGGGCAATGCATGGATGAATCTCTGCGCTTATGTGGGTTTTGCTCTCCACACATAGGACTATCTGCCTATTTACATAATAAGAGGGAAGCAGACACACATGTGGGGTTGCCTTAGTAATTAGACACATGGCTGTTTCCTTCTTTTGTTGCCAAGTAATTGCAGCATCTGGTTTACCCCAAGAACGACTCTCCTATTAAAAAGCAGAGGGGAGGAAAGAAAGACCTCATAAACCCACGCATATCTGCTGGTAGAGCTGCTGGAGAAGCAGGCAAATTAAGAGCCTCATTTTGTAATTTTGTTTAAAGCAAAGCAGCAATAAGCACCACTCCTGCCACCCCTCTCCCCATCTCATTCATAAATGCTTCCAAAAGCTTTAGACAACTGGAGCTTATGAGAAACTGACTAACAATATTTTTGGAGCTTGAAGTCATCTGTCACACCACCAGAAGGATTGGATCTGGGGCTCCGGGCTCCATGACCATATATAATATTAAATCTTGCTTGCTCCTCTGCACACTGAGCTATAAGATCATGTTTATTGTCCTCTCCACAGCTACATTAAAATGATCTGTGAATCTGTCTGAAGAGGTTCTTTGCTCATCACTGCAGAGCAAGGCTCAGGCTCATGGCTGAACAGGGAGGCACACACTCTCAGATAAAAATGGTAAAGTATGGAAGAGAAAAGTCTCAGATATGGGATTCTGGGTTGGAAAATGACTTTGGCAAGTCATGCAATCTTCCTGAGACTCAGTTTTCTCATCTAAAAAATGGGAATAAGAATAGCTATCTCACCAGGTACACAGCTAGATATTTGCCTTGCGTGTCTCACAGGGTTATTTGGGGGCTCAAATAAGGTAGCAAAAATAATGTGGGTTTTTAATCACTATAGAAATATGAGGTGCTATTATTTGGTCCAGCCATATTGCAAGGAGAATTCTCAGGGCAAACATGGAGAAGAGCCTGCCTTGATTGCATCAGCTCGGAGTTACTCTTTTAAGGACCCTTGTTGTTATGATCCTTCCCAAGGTATAGGTCGATTTCATTTTCTTCCTCTGTAAGAAGAGGAAATGCAGCCAGGTGTGGTGGCTCACGCCTGTAATCCCAGCACCTTGGGAGGCCAAGGCAGGCAGATCATTTGAGGTTAGGAGTTTGAAACCAGCCTGGCCAACATGGTGAAACCTCATCTCTACTGAAAATCCCAAAACTTAGCCAGGTATGGTGGTGGATGGCTGTAATCCCGCTGCTCGGGAGGCTGAGGCAAGAGAATCACTTGAACCTGAGAGGTGGAGGTTGCAGTGAACCAAGATCACACCACTGCACTCCAGCCTGGGTGACAGAGTGAGACTCCATCTCAAAAAAAAAAAAAAAAAAAAAAAAGAACAAGAAGAGGAAATGCAAATCTAGGAAAGCTTATAGAATTCCCAGTTGCAGGTCTATGAAAGGCAGAGCAGGGTAGGAGCATCTGGGAGCTTTAACCACTTTGGGGTGGTTCCCAGATGACAGTTTTGGTGGTTTCATCTCCATAAGGAGGGAGGCACTCATGTGCCAGTTTCTCAACTCATTCTCAAAGTCATTCTACCTTGACATCAATACAAAATAGATACATGTTGAATTGGTTTAATGAGATGCTAATTAAAGCAATATAAAGTAAAATGTCATTGGGGAAGGATTATCCTAGTTAAGTGACAAAGTTTGTAGACAAAGACCAAGTAGAGAATGATCAGCTCTGTCCACCTAAACTGAGGAGTTTCACAAGGTCTTCCTGCATCTTTGAAAGCAGAACTACCTCAGATCAAAGTGGATAGAAGTCAAGGCACTTTGGAGTTGGAAGCATGTTTCAGGATGCTTCCAACTCCAACGCTCATTTCACAAATAAGCAAAATGAGTCCCACCAAGAGAAAGGATTTGGCCAGAGTGACAAAGTAGATAAAAGGTAGGGCTAAGACGAAAACCCAGGTCCTCTATAACCTTTATATTTCTAATAAATGCAGGGCTATAACTTCAGTAAAAAGTAGTCAAAGTTCTAGGCCCACATTTTCAGTTCTCCATGCAGGGCACCAAGCTATGCACCAAGCTATGGCTAATTCCTTGATGCTTAATCATAGCCTCTTATATAGCCAGATACCACGGTCTGGCAGGGCAGACTATTGAGGCCTCTCAGGCACTGAAAATACATCACAAGGCTGCAAGTGACCCAGAAAGGTCTGGAAGGATGTAAGATGTCATCTGGACAGTAGGTAGAAGGACAGAGTGTCCTGGTAGAGGTGAATTAATAGCAAGATGTCTTGGCAGGAGGCAGAATGGGAGAGAGAGGGAAAGACAGGGAGTGTCAGGGAGGTGACACAGAATGGGTAAGAGCGAAAAAGTTCCTGTAGGAACTAAGGCAGGTGGAGAAAGAAAACCAAAACCAACCTTCCAGAAGTAGAGTGTAAAACAGCAGCTCGCTTCCAAAAAATGAAAATAAATCAAGCAAAAAACCCCAACGGGATGATGCCCCTGGTACAAAGCATGCAACACAAGACCAACACAAGTCTTGTGTGGGTAGAACAGAATGCCTGGCCTAGAACCCCATTAACTACCTTAGGATCCAGAAAGATTCGAAGAGACTAGTGAGAGTGTCTCCAGTCATAGAGGCTAGAGGACTGCAGCAGATGAGAAAGCAGATGGATCCTATTCTTCTATGCACTGCACCCAGAACCTATTTCATCTAGAGATAAAGGGAAGGAGACAAAAGGCAGCTGAGTTGATACATAAATATTTCTAAAACATTTGCTTCCATAACACAGTCTTTTTTTAAATTGAGAAATAGTGACAGAAAGATCTAAGGGGTAGAGCCCTTTTTTATTGAGGTGGCATTGCTCAGATAGTCCTACAGTAGATAACCAGGATGGGAGAGCAGAGCTCTCTAGACGTGGCCCTGGATGGCATCCGGAGGAAAGCCAAAGCCACTGGGTCTCCTCCCACTTCCGGTCCTCAGTATATTTTTGGAAATATATGGTGTAGGTAAATGTCCCATTCTCATAAAAATTTTAGCCTTGAAATCTTTGGCTTTATTCTCAGCTGGACGTAGGCCCAGGGTGACCATCACTTAAGTAATTCCATGCCTTGGGGAGCCTAAGTTAGGGCTTTCATGTTCAAAGGACACGGTCCATTGAAGACTTGGAATATGGACTTGCTCTGATCTTCATAGTCTTCAGTTCTCAGAGCCAAAGCAGGCTGACTTTAAAAAGGTGGCTTGTATTCTCTTCCTCTCTTCCCCACCCCCAATATTATCAACTGTTCAAGGGCAGAGGAAAATAATGGAATACAGGATTGGAGGAGCTGTGGCCACACCGGCAGAATTTAACTCTTGGACTTTTCAGAGCTTTTCTCCCCAATAGGCAAACCTTTCCTAAGACACCCTTTTGTTATGAAAAGCAAACCATGTCAGCCAGACTTTTCAACCAGACTTTGAGGGCTGGATCTAAAATAAAAGGAAAATGGTTTTGAAATCTGTATTCAGCCAGCATAGTTTGATATTCCAAATTTGCACAAATTCAGAGGAGGGTGCAAATTCTTTCCTTGGGAGAATAACGGGGGGTGGGGGTGGTATTAATGCTTGTTCCAGGTCAAGACATCAATTTGAGCTGGTTTAGTTCAGATCAAGAATAGGTTCTAACACTTGAGACAGTCACGCCAGGCAAGGAGGGACCTGCACCAATGATGAATGGCATAACACTGCAGGGTGGGTAGAAGGCACACACGTAGTGATAGTTAGAACATACGTTAAAGCGGCATTGCTTGCTAGTTCGTTAGAGGCCTTGTGTGTCAGATGGGGGATAAGAAAATAGAATTGGTGCTGGAGCAGTTCAGGAAGTTCTGCAGAGGCATAACTAGCACAGACACTTAAAGTTCACTCCAAGGGGAGAGAGCAGTGCTTCCTGTGGGAGAAAATGTGATGAGAGATATGAGAAGACTAAAGACTAATTGAACATCCCATGTGAAAAATTCTGTGCTAGGCACAGAATTACATGACAAATACAGTTTTTCACTTAGATATCCACCCACAAGCTAAAAAATGTTTCCTACTTTACAGAAGTGGAAACCGGCTAAAAGACCTGTTAGAACTGTATGTCCAGGCCCCAAAGGCCTGGGCTAATGATGGTGCAAAGACACCAATGGACATGAGCAGGAACCACTGTAGAGAACAGCAATGGAGGAGAGGATGGAAGGGGTTGGAAGGTGGTGGGAAACGGTGAAGGCACAGTGGGCCAAACCATAGACAATGTTAAGTGGCAGACAGATTTTCAACTGGAGAATTTTAGAAGAGGTGTGATGACACTAGTGTTTTGATCAGGCTAGGAGCTACAGAGGTTCTAGCCTCTTGAACAGAGGCTAGATGGAAGCAGGAGAAATTGGAAGTGGGAAATGATGAAGAAACTGACATGGCAATCCAATAATGTAGATCCAGACTAAGGTTTCTTAATAGGAGTGGAGAGGAATAGATGCAAATAAATATCCCAGGAATAACCCATAGAACTTGTTTTTTCACTGTGTGATAAGGAAAAAAGATTTCTCTTAGTAATAGATCGTATTTAACTGTTTCAAATCTTCAAGGAGAGACCACGCAATGTAAAGCCACCTCCACCTTTAGGCAAGGCTGCACACAAGTCATCCCAGCCATATGTTTTATTCTGAATGTTTTCCCCATCTCTCCGGAGAGAGCTTCAATGACCACTAGGATTTGGGGGTTGTTATACAATAACACTACAATTTTAAAAACCTGCCTAATAAGGTAACTGCTCCAAACTTTGGTTGTTTTCCATTTGCAGTACACACTTCTTGCAGCTCCTGGTTCCATGAGTTTCAAAGGAAATACCATACGTAAGATACTAAATATAGCATGCAGCATATATAATAAGTGCTTCAAAATAGTGGCCTTGTCATCATCATCAATGTTAATAGCACTACAAGATTCACGTATTGGGTCCTTTTCAATAACTGTGGTATACACACTCTGCAGTAGGTTCCAGATTAATCTATGGCCTAGTTTATAAAGCCAGATCTCACATGACACCTAAATCAGCTGGGCTCAGATCATACTTGCTCGCTGAGGTGACAACATTTAAACTTGAATTTCCTTTCATATACCAAGTGAATACTGTATGAATTACAGGTGCTAAAATTTATTACCAGATCACTTGATTTGAGATCTGTGGGCCAAGGGAATACACCATCACAATCTCTACACATCATTAAAGAGCTCGTTTTCTCAAGAACATCAGGTGAGGGAAGTAATTTAATGAGAGCAATAACAGACTTCCAAATAAAAATTCAGGTTCTGAGAATTAGGTCATCCTAAGTGGAACTCAGAAACCTGGGCCTAAAAATAGACTAATTCCATGCAGGGCAAGAGATGAAGCATTTGTACCTATATGAGGCAGAAAGTTAGAACTGGAATCTTTGTATAAATCCAGAATCGTCAAATGTCCCACAGTCTCTGACACAATGTGATGATTAATCTTGCCCATCAACTTGACTGGGCTATGGTGTCCAGATATTTGGTCAAACATTACTCTGTATGTTTCTGTGGAGAGTTTTTAAATGAGATTAATATTTAAACCAGTGGACTCTGAGTAAAGCAGATTACCCTCCATAAGGTGAATGGGCCTCATCTAATCAGTTGAAGGTCTTAATTAGGAAAAGACTGACCTGACAGGGAGAAGAGGAAATTTTGCCAGCAGACCACCTTTGGACTCCAGCTTCAACTCTTCCTTGAGTCTCAGCCTGCTGCCTATCCTGCTGACTTTGGACTTGCCAATCCTCCACTATCACATAAGCCAATTCCTTAAAATAAATCTCTCTCTTTCTCTCTCCCTTCCCACACACACAGACACATAAACACATACCCTATTGATTGTGTTTCCCTGGAGGATGCTGACTAACATACACAGGGAACTAGAGAAAGTCTACTTGCCCTCAAAAGAAGATGGCCAACAAGCTTGAATCTCTCTTAAACACTCTTTTTAATGAAAATGAGTCTACCCACAAAATCTGCAAATGTATCGCAAGAGACCCCAAACCTAGAAATTAATAAAAAGTGATTCTCAGCAAGCGACATCTCTGGAGCATCTGGAAGGAAGCAAAACTAAAACCGTTTGGGAAGAATGTAGGATGCTTCCTCCCTACGCTACACAGGAAGGACATTCACAAATAAAGCCTATGAAATATGAGCTCACAATTTCAAATTATGAAACATATCCTGGAATAAAATGCCATGAGCCATAGGAGAATCAATTAACAGCAAATTTAGACTTTTAAGAACTTCAGACAATAAGAGTATCAAATTCAGAATATAAAAATAAATCATAATATAGAATTTACTTCACTGTAAAATTTTGGGCAAGTTACTTAATCTCTATGCCTCAGTTTCCATATCTGTCAGTGGATCTCCGAAATCTGCATTTTCACAGGATCGCTAAGGGAATATGATACACACTCTATCTTGGAATCTACTGCCCTGGCCATACTACATCAGGAGGATTGTAGGACATTACATGTTCGCCTGCCTTCTGGATGGAGGTCATTCTTTGCATTGCCTGCTCACTTTCCTCTCACCCTGCACACAGGTAGGATCACTGCCCCCTGAGTGAAAGGGACATAGAGACTCTGTGTGGTGCTTTTACTATTTAATACATGCCTACTACTACCGAGAAAAATGCCATTAGGTTTGGTTGGGAACCTTGGTTGCCAACCATCTCTGCTGAAGATAAGCAAAGAAAGTGAGCCACAGGATCAAGAGCACAGGTGGCCTCAGAGCCAAAACATGGTAAGAGTACCAGTTAGCCACCACTATTGTTTGCCACAGCAAGGACCTGATTATATTATGTTGCTACCCTAAGATATCAGGGGCTTCAAGAAGGGGACCAACTGAGGAACAAAACTAAGGATAGCATAGGAGGAACAAAATGATCAATACTAAAGCTTCCCAGTGTAAGATTTGATTCTTCAACAAAATATGTAGGAGAGTGGAGGAGAGCACACTAAGGTTGTTCAGGTTAGAAACAACTGGTTATTTCTCCTAAGCAGGATAATAAGAAAATTGTCCTCATGTGTGCAAATGTCAAGTGTAGGTGGGGTCACTTGACAAGGGACAGGAAAGGGAGCTTTCTGGAAAGGTGGGTCTGATGGTGGATGCCCTTGGGTTGTGGCAAGAAAGTAGAGCCTTAATTGAGGAAAACACAGGCAGCCACAAGAGAGGGTGGTCCCGGCGGGCCAGGGAGGCAAACACATTTCCATAGCTTCAGTGAACACTTGCATGATGATGTTGGAGCCTAACTACACACACAGGGATGGCCCAGAGGTGGACAAGAGATAGAATCATTAGGAAATCACACCCTGGGAGAAAAAGCACAAAGGAGGTGAGCAATTCACCCAGGGGCCCTGCTAACACACACACTCAAGGAAGCCAGGAGTGAGAGTCACTCCCTTAGTGGTGGGTGGTGTGTCCACCCAATGAGAGGAAGTTGCTCCCCTGAGGACACAGGGATGCGCAAAGGATCGCTGGCAGGAGAAAGTGCAGCGGGAATGGACTATTCAACCTGGTTGTACATGCTGACAGCTGTTTTTCCTCCTTTTTTTTTTTTTTTTTTTTTTTTTTTCTGTCTCATTAGCCGGGCACTATCGACTTTGGGAGTGGAGGGCACTTACCACCCACCAGGGTGGTACGTACCTATGTCTCACCACTTGCTCGCAGAATTTAAAGAGTAAGCTCATCTTGCCCTCAAGGAAAGGGGAGCCAGTTTTCATGATTGCTAAATATGGGAGCTCTGGGTTTTAATGAGCCAAAGTTAATTGTGAAAGAGTAAAATAGAGCTTTTGTGTGTCAGAACCGGAAGGAAGACTGTGGGAATAGAAGCAAGCAAATAGGATCTGGGGTAGGGCCTGGAAGCTCGAGACATGCCATCTGAACACCTAGAGGGGAGGTTGGTGGGGGGCCCAAGACCCCTAGTATGTGATAGGATTAGTGATGCCTTCTTTACTTTGGTAACATTACAGAATTAGTGTGGAAATCCCCAGATACTACCTTTTACACCAGAAGAAGACAACTTATTAGCCCTTCTGGGGATATGAGTGGCATAACCAGGACAACAGGGGAGACAATCTGTTATTTCATAGCAAGTTGCTGACACCATCTGCTACTGACCTATCATGCACAGGCCTGTCTGGAGGGTGTATCCAGACAAACAATAGGCACTAAACCCACTTGTGGCTTTACCGCTTTAAAGGAGATAGCACAGCAAAAACATTCCATCCTGTAAAACAACAATAACTCAAGTAGAGCCCAGGGATACACAGGCCCACCTCAGGCCTCTTGCACTTGCTGTTCCCTCTGCTTAGGACTCTTTCTGCAGATATGTGTGTGGTCCCCTCCCTCACTTCATTCCATTGTCTTCTGAAATACTAATCCCTCAGAGAGGCCTTATATGGCCATCCCAACTGAAATAGCACCACCCGCAACCCTAACTCTGCCTGAATTTTCTTCAGAACACATGTTACTCTTCGTATCATTCTGCATATTTATTTACTTATTTTCTGTATCTCTAAGATATAAGCTTAAGAGGGCAGAGAATTTGTTTATTTTGTTCACTGCTGTATCCCGATTATCTAGAGCAATGTCTGGTATATGATAGGCATTCAGATAATATTAGTGAGTAAATGGACCATCAAAATAGAAAAATTAGCCCCTGCATAAATACTTTAGTTAAAACATAGGTATATTCATAGGGGTTTTATTTCAAGTCAGTGGGGTGTCATCTTAGCCCAATCTTTAGCCCCTACAAGCTAAAGAAAACCAGATTGTCTTACTAAACCACTCTGCTATTAAAAAAGAAAAAGTTGTCTAGAGCCTGAATTACCTGTTGGGCTGCTCCATCAATTGATTTCTCAGCCATTGATTTATCTTTGTGGAGTTGTCAGAGCTTGAGAACATCAATCAGCTAATGGCTGTCACTAATCCACAAGCAAGGAGATAGGGCCTGTCCAGTCACTTCTGTTCTTAGCTTCATTGTTTTCCTTCTTTAATGTACATGTAATTCAATTTTCTTCTTTAAATGTAAAGCAATACAAGGATGACGTAAAATAAATTCAACGCAAAACAGTAAATGATAAAAAGTAAATTTCCTTTTAACATCAGTGACCCTTGGATTCCCTCATCAGGAACAGCTATTGGTATCTCAATGTGGTGGTTACAATTTATACTGCCCTCATTACAAAGAAATTAATCAGCTTTTCATGTTTTGTTTTGGGTTTTTTTTTTGGCCATTTGTGTATCCTCTTCTCTAAGTGATTTGTTCTAAACCCCTTGCCTATTTTTTCACTGGGTTTTATGCCTTTTTCTTATGAATTTGTAGAACTTTACATTCCAGATACAGGTCCTCTGTCAATTTTGTGTTCCAAATATTTTTCTCCCAGTCAACGGCTTGCATTTTTATGCTCTTAAATGTTATTTTTGTGAACAGAAGTTACTGATTTTGAGCCTGATTTTGAGTAATCATTTCCTTATGATAGTCAGTGGTTTTATTTCTTATTTAATCCAAGATAATGAAGATGTTTTCCTACATTGTCTTCTAGACAATTTGTTGTTTTGCCTTTCACATTTATGTTTAAAATTCACCTGGAATTTAGTTTTGTGTAGTGTGAAGTAGGGATTCAGTTAAATTTTTTCATGTTGATACCCCATTGATATGCCATTGTTTCAGCACTATTTATTGGAAAGTCTTTTTTCTAATCCTCTCTAGTACTGCCTTGATTTAAATTAAGTTTCTATACCTGTGTAGGTTTGTTTCTTGGCTCTGTGTTCTCTATCACTGTGTATTTGTCTAGATTTTCACCTTAGTTATCTATACGTTTTTGTGTGTGTATGAGACAGAGCCTCACTCTATTGCCCAGGCTGGAGTGGAGTGGCACAATCTCAGCTAACTACAACTTCTACCTCCTGGGTTCAAGTGATTCTCGTGCCTCAGCCTCCCAAGTAGCTGGGACTATAGGACTGTGCCACCACTGTCTGCTAATTTTTGTGTTTTTAGTAGAGATGGGGGTCCCATCATGTTAGCCAGGCTGGTCTTGAACTCCTGGCCTCAGGTGATCCGCCCACCTTGGCCTCCCAAAGTGCTGAGAGCATGAGCCACTGTGCCCAGCCTAGACCTTAATTATTAGACCTTTATAATAGTTCTTGTTTGTTAGAGCAAATCATCCTGCTTTATGTTTCTTCTTCAACAATGTCTTCGTTATTCTGGGCCCTTTGCACTTCCATATAAATTCTAGAAAGAACTTACTAATTTTCAGAAAACAGAAAGCTATTCATATTTCATTTGAGATATCAATTTGATAAGAATCTTTTATGATATTGAGTTTTCTAATCTCTGAACGTGGTGTGCCTTTCACATACACATACACAGATGTGTAATTTTGATGGGAGAGGCTTTCTAGTTTACAAAGGATTTTATACTATTATCTAGACAATGTATTTTGTTTATAATTTATTTATTGCTAATACACATAGAAATGAAATGGATACAAATGTAAATTGATTTTGCATTCTACAATATTGCTATTAAGTCTGATTTATTTTTTAATACTCTTGAATGTTCTGTGTAATGATCATAGCATATCTCAATAAAGGCAATTTTATTTCTTCCGTTCTAATCACTGTGTATTTTATTTATTATTCTCGACTTACTGAACTTTTTAGGACCTCCAGGAAAATGTCACCTAGAAGACGTGACAACTGTACCAGTTATTTCTTGTTACTGGTCCCAAAGAAAAAGCCTTTAATATTTCATCACTAACTATAATGTTTCTGCAGGTTTTTAAAATTAGATACTCTTTAATTGAGTAAGGAATTCTCCTTCTCCTCCTAGCTCATTGTTATTTTTAAGATTATGAATGAATATTGAATTTTGCCAAATACGTCTGCATGTTTTGAAAAACATGATTTTTCCATTCTTATTTCTTAATGTGGCAAATCACATTAATGGGTTTACTAATGTTCCACTAACCTTGCATTTGCATGTCTGGACTAAATCTAAGTTGGTTATGATATATTTTTTATATACATATATATGGATATGTGTGTGTGTGTGTGTATGTGTATGACTGGATTGTGTTTGCTAACTTTTTAAAGGAATTTTTAATGTATGATTGTGAATAAAATTAACTT
Organism: Macaca nemestrina; assembly: GCF_043159975.1. NCBI lineage: Eukaryota > Metazoa > Chordata > Mammalia > Primates > Cercopithecidae > Macaca > Macaca nemestrina. Next base: position 104,265,432 of record NC_092126.1, read on the forward strand.
ACTTTTGTCTCTAATTCTGGTCTTGGTGTCAAGTTATACTAGCATAACTTTATGTGTACACACGCAGGCTTGGTATCAAGTTATACTAGCATCATAAAATGAATTGAGGCATGTCTTTTTTTATTATTTTCCATTCTCCAAAAGAGTTTGTTTAAGATTGGCATTATTTCTCCCTTAAATTTTTATGGAATTTAACAATGATGGCTTTGGGGCCTATAGTTTTATACAGGGGAAGTATTTTTTTAATTATGGATTTAATTTATTCAATAATAATAGGATTATCCAGGTGTTTAAAATTCTCACTTCGTGTCTTTTTTGTAAATTGTATCTTTCTAGGATTTTGTCCATGCATTTAAATTTTCAAACTATTTGGCATAATGTTTAAAACATTCTTTCATTGTCATTTTAATGTCTGTATAATATTATTACACTGGTCACTTGTGGGCCTTTTTCTCCTTTCTTGGATCAATCTTACCAAAAGTTTATCCATTTCTTTCTTTTCTTTTCTTTTCTTTTCTTTTTGTTTTTTTTTTTAGACGGAGTCTTGCTCTGTCACCCATGCTGGAGTACAGGAGTACAGTGGTGCAATCTGCAACCTCTGCCTCCTGGGTTCAAGCAATTCCCCTGTCTCAGCCTCCTGAGTAACTGGGACTACAGACCCATGCAATCACGCCCGGCTAAGTTTTGTATTTTTAGTAGTGACAAGGTTTCACCATATCGGTCAGGCTGCTCTCGAACTCCTGACCTCAGGTGATCCCCCTGCCTTGGCCTCCCAAAGTGCTGGGATGACAGGCAGGAGCCACCTCACCTGGCCAGTTTATCAATTTCATTAAGCTTTCCAAATAATCAAATGTGTTGGTCCTGTTGATTTTTCTCTTTAATATATTTGCTTTCTATTTTATTAATATCTATGTTTTTCTGTATTATTTCTTTCCGTTTATTTACTTTCTTTTTGTAATTACCTGAGATGAATGAATCTTGGCTTGGTAATTACATATAGAATTACTAAGCTGAGATTCAGAGAGGAGGGATGAACCTGGAACTCGGAGCCACTTTTGCCCAGGAGACAATTTATATATACATGTATATATATTCAGTGTGTGTACACATAAATGAGGGGGTTTGGCTGTAAGCAACAAACACTCAGCTCTGCACAACTTAAGCACAAAATAACCACTCACAGAATGGAAGGAAGAGCTGAAGAACCAGGTTTCAAAGAGAATAGGTGCGAGGGCAGGCCAGGGATCTGAGGAGCAGAAACTAATATCATTTTTTTATTACTCTGTTCAAAAGTCAAATTCCAAGAAGCAGGCATCTGATCTGTGTCAAGCGCCCACCTCTTGGCGAGGAGCAGGTAGGGCAGACTGCATGCGGTGAGAAAGACTGGCTCCTCTGAAGCAAATTCAGAGGCTATTTATTAGATGATTTGGGAATGAATAATGGGCAGACAAAAATAACAAATGTTCACTGTAGATAGAAAAAAAAGAAATACAGCAGGAGAGACACAGGAGCAAGGAAGCAGAAGGGAAAGAAAGAAAAGTGGAAAGAAATTGGTAAAGTGAGGTGGGGTGGTTGGGATCTGTGTGAGCCATCCTAAATGAGAGAATGTGCCAACAATCAAGAAAAATAATTGAAGCTCTTCCTCTATCCAGGGACACATATGACTTTTGTCAGTCTTCATGGGCCCTTTCCTCCATTAAAAATATTAAAAATTATATTTTATGATGGTATTGGTATAAAGACAAATACAATTCAGACTGGATTTATTATTATGTATCGTGAGTATTATATTCATGTTTTTCTGCTGATCTTAAAAGGAATCAAAATTAAGACATTTTCATGAACCCCTAAAAGTATCGTGGGTCCTAGATGCTCTGCCTACTCCTTCTTCTCTTCTGTAAGATGCAGCTTGCACTGGCATTTACTACCATCTCCATGCGCCTCAGTCCATCTTCCAGCTGCCAGCACCCACAGCACTTCGCCTGAGAGCTCTCTCTGGCTGTTGGAGGCAGCTGAGATTTGCCATCTTTATCCCACAACTCTTAAACAATAGGTAATGGGAGATGGTATTTAAATACCCCAAATCCTTCCCCTCAGAGGCACATGTTCTTCATTGACTCCCAGAGGACCTAAGCAAGATTAACCTCTAGTCCCCCAATGTGGTAACTTGGTTGGTATGAACTTCTGTTGGCTAGTTTCCCTTTCCTGCTTCACTCCTTCACTCCCCCACTGCCAGTGTTTTCCGGGATCTCCTCCCAAAAAAAAAAAAAAACATTCACACTCAAATCCTTGTCTCAGTCTGCTGCTGGGAGAACTCAAACTGAGACACTCCAGAGATAGTTAAGATCTGAGTCCCTGTCCAAATCTCATGCTGAATTGTAATCCCCAGTATTGGAAGTAGGGCCTAGTGCAGGTGATTGTGTCACAGGGGTGGATTTCTCATGAATGGTTTAGCATCATCCCCTTGGTGTCATCACTACTCATGATACTGGGTGACTTCTCGCAAGATCTGGCTATTTAAAAGTGTGTGGCACCTCGCTCTCTCACTCTTGCTCCTGCTTTCACCATGTGACATGCTTGCTCTCCCTTAGCCTTCTGCCATGATTGTAAGCTTCCTGAAACTTCTCTAGAAGCCTAGCAGACATTGGCACCATGCTTCCTACAAAGCCCACAGAACCAATTAAACCTAAAGTTACCCAGTCTCCGATATTTCTTTATAGCAATGCAAGAACAGCCTAACACAACTACACTTCAGGTTAGCTTGCATTGGGGCATGAGGAAACAAAGCTCTCTAAAAGATGAGCCTTGCAACCAAATACAAAGGGCCGGTGCCTTCACTCTGCAGAGAGGGAAGAACAAAGAGTCTTCTACTAATTATTTTCTTACAGAGTTATGACCTTGTTGGGAGGGGTAATCTGGCCTTGAATATTTTCTTGGTTCACTGTTGTGAAAATATTATTCCAGAAGTTTTTCTGGTCATTGGACTCTCTTGGCCTGGCATTTGTTCTTGTTTCAATTTCATATGAAAACTTTAGTGTTGGCCAAAGAATGCTGGACTATTTAATTCTATCAAAGCCTGGTGAAATCTTTCTTCCTGGTGTTTTGGCTGGCGGAGTCACTTAATTTGTATAAACCAACAGCAACAGGGCAAAGCACTTTGACAACATAAAGGGTTATGGAAGGAATAATTCATATTAATCATCTGAGTTATGCTTTCATTTGCTTTAATGTGGTGGATTTGGCCATGGGGGCAGTAGGTCTTATGACCGCCCCTCAGAATAGAAGTTTAAAGGAATGTGTATTTCTGGAAAATCACTTTTCTGTAACACACCCAGAGTTCTTTTAAAGACACTTTAGTTTGCAAAACTTCAAATGAAGAGCCATTATTTACTTTATAATCCAAGGCAGAACACGTGGGAACCCTGGGAGAGAAGAAGCTGGAGGAATCATACATGTTTTCACGGTGGAACTTTGCAACAAATGTAATTTATTTTTTCTTTAAAACAGTTCTTATGGTTTTCCCCACATTGATACATGGGCAATTTTCACCTCTGGTGTTCCCAAGGAGTGAGATCACAAAACAGCATAATGCTTTACAACATGAGCTTCAAACTCAGAAAGATCGGGGTTTGAACCCTACTACCCATGTGTGACTTTGGGCTGGTTACCTAACCTCTCTATACCCCTGTAGATTGAAGATAATTATTTTACCCTCCTCATATACACACGAGGTTAGTGAGGGGGTAAAAAATAATGCACAACAGTACTTAGCATGCACTGAATGTATTATGTACTAAATATTACCATTTTTTGTTTCTTGATCTTAGCCAATGTTCCCTTAACCTGAATCCCTCTAATAACTTTTCTAGACACTCATAACATCCTCAGCAGCTACCAAGCAGCTTCCATTCAAGGCCAGCATGTCCTCTGCATGGCTGAACATGTGGTGTAAGATCTAGAGATACAAAATCCTGCCCACACCTGTGAGTCTCCTGGGAGCCTGATCCCAAGCTTCTGTCCCCTTGTCCACCATGTCAGACACTCTTTAGGATTAGGTGACTAGGGTGGGACTTGGCCAGGTCTGGTGTTATGATCTCTAAAGACCATTAAAAAGCTAACTGGCCACCTACAAGGGATTTGAGGGCTTGCCTCAACCTTCTCACCTTAGTGAAGGCAAGGTAATTAGGTGACAGAATGAGCAGAGGCCTGGAGCACTGAGAGGCAGGAAAAGTAAACTTCAGTAGGGGATATTGAGGGTACATCAGAACCCCAAGATGCCCAAGGCAACCAGGGCACACAGGGAAAAGACGAGGGTAGGCCGTGGTCAGGGCTGTCTGGATGAAGTCCAGAAGCGAGATGGCCACCAGAGGTGAGTATGAATTTCTACATCCTAAACAGTCAACCCAGATGACCCAGGAACTAAAAGTAACAACCACAAAAATAGTAACACATTCTGCTGGTCTTTTGCTTTATCTCTGATATGGTTTGGCTGTGTCCCCACTCAAATCTTATCTTGAACTGTAGCTCCCATAATTCCCACCTGCCATGGGAGGGACCTGGTGGGAGGTAATTGAGTCATGTGGCAGATCTTTCCTGTGCTGTTCTCATGATAATGAATAAGTCTCATGAGGTCTGATGGTTTTAAAAGGGCAGTGCCCCTGCACATGTTCTTGCCTGCCATCATGTAAGACATTGACTTTGCTCCTCATTTGCCTTCTACCATGACTGTGAGGCCTCCCCAGCCATGTGGAACTGTGAGTCAATCAAACTTCTTTTTTTTTGAGACGGAGTTTCGCTCTTGTTGCCCAGGCTGGAGTGCAATGGCAAGATCTAGGCTCACTGCAACCTCCGCCTTCCAGATTCAAATGATTCTCCTGCCTCAGTCTCCTGAGTATCTGGGATTACAGGCATGTGCCACCACGCCCAGCTAATTTTGTATTTTTAGTAGAGATGGGGTTTCTCCATGTTGGTCAGGCTCATCTCGAACTCCCGACTTCAGGTGATCTGTCTGCCTCAGCCTCCCAAAGTGCTGGGATTACAGGCATGAGCCACCGCAACTGGCCAAACTTCTTTCCTTTGTAAGTTACCCAGTCTCAGGTATGTCTTTATTGGCAGAGTGAGAGCAAACTAATATAATCTCCATATCTGGTAGAGTGCTAACCAGTGGCTGCTTCATGTAATAGTCACCAACATCCCTGTGTGTTTCTTGGGCAGAAGTGCCAAGGCAAAGCCCACAGTCAGCAGTGGGAGACCTGGGAAGAAGTCTCCACCTCAGCCCTTCCATTCACAAGCTGAGTGACAAGAGCAAACCACACAGCCTCCCGAATCTCAATAGATTCACTCTGCTGGGCAGTGGGGACAGCCAAATGAGGCAGGGCACGTGAGCTGCTTTGTAAACTTTACAGAGTTGTGTGAATAATATATGACCCAACTTACGGTGCTTAACCCAGGGCCTGGCACCTGTACTAAGGTGTTAATATTGAAGTTTCCACAGACACAATGAAACACAGTAGTGTGAAATTCCAAAGCCAGATCTCTCATGCAAAAATTATAAGGAAAATTGTGAGGAACTGGTTTCACAACTTCTAAGTCCCCTCTTACCTACTATGAGAATAAAAAACAGAAGAGACAGAGAGAATGAGAGAATTTTGAACGTGTGTGTGAGTATGTGTGGTGTATTCATTTTTCAGAGAAAGCTGTGGTCATGTCATAAGCTTCCCACTCCACCCATGGGAAGGAGGTAGGGAGTGCCGTCTTTGCCTCAGATCTAGCAAGGAGGCCTCCATGGGATCACTCAGAAAACTGTGAAACGCATTGCCTGCATTTGGAAGTGTGGAAGGAAAGATCAGTGTCTTACTGTGGCAACTGCTATAGATGAAATGGGCCATGGTTTCAAGGTTGAGGGGGTGGGGCGGGGTGGAGGTGGACCCTGCAGGAGAGAGGAACGGAGTGGGATTTGCTTGGGTTTATCTCGACAGGGGCCCCAGGAGCTGAGGGGAGATGCTGGCTTTCTAGGGACTGTGGAAGAGGCCTCAACTGACTCCAGGAAGAGAGAAGCATCTGTCAGGATGAAGGGAACACCCGTGAAGGGCCAGCAGGAGACCTTCAAGGAGCCCCCAGACGCTCCCTAAGAAAAATGATCAGCTCCAAACATCTGCCAGACCAAGAAAAGACAGATCTAGTTCTGTTGACAATCAAGCAGATTTTTCCTGCTCTTACGTCTCCATTCTTCCTCTGCAGCTACCCTGACAGTCAGCAACTGGCCACCATGTTGGGCTCTGTACAGTCTGATGGTTCTGTACTGTGAATATACTCTCCCCAGAGACACTTTTTTACTGCAGAAATCGGCCCCTGTGCCTTTAGAATTCACCAGCATCCTGGGGTGAAAGAGATCTCAGGGAGGTTTTACATTTCTCTCTGCCTCTTGGCAGGCAACCTGGAACAACACTTGATGCATGATCCCAAACCAGACTAGCTACATAAACTGTGGGGCCTAAGGTAAGATGAAAAGGTAGGGACCCTTGTTTAGAAATTATTAAGAATTTCAAGACAGCAACAGCAGAACATTAAACCAAGAGTAGGGCCCTTCTAAGTGTGCAGTCCTGTGTAATTGCACAGGTCAGAGGCCCACGAAGCTGGCCCTGACCCCAAATTATCTCTTCCATTAGTAAGCACTTATAGAGGAGGCTGGAATGTGGCTGCCTTTGAGGGAGATCTTCCTTAAACTGCACCCTTGGCAGTGAGTTAAACAAGCATCAGCCAGCAGTTCTCTTCTACCTCTTTCAAGCAGGAAACAAAGGCAATGGGAGCTGACTAGTGGCCATTGGAACAGGGGAACTCTATGAATGTAAGAAAGTCTCAGCCCAGCAATGTGGTCATGGGTCCTGGGTGGAGAAATTCCTTGGCAGGTAGTGACCATGTGAGAGCTCAGGATGGCTGGAACATTTATTTACCTGCAATCATGAGAACTGAAGAGTGACTCTCAGCTCACAATAGCATGGGCTGGTCCCGAGTTGTTCAGGATTTTGTGGGCTGGGTGGTATAAATCCCGGCCAGATTCTCCTGGGAGGCAGCCATATCCCCTGTGGGCAGGAAGGCCTCCTGACAGACTAAACAGGGCAAGCTTTTCAAAAAACAAAATAATTAGTAAAAGGAGGAGTGAGCACTTTCAAGGGGTCTCCTTCGGGGTCCTCATGCCTTTAACCGCCCCTCCCTTCTTGGCTCACTGGTGAGTGTCAGCCCAGCAGAGACACAAAGAGATCCCAGCTACATGTCAGCAGCTCCCAAAGCAGAAGAAAGGCCCTGGTGTCCAGGCTTACTCCTGTTCCTTCATCGTCTTAGAAACAGGGACTTGGAGGCAAACAGTCCCTGTTAAATGAGGAAGACTACTCTCAACATGATGCATGCAAATGAATGCATTTACCGGTTTGATGCCTGCCTTTTCTCCTGGATTGTAAGCTCTATGAGAGAATGGGCTGTGCCCACCTGATTTCTTGTGTGCCAGAGTGTGCAAAACATGTTTCAATGTGTTTGTTGAATAAATGAATGAATTTAAAAGGGATAAGTGAATGGAAATTTTGCAGAGATTTGTCAGGGCTCCTTAAAAGGTCTGGCTCTATCTCCACTTGTCTTAGGTTGCATTCCCTAGAAGCAGATCCTGAAAAGGTGATGAAGTGCACATGTCTGTTGAGAAAATGCTCTCAGGAGAAGAGGGGAAGGTAAGCCAGGTGCAGCAGAGGACAGAGCAAGGCTGGGGTCTCAGCTGGACACTTCTTGGACCTGTTCCCACGGGAGCTCCGGAGCTTGAACTGTACCACAGAATTGTCTCACTAGTGGTAAGGGGCCTGCCTTTTGTACCCTATGCCAGTCATGGATTGCATGCAGCCCCTGCTGGGAAGGTGGGAAACCTCCTGAGGGTGATTCTCTGAGGGCAGCTGTGATTTCCTTAGCAGACAACATTCTCAGCAGCTGGGAGATGGAGGTAGCAACCACTCTCCATGAGACCACCCATTCTCACCCCCTCCAACAACAAACATGCCTGAGCAGGTGGGTCCAAAGATCTAAATTCTCAGAAAAATTGGGAAACTAAGCTTTAGTCTGCTAGCCTAAGCCACATTCAGCCTGAAGGGTATCTTGTCCTTTCCCAGCGCTCACAAAAAGGATGCTTTATTTTCTGTTTGGCTGCTAGTTCTTTTGAACACAGAAAACTCTGTCCAGGACCCTGGAGGGGAGAAGCAAAGGGAGTTGGAGGGTTACCAAAACCTTTCTCTCTTTCCCCATTAGACACTGCCTGTGTAGAGAGAGGTGTGTGATACAGAGAAGAGTCGAAGTGACTCAAAGTCTCAGCTGAGAGGTGCTTCTAATGGACATCAGCTCCCATAAGCCGCTGCTGGAAACCCTGCCAGGCTTTGGACAGCACTTGGCTTAGATTCCAAGCTCTGTAACCCATTGCCAAAGCCTCACCTCATCTAATCACTGGCCACCTCGCTAACCTCATCTCCTCCCACTCTCCTGTTATCATGCTGCAGCAGCTCAGCATCTTTTCTGTTTGGGGCCTTGACTGTCTCAGGGCTTTGGTGCTTGCTGTTCCCTGTACCTGGAATAGTGTCCTCCCTGATCGCCTCCCTGGAGAAGCCAATGTTGGTCATTCAGTCCAAACAGGTCCATACCCCTAATCCATAACCACCTAAACTATCATTTCCTGCTGTTTCTCTTCTTCATTTACTGCTTGTTTATTGGATTCTCTCACCCCTCTCTAAAATGCAAGCTCCACAAGAACACAGATATTGGCTAAATTACTGGTAGCTGTAACATCAGTGACTACAAGTAGGAAAGTCAGGGAAGGGAGCTATTTGAGAGTGAAGGAGGAGGAAGAATCATATATTATATTTGGTAGAAGTTGCAACTGATGTTCCAGTGAAATATGTGGATGGAAATGCCCAGGAGACAGCTAGCGATGCCTGGCTAGACCCAAGAGAGAGTTTGAGCCTGGGATACATATTTCAGAGTCCTTCCCATAAAGCTAATAGCTAAAGTCTGGATATGGAAGAGAAGATAGTAAAGAGCAGAGCCTTAGGCAACACCCACATTCTGGAGATTTATTTTATCACGTTACCTAGAATGTTCCTCCACCTCCTATTAAGCACCCCTCTCTCAAAACTGAAGTTGCAGCTTAAGAATTACTTGCTTCTTTCCCCACGTTTATAATCCCTGCCCCCGGTTGCAGATGCAGAACAGCAACCCGAGTCCCTTCTGGAAGCAGCCCTCTCCCTCCTGGCAGCTGGCAGAAGGCTCTCTGGCCAGACCAGCCTTTTGGCTGCTCTGCATATGGAAGTTCAATTACTGTCAATGGGAGGCCCATCTGCAGGGTGAGGGCAGAATACACAATGGAGATCGGTGTACCAGATAGGCGCCTAGATCAAAGAAGAACCCAGAGTTTGTGAAGTCCTTTCATCCTCCCTGATGAAAGGTGATACATGAAGGCAAAATTATTATGATTATTTCATTGGGTTCCAATTGGAGATGGGCTATAGCTCACTAGTGCGGACAATAGCAAGCAGCCTGCATGGATGTCTCTATAATATATACAGACAGGTTGGACACAAATTCTAATTGTGTGTGTGTGCGTGTGTGTGTGTGTGTGTGTGTGTATTCATCAATAACAGCACCTAAGCACTCCTTATTGTCAGGGAAGCCCTAAAGAGAATCACAGATGTGAACTCCCTGAGTCCTATAGACACAGACATGCCATGAAATATATATACTTTATAAATGTGTACAGAAAAAGCCATAAAGTAAGGGGCAAAGAAAACAGTAAGGACATTTGAATTTGTCAGCGTCTCTCCAGAGAGAGCCCTGAGGATATACCATTCTTAGAATAAAGCTTTCATTTCACAGTGCATGAGGAGGAAAATTAACAAGCTCCCCTCATCCTGTTCCATAATTCATTCTCTTTGTTTTAGGTATTGAGCTGAGCTGGTGACTTAAAACCATGAGAAATAGCTTTTAAATACAGATCTGGCCCTGCTTGCCAATGACAGAAGACTAACTTGTCCCATCATTAGGGAGATGGACATAATGTCACTTTGTCATTCAAATTCCTTTTCAATTTAACTCCATGTCCTTCACTGGTGCCGGCTGCTGCGCTGCAGAGGTTGTGGGTTCCAGGCTGAACGTTTTCCTGCCATCCCAGGATCGCTACTGTGGCTGGATTGAGAGGTCCTTCACTTGGGGCGAGGATAAGATGTGTCTGTGGGAAGGGGGAAGGGAGGGCTTTCTCTGGCCCTGTGTTACCTGACCTTACACACAGCTTTTTCTTTCTCAGGGAGAAGCTTACTGCTGTTTTCATGGCTCTGCATGCCTGGGGAAAGAGGAAGGCCACAGGAAGGTGACAGCCGAGGCAGGGAGTAACAGCAGGTCCCCAGGGTGGGTCATTCACTGGGCTGACAATCCAGTTGATGTTTGCTTGGGTTGGGGCCCTGTGCTAATTTGGATGCTGACAGCCTGGTGACAGCAGCAGAGGGAAAGTAAGCTGAGAAGCAGAGAAGGGGAACCTTGAAATGATGCCCCTAAATGATGGTTGACTTGTTTGTGACATCACACCCCTAAGGCACAGCTCCTTCCCCTGGGAGGGATGCTGAGGTGTCATGTAGGCAGGCTGGGTACATTTCCTTTTGGGATGTGGTAGTGACGGTGTCCTTCAGAGTCAGACTGGTGGCTTTAACATCACAGGGCTTTGTCCAGCTGGGTCCAGATATCCGTTTGTCTACATTCCATTTTCTCTGCTTCTTTTTTTATTCCAGTAGATACAGCAGGCTTTCTCCCTGTAGTCGTGCAGAAGAGATACAACTCAGAGATGATTCCTCTCAAAGGACATGTCAGATTCTTGAAGAGAGTCTAACAGGTTTAAGTGGGTCAGATGCCATGACTCAACAGCTTCCCCTTGATCCTTTAATCTCACATCTGAAGCATAAGACCTATCCAGGTTACCTGGGGCAGCACCACCATGGTACCATTAAGGCTTCTCTTTCAGAAGGTTGAATAATCCATCTGCTGCACTGTTTTACACTCTAGTTCAATTCAAGACTCTGAATGTGATTTATAAGTGTGAGCTATTATTTTAAGATCAACCAGGGTTAAGCCAGGGAAATTCTGTCATCTGGTAGGGAGCCTCAATGACCAGACCACTGTAAAGCCCCATGAATGCCAAGAACTCTCAAGAAGAAACATTCACCTCTAAGTGAGTTGGAAGCAAAGACAAAAAACAAAAAACAAACAGTACATGCCTTAGACTAAAGAGTGTGGGAATGAGTTTCACCTCCATTTCCAGCAACTGCTACACATAGAGTCTCTTCCAAAAATGCCAGTGGCCTCAAAGAAGAGACAGCTGCCTCCCCAGCCCCACATTCATCACCTGCTTGCTGGCCTAGGACTGATAAGACAGATCCAGATCAAATTACCTGGCAGCTGGGAGAGCAAGGAGATAAGGAAAGGCAAGCTCAGGAGAAGTTCAGTAGAGTAGCAAAGATAAAATTGTGTTTTAAATTTTCCAGGAATTAAAACCTTGCTCCCTCTGCAAATCTAGGGGAGGCACCTCCAATCAGTCAGCACCAAACAGGGTTCCCAAGAGAAAAGCAATGCCTTCAGCTTCTACTAGGAATTAAGAAAACAGAGTACTGAGACCAATTTATTCTCACACAGTTGGATGATAGGAAAACGAAAACAAAGATCAGAATGGCCAGAGAAACTCCAGGCAACAGAAAGAACACTGGGCTGAGCAAAACACTTGTGTTCTTGTTCTAGCTCCATCTCTTACCCTTTGAAAATGTACTTGAACCCCTCTGGGCTTTATATTTATTTATTTATTTATTTATTTATTTATTTATTTATTTATTTGTAAAATGGTGGGGTGAGGATTTCTGCAAGCTAAGATCTCCCTGGCTTGAAGCTTTTAAAATGTATTACTGCAGCCTTCCTAAGACACTCCATCTCATGGCTTACTCTTTTGACTCTGCCATTTTACTCAGCTAAACCTCAAAATTCTTGACTATGGAAGCCTCTAGAGGTGTTGTCAAAGCTTTTACTCTTTCATTAAAAGCCATGTGACTTGCTTTATCCAATGGGAGGTTAGTAGATGTGACACAAACAAATACTCCAAAGAGTACTTGCGTGTTTCCATTTACATTTCTGTTCTTGCCTTCTGCCATCACCATGACAACATGCCCAGCCTGGCTCCTGGAGGATGGGACACACAACGTGGGAACAGGCGAGTCACCAGAGTCATCTCAGCCAAGATCGACCAATAGTCAGTTACCAGGAATGTGAGAGAATTCTGAGACCAGGACTGCTCAGCCACCTCTGCCCAAATTACCAACACACAGACCAGTAAAGTGAATGGATGTTTATTATTCTAAGCCACTATATTTTGAGATTGTACCTCATGCAGCACTATTGTGACCATAGGTGACTGATATAAAAAGTAAGGAATTATGAATCATAAGAAAAAGATAGATGAACCAAGGAAAGAATCAGCTTTGAAGAGGTGGTAAACTATGGGAGTTGGGTATGCTTTTCTGCAATGATCTTGTCTTATTTTCTTTTTTTTAAAGGAAGGCCTGCCTGAATAATGCTGTGCAGGAGGATAAAAGCAAGATTAGAGTGGGACCAATTCAGGGAGGTATCATCTTGTGATCAGTTCATGATTATACCCAGTAATGAGGGTCTCCCTATATATCTGAATTTTAATCCTTACATATATGGCCTCAGATGAATTAAAATAATTATAAGAAGTAGTGTCATTGTAGACTTCTATGAATAAACATATACCTACACGTATACATGTTTATGCACAAGAATCAGCCTGTATAGGCACATTTACCTAGGCGTGTTCATTGCATAGTGTTCTCACGGTTGTGACTTGGGTGGGTGTGGCAAAGTGACAGGCCAGGATCTCACTACATAGGAATAACTTTGGTCTGGCCAAGACAGGGCCAGATAGTGGCCTCCCTGCCATTAGCTCTGTCTGCCACTCGAGACAGAAGAAGCCAACAGTCCAAAGGGACATAGCAGCTTCATTTTGATTCTAGTTGGTGGTGCCATAGAAGAGGAACAGGCAGATAGGATCTCATCTAGGCCATGAAACAAGCAAGAGTTCCCAAGAAGGGTAGAATCTTAGAAACAGGAGGCCAGTGAGACATGGATCTAAGAGGCATATCCAGGTAGGAGCAGGTCTAGTCAGTGGCTCGAAGTATAATGTCCCAATAAAAGAGGCATTCTTAGAAAGCTGGGCAGCTTCTCAGGACCACACATGACTGGGGAAAAGGGGTTGGTGAGGGGCAGACCCAGCCAGTTAGGCCTGTAGGTGCTGGGACAGGATGGGGGATGCATTGTACCCGCAGAATAAAGCCATAAGGGTGAATAGCAAGAACCACATTGTGGATCACCCTGTAGCAGGTGTCAGAGTGAAGCCTGACATATGGAAGCTCTAGGAACACAATGGTAACCAGGGGAATAGAGGAAAAAAAGAGAGGTTTCAAGGCCTCAATAAAGCTGAGACTCAGGAACAGCAGGTGTGCACAAGTGCTAAGTGGTCTGGATTAATTCAGGAGCTGGGTGGCAACGCCTGACTCAGCTTCTATGGGCTTCTGAAGGATCCTAAAGAGGTGATAAAGTTCAGGTAAAGACAGTGGACTGGGACCAGGCAGAGCCTGGGATCCTGGGGTCATATCCAACCCATTACCAAATCCTGCCAATGAAACTTCCAAAATGTCTCTGAGATCTGCCTGGGGCTCTCAGCATCTTTTCCGCCACTGTCTCTTGTCTTGATTTAGGCAGTGGTCCTTACTTGTCTTCCTACGTGGCTGCCAGAGTGGACTTTTAAAGATGTAGTTTGGATAGCATCATTCTCCCTGTTTAAAACCCTCCAAGGCTTTCTGGATTCTTTCCCAATAGTTTCAAACACTACTCTGAGCGTCCTTGTCTCATTCATGCCATTCTCCCCCTTTCTTGCAGCCACAGACACAGTGACCAGGCCTTGGTTGTATGATGCCTGCAGCTCGTTTCTAAGTCAGGACCTTCACTTTTGCTCTTCCCTTTACCTGTAGGCTCTTTCTCCCACTCCTCATGGGGCCTCCTCTTTCTCTTCATTCAGGCCTCAGCCTCAGTGCTACTTCTTTAATGATGTTTTCCTGGGTTACCCAATCTGAATGAGTTTTTTACAGTTCCTGTTTTACACATTTATATAGAAATAGAAGTGGCTGGCCGGGCGCGGTGGCTCAAGCCTGTAATCCCAGCACTTTGGGAGGCCAAGACGGGCGGATCACGAGGTCAGGAGATCGAGACCATCCTGGCTAACACGGTGAAACCCCGTCTCTACTAAAAAATATAAAAAACTAGCCGGGTGAGGTGGCGGGCGCCTGTAGTCCCACTACTCGGGAGGCTGAGGCAGGATAATGGCGTAAACCCGGGAGGCGGAGCTTGCAGTGAGCCGAGATCGCGCCACTGCACTCCAGCCTGGGCGACAGAGCGAGACTCGGTCTCAAAAAAAAAAAAAAAAAAGAAATAGAAGTGGCTTAGAATCCCAGGCCTTCCTCCCTGCACTGATCCAACGTCCTAGGTCTCCATTACTCTTCAGGTTAGGTTTGAGAAAACTGGGAGACAACAAGACAATATGTGTGACCTAAACTTCATGGAATTAAATAAACGTCGAACATTTGCAAAGCCACAATTTGTGGTCAGAGAAAAATTGCTAGAACCAGAGGGCCATTCAATAGTGGAAGACCTAAAGTGACCACAGGGGTAAGGGCCTTGAGTGATCAGAATCCTGTTGGCAATTGGCAGCCTGGATGATATTCCTTGTCCTGCTTATCATCAAGGAGGCTCAAGCCCCTCCGCCCTGCCACCACCTCTGCAGGGCTGAACACAGGCACTTTGTATAGGAAACCTTCAAAGACATTTTTCAAAAAGCAAAACCAGAGTGCACTTATATTTCAGGAAAAATGAGCTCCTCCTGAATTTCCAACATTTCACAGATTTATGCAATCACACTTAGGTACCAAAATAACAGAGCAACAGAAATAGAATTGCTGAATTGTAATCAAGACAGAAAGACTCCATATTTTAAATACTGGACATCGAACAACTTCTGTATTTAGCAACCTAGCTCAGACACAAGAAAATGATCAATCCAATGTGAGTTTGTTTATACTGATTTGGGAAAAGCCCCTTCATGAACTGTTGAAGGAAGTAAGATAAAGATGGAATCAGGGCAATGTGAGAAGAGATTCCAGAGCAGACATTTATCGTCAACCTCTTCTGTCAAAAAGATGCAACCGTTCCTTAGGAAGGCAGGATGGGGAGTAATCACTGGACCATAAGGGTTAAGCCTACATATATTTTGTAATTTGCTTGCATGGTACTTATGCATCTTAATGTGGGCATAATTATGAATTTAATACATGCATTTAAATAGAACTTTCTGAAGACACTGCCTTTAGTGACTTTTAAATACTGGTTCCAACAGTAGGAAGTGCAAGCGCAATGGAAGGGCAGTAAAGGGAGACACTTTGGAAGTGGACAGTATCTTGCACTGTTATTGATACCATCTCAAGGAAGCAGCCTTCTAGACTGCTGCTGGATAGGGCCAGTTCTGCTCAGAATACTGTACACTATATTGCAAATGGGATTAGTCTGCTGAAAAGTTAACCCCATGTTCCAGGAAATTTGACTTTCCATCACAAACGATGCTAAGATCAGGGCCTATGCCAGAGGGAGAATGGCCTGAGTGCCAGGCATTCACCCGAAGGGCAAGGTCTCTGGAGGCTGCTGCACATTCCACAGGGTGGAGTCGGAGCCCTTGCTTGGAAAGGGGACTCCTGAGCCCTGGCCTTGGGTGTGCCCCACCCCATCCCCATTCAGCTTGCACCGTCCCGCCCCCATCTCTTAGTCCCAAGGCCAGGCATCTAGAAAAGCTCTCTCCTTGTTTTATCTGGCAGAACTTTGGGACAATAATTGGACTGAGTTCAACTGGCCAGGAAACCAAAGCCCAACAGAAAAATGCCTCATGAGTCCTGCCAACCTCCTGCTCCTTGCCAGGCCCAGTGCCGGACAAACAGCCCTGCTAGCGTTTGGGTTTGTGAGGGGAAGTACATTCCGTATGTGGAAGCTACATAATGGAAGTTATGTACTTTTCGGGAACTGTATAAGCAAGCACAACTGCTGCTCCCATTATGTGGCTCATGAAAGGGTTTTCACCTCCTGGGCTGGAAGGGAGTTGGTCTGTCTGCAACAAAGGCGTTTGCCTCTGTGGCTTTCTGAAAAAGAATGTGTGCACTTGTCAAAACAGAACTTTCCTGCGTACTTGGAAGAGTGGGCCTGTCTGCCTGCCAGAAAGGAGCAAGGCTCAGTTTGGTTAAAAAGGGAAAAAAAATTCCACTAAGCAGCCCCATTAGCCACTGCTCAGAGCAGCCTTCTTCTCTCACAAAGACATTTGTTCACTGTTGCAAAGCTGGCTTCCCTAGCAATTTCCCCCTACTGCAGTTTGACTCGGCTGGAAGGTGGAGAGCTGGCATTAGGGATGAGTGTTTTCCCATCATGGAAAGGTTAAACAAAACTTTTCTCTGCGGTGGTCCAGAGCCCCAGGGCTCAGAGAAATATGAATACAGTCTTGGTAAATGCTCTCACTATGCTTTTCCAATCATTTTTTTTTTCCTCCAAAGTAGGCTGCTGTTACTCCTCTAATGGTAGTAGAAAAACAGATGCAAAGATAACCTGAGCCGGAGCGAGGCTTTGAAAACCCACCTAAGTTTTAATCAGCTGATTGTGGCAATGTGGCCCTCCTTCAGAAGTTTGCTCTTGGTTGACCCCTGCCCATGCAAAACCCGTGGTTCATATCAAGTATGACTCTATGAGTAAAGTAAATCGCACCAATTTCTTCTACAAAGATGTTCTAACTTCAGTGTGCCTTGCAAACATTCGCTTCCAGGACCTGATAGCTCCACTTCCTTAGTGGCTCCAGGTTCCCAAGGGAATCTTCATGAAATTCAAAATTAGACCTAGAAGAGGCCGTCCCATCCTCCTCTGTGAATGGATCATGTTTTCTCAAGACGGGTCTCCACAATAGAACAATTGAGACTACATGTTTATTTTAAGTCCTTGATTGTGAGAACTGCATCCATTTAATTTGAGTAGTTGGGTTAACTTTCCTTAGCCAATGAAAATTACCTCCCTGGCTCCTGGGTAGAAAGGAAGAAAGGAGGCAAGCAGAACCTGGGACTAATCTCACAATTACCTGGTTCTTGGTAGTTGCTTTGAGATGCCACAGCCCTCAAGCAAATGCCTAAATTTCACCAATGAAATTCCCGGTAGCATGGAGGACATTTCAGATTGAATTCCTAGAACCATCATTGTGAGCTCCAGGACAATGATTAATATTATTGCAGCTGAGAATTATGGTTTAATCAATTTATGCAAACTTGCTTAGATGCACCTGGGAGTTTCTGTTAAATAATACCTGCAAACTTACAAATGGTTTGTCAGTATCAATAACTCAGACCTGTGAAAATGATTGCTTTGCTTTGTAAGAACATGCCTGACTCCTCGGAGCTCTGAGGACTAGCATGGAACACAGTACCTGGCCGATGCCATGGACTGTTTTATCCCAGGCATAACTTGATCTCCACTTGAGAGGTTAAAAAGCAACAACTGGGTATAATGATAATTAGGGACAATAAATGGAACTTCAGGAATAACCTCCTGTGTTGTACCTGCTGATCTCCAAGAGGGGTCAGCTGCTTGGAGTACCCTTTGGTTCATGACAGTTTTGGGATAAAACATAAAGTCAATAGTAAGAAGCTGCAAGTGTGGCCAGATTATAATTCAAGAAAAGTGTGTTAAATTTAAGAAAAACGATAGCATGCATTTAGTAAGTATGCATTTACCGTGAGCTAAGAAGATGTGAGTATTAGGTGTCTCCTCAAATTAGTAAGAACACAACATTCCCTAAGCAGTGTTCTTTCCAGAAATAATTAAGCCTGGATTTAATCATACATCTAGATCTAACTACCAGTTTACAGGAAATTCAAGAGATTGAGGAACATGCTAAAAATCATTATAAGGAAGAAAGAAGCCAGAACCAGACTATGAGGAATTCTATGGGACAGAGAACTTGACTCCTTCAATACAGGCATACCTCAGAGATGCTGTGGGGTCAGTCCCACACCCTTGCAATAAAGCCAGTCACACAAAATGTTTTGTTTCAAAGGGTATATAAAAATTATGTTTCCACTATATTACAGTCTATTAGGTATGCAAAAGCATTGTCTAAAAAGTACATATAGGCTGGGCGTGGTGGCTCATGCCTGTAATCCCCACACTTTGGGAGGTCAAGGCAGGTGGATCAACTGAGGTCAGCAGTTTGAGATAAGCCTGGCCAACATGGTGAAACCCTGTCTCTACTAAAAATACAAATATTAGCAGAGCATGGTGGTGCACACCTGTAGTCCCAGCTACTCTGGAGGCTGAGGCAGAAGAATCACTTGAACCCGGGAGGCGGAGGTTGCAGTGAGCCGAGATCGTGCCACTGTACTCCAGACTGGGTGACAGAGCAAGACTCCATCTCAAATAAATAAATAAATAAATAAAATAAAAATAAAAAGTACATACATTAATTTTAAAATGCTTTATTGCTTAAAAAAAAAAAAAGTGCTCATGATCATCTGGGCCTTCAGTGAGTCATCATCTTTTTGCTGGTGGAGGGTCTTGCCTCAGTGTTGATGGCTACTAACTGATCAGGGTGGTGGTTGCTGAAAGCTGGGGTAGCTATGGCTATTTCTTAAAATCAGACAGCAAGGGAGTTTGCTGCATCAGTTGACTCTTCCTTTCACAAAAGATTTATCTGTAGCATGTGATGCTGCTTGATAGCATTTTACCACAGTAGAACTTCTTTCAAAATTGGAATAAATCCTATCAACCCCTGCCAGTTCCTCATCAACTAAGTTTATGGAATATTCTCAATTCTAAACATTCAAAATCACTGTTGTCATTGCAACAATGTTCGCAGCATCGTCACCATAAGCAGATTCTTTTCTTTTTTTGAAATGGGGTCTCGCTCTGTTGCCCAGGCTGGAGTGTTGGCCAGGCCAGGTCTTGAACTCCTGACCTCGTGGTCCATCCACCTAGGCCTCCCAAAGTGCTGGGACTACTGGTGTGAGTCACTGTACCCAGCTACCATAAGCAGATTTTATCCCAAGAAACCACTTTCTTGGCTCATGCATAAGCAGCAACTCCTCATTCATTCAACTTTAATCATGAGATTGCAGCAATTCAGTCATATCTTCAGGCCTCACTTCTAGTTCTCTTGCTATTTCTTCTTCTTTTTCTTTTTCTTTTTTTTTTTTTTTTTAATAGAGACAGGGTCTCATTATATTGCCCAGGAACTCCTGGGCTTAAGCAATCCTCCCACCTCAGCCTCCCAAAGTACTAGGATTACAGTTGTGAGCCACCGTGCTCAGTCTAGTTCTTTTTTGCTATTTCGACCACCTCTGCAATTACTTCCTCCACTGAAGGTTTGAAATCCTCACAAGCCTGTAATCCCAGCACTTTGGGAGGCCGAGACGGGCGGATCACGAGGTCAGGAGATCGAGACCATCCTGGCTAACACGGTGAAACCCCGTCTCTATTAAGAAATACAAAAAAAAAACTAGCCGGGCGAGGTGGCGGGCGCCTGTAGTCCCAGCTACTCGGGAGGCTGAGGCCGGAGAATGGCATGAACCCGGGAGGCGGAGCTTGCAGTGAGCTGAGATCCGGCCACTGCACTCCAGCCTGGGCGACAGAGCGAGACTCCGTCTCAAAATAAAAAAAAAAAAAAAAAGAAAGAAATCCTCAAGTCATTCATAAAGGTTGGAATCGACTTCCTCCAAACTCCTGTTAATGTTCATATTTTGACCTCCTCCTATAAATTACAAATGGTCTTAATGCCATCTAGGATGGTGAATGCTTTCCAGAAGACTCAATTTACTTTGTCCAGATTCATCAGAGGAATCACTATCTATGGCAGCTATAACCTTATGAAATGTATTTCTTAAGTAATAAGACTTGAAAGTTAAAATTCTTGATCCATGGGCTGCAAAATGGATGCTGTGTTAGCAGGCATGAAAACAACTTTCATGTCCCTGTACATCTCCATCAGAGTTCTTGGGTGACCAGATGCATTGACAATGAGTGGTAATATTTTGGAAGAAATCTTTTTTTCTGATTCATAGGTCTCAACAGGGAGCTTCAAATATTCAGTAAACTGTGCAATAAATAGATGTGCTGTCATGCAGGTTTTGCTGTTCCATTTATAAAGCATAGGCAGAGTAGATTTAGCATAACTCTTAAGGGCCCTGGGATTTTCAGAATGGTAAATGAGTACTGGCTTCAACTTCATGTCACCAGCTGCATTAGCTCTTAACAAGAGCATCAGTCTGTCCTTTGAAACTTTAAAACCAGGCACTAACTTCTCCTCTCTAGCTATGAAAGCCCTAGATGACATCTTCTTCCAATAGAACATTGGTTTGTTTACTCTGAAAATCTGTTGTTCAGTGGAGCCACCTTCATCAACGATCTTAGCTAGATCGTGTGGATAACTTGCTGCAGCTTTGCATTAACCCTTGCTTTTTCCCTTTACACTTTATGATGTGGTGATGACTTATTTTCTTAAACCTCATGAACCAACCTCTGCTAGCATCAAGTTTTTCTTCCACAGCTTCCTCACCCGCTTCGTAGAATGGAAGAGAGTTAGGCTTGCTCTGGATTAGGTTTCGACTTATGGGAACGTTGTGGTTGTTTTGATCTTTCTTCCAGACCACTAAAACTTGCTTCATATCAGCAAAAACGCTGCTTCACTTTCTTATCATTCATGTTCACTGAAGTAGCACTTTTAATTTCCTTCAAGAACTTTTCCTTTATATTCACAACTTGGCTAACTGGCACCAGAAGCCTAGTTTTTGCCCTATTTTGGCTTTTGGCCTATCTTGATGCGCCTTCCTCACTAAGTTTAATTATTTCTAGGTTTTGATTTAAAGTGGAACACCTATGACTCTTCCTTTCAAATGAACGTTTAGTGGCTACTATAAGGTTATTAATTGGTCTAATTTCAATATTGTGTCTTAGGGAATAGAGATGCCCAAAGAAGGAAGAAGAGATGGAGGAACAGCTGGTCAGTGGAGCTGACAGAACACACACAAGAGTTACACATTGAGATTACCCTATTCTACGGGTGTGGTTCATGGCACCCCAAAATAGTATCAACAGTAACATCAAAGATCACTGATCACAGATCACCATGACAGATATAATAATGAAAAAGTTTGAAATATTATAAGAAGTACCAAAATATGACACAGAGACACCAAATATGCTGTTGAAAAATGACACAAATAGACTTGTTCATCTCAGGGTTACTACAAACCTTCAATTTGTAGCAAGTGCAATAATCTTGAAAATACAGTAAAGCAAAGAACAATAAAGTGAGGTATGCGTGTACATAAACGGCAATGAAAATGTGAGAAAAGACATGGGCTAAAAGAAACTTGAGATATATTTTAAAAAACAGTGCATGGAATTCATTTGGATCATGATTCAATCAAACCAACTATAAAAATTTTTTTGAGATAATCTGGGAAATTTGAACAAAGATAGTTTATTATATAATCTTAGTGATAATATATTATGGATATGTTAAACATGAAAGTTTATCTATCTATT